>NC_022035.1:11780209-11785752 GCF_000317375.1 Microtus ochrogaster | reverse complement strand
CCCTTCGCTGTCCTGAGTTCCTTGCTCGTGCTCCCCCTCCTTCTGCTCCTGATTTGGACCTTGAGATTTCTGTCCGGTGCTCCAATGTGGGTCAGAGCTAGGAAGTTAAACCATGTTAATTCCATACCCCGCAGCACATCGTATATGCAGCAAAATACTGAAAGCTAGTGGAGGGAAAGTAGAGATGGCATTAAAGGGGTTGAGAATTTGAAAAGCTAGAGACATCTGTGACACGGTCTGATGGAATTGTCAAGGGGAAATAACATTTAGTCCGCCATTTTATACCTACCTAGACAATTACTTCAGGAGTGAGGCAAGACACAAGCACTTTAAACATACAGAATAACTAAATTTTTAACTCAAAGATAAAAACTAAAATTTCAGATCAGTGCTGTTCAAAGCATGATCATCCGGGTCAACTTCTGATGCTGGGTAAACTTTTTGCTCTGAACACACGGGGGAGACCCGGGTAGGAACTGTGCAAACTCCCTTAGACCTGGGCCTTCCCCTCAGCACTACACACTGGGGAAAACCGCGGGTTCACTAGTGCCAGTTTGGGAGACAGGTGCTTTTCTGTGTGATCACAGAGAAGAGACAGGAGGGGAGGGAGATGAATAAGTGGTTGATAAGTTCTAGGAGGGAAGAAAAGAAGAATGAGCGAGTAAAGAGAGATCTGTGAGCAATGTTACAGAGAAATATGTCTGTTAACTGCAGAAAACCGATGTAGAGTACCCAAGCTTCTAATTCATCTGATGAGAAATGTTGGATGTAGCAGAATGTTGAAAAGATGAAAAGAAGCAAAGGAAGAGGTAGGGAGGGAGCACAGCAGAGACAGTGGGGTAGTGTGCGAATTTACCAATACTGTGGTGGAATCTTTTTTAAAGGATTATCTTGTTTTTTTTCCTAAGATTTCTTTCTTGTACTTTTTATTTGGACATTTTCAAATACCTACCTGAATGCCCTTCTGTAGAATACACATCCTTCTTGTGAGAAGGAGGTCTGAGTGCAGGATGGGAATTGGATCTCTTACGACGTCTTGCAGGTTCTTTTGAAGAGTGTCTTCATTGCTCTACCTCTAAGACAGGGCTCACCTTGCCCCACACCAACTCTGGAGTCCATCTCCTTCAGTTCCTTATGCTCACTCCAGGTGATTTCCAAAGACACAGCTTCAGGTGTGATGATAATTATTCTATGACGCTAATGTCCATCTGACTGTTTTCTTCTGAAGAGCATCAACGATGTCATTGTTCCCAAAAGACATTTGCCCTGTCATTGGTTTCTCTAGATGGGATCACCTTAGAGTTTCCCCTCTTGGTTTCCCTTCATATTTCATAGCACCCAGCAAGTGTCAGCCACTCTTTTCTTCGTAGGATCTTCTGGAACTGCTTCTCTTACTGCGTTCTGTTGGCTCACTTCTACGAATTCCACCAATTCTTGTCAAAATCAGCCTACTTTCCTAATAGACCCACACCTCCTGTGTTCACTCTCATCTGTGTCATCCGGTTCCACCTGAAGAATTGTCATAAAGCACAATTGCCACTGTACTGCTTGGTTACTCAAAAAAATACCAACTCCTTTTTGTGCACCGAATTAAAGAAAATGTCTTCAGCTTAGTATTTCAGATTTTTTGCTGTCTGGTTCTAGCCTAGCTTTCTAATATCCTTCCCAGTCGTTTCAGGTCACATTTTCTGTATGTTTCACTGAAAATAATTTTCATATTTATTTTTGCTTTAATAACTCCATATCAAAGTTTTACCTCTTCCATCAGGGAACTTTGGGGTGGCATTTAATACATCTTTCATACATTTCTTGGACACGCTGTTCTTTTCATTTTCTAAAGTACGTGCATGCATCTATGTGGGCATATGTACACATCCAGGACAGCAGTTATTCTTGGAGGCCAGTATCCAGCATCACATCCTCTGGAGCTGGAGTTACAAGCACTTGTGAACTTCACGGTGTGAATGCAGGGTACCAGAAGTGGAGAGACTGAAGGAGCAGTGTGAACTCTTAACCACAGAGCCATTTCTCCAGCGCAAAGCCTTGCTGCTCTTTAGGGGCAGTGATGTGACTCATCTGTGTTCCCAGCATGTCTAGAATAACATCTTTGCCATGTTGGGCCTTCAGTACTCATAAAGGTGTCACAATAGTATGATCTGCATCATACACAGTATACATGCTTAGGAGTTTCTGCAGGATTATTTATTATTAGTTGCATGTCCTCCTGCTTACACAATAAATAGTGGTTAAGATTTGATATGTCTATTCTTTGTTTATCTCCACAATAGGTTGTACAAGGCCTTGAATATATCCTGCTCTTTTGTCATGAAATAGTGATATATGTATATATTAATAACGGTTCTCCTATGATTCCTTTGAAAACGTCAGTCAGGACAATTGGGGGAAATTTTTCCGTTGGTAATAGATCTTTTTCCTCCTCATGACAGAATCAGTTACTCCCCTTAAAATAGTATAATTATTTTACTGGAGACACACTTATAAAGCTACTTGCAGTTGCACTAGAAATAGAATTCTGGTGTCACTTAATGAGATTTTTTTTTCAAATTCACATTACTTATTCTGCAGACTTCTTCATTTAAGTAGATTATTTAATATTTTATTTGTTTTATTATCCACATTTTGGGGTAAAATATTTCCATTCATATTCAAAGTTGGTTGAATTATATGCCAGAGTTGGAGTGCACAGAAGTTTCTCACAGTCCTGTTGTTTCCAAGAGTGCAGCTGCCTAATGTGTCTGTAATTCACACCTCTACAGCAGATTTTCTGTTGCTTCCAAGGAAGGCAAGTTAACAACTCACTCACAGTTTAGTGACAAGCCCTCAGTCCCCAACCAACTTTCCCTTCTTTCTATGTCAGTACCTAAGGCAACTATACTCCTTGAAAGCTTTGGCAGTTTTGCACCATGGAACATTTCAGACTTAATTTTAATGTCTTATCACTTGGGAGTTGCTTTTCTATTTAGTTTGTCAATAGTATTTTACGTGGTGCTGTAGACGAAACTTCCTGTAGTTTCCTGCTTTCCTTGTCACTCACCAGTGTCATTTATGAGCATGTCTCCTTACTATTTGCCACCGGCTTGCAGGGACTCCTCCCCAGCTGATCCTGGGCTCATTGCTTATGGGCTCTCATGACATGCTCAATGTCATGCTTGTGGGTCACTGAGACATATACACCATGGAATTCCTCCAATAGACTCATGCTTGTGGAAATGAGAAAATAATTAAATAATAACCAAGTGTAAAGAGTTAGAGAAGAAGTGGCCTTGGAGGGGGTAGAGGAAAACACACTTGGAAAAGTAGAATTTGGGTTTGAAGAGAGTATCCGGGCTGGGTGAGGAGACTTGTCTCAAGAGTGGTGAAACAGCAATGAAAAAAACTAGTGCTAGGCTGGTCAATATATTAGAAACCATGAAATGCGGGGCGATATGGGTCAAGTTCAGGCTTTGATGTAGGTGATCCAGTCCCCCCTCTTAAGTCTTCAAGGTTGTAATAGGGAAGTGATATACTGGAAATGATGTTTAAAAACACGTATTTCAGGTGAGATCATAAAAGATGAATAAATTCAGGATGGCAGAACGAACAACTAATTGAGGTGATTAAAATAAAAGCAAATAAAAATAGAACTTATTTGTGAAAGTTTGGAATTACAGACTAGGAGACACTGAGATTAAAGTCAAGAGAAAAGGTTAAAGGGTTAAAAAAAAAAAGAAGCTTTCTTGTTAACTTACAATTTTGGAACAAGTCCTGTCTGAGTTTTAGCACTTAATTAGGTGCAGTTCTCCTGCTGAGGCCACTAGGTGGGGATCTTAGTCAGCCATTAAAGTGGATTTTCAAAGATGATTTCAGCATTGGTAAAGGGGGGGGAACACCTCAAGTTTCTGTTTCATGCAGTGCTAAGCATATAACATTCATATATATATTCCAAATCTCTTCTATTTCTTTGTTCCTTTGGGCAGAACTCACAGAAAAGAGAGGAGACAGAGGGAAAAATCCAGATATTAAGATCTTAGCTCTTGTGTTTGTTTGTCTCCTTGGCATTTCCAAGCCTGGCCAAGCCTGGCCTTACTAGATTTTATTGACTAGAAGTTTCCTGTACTTAAATCTAGTGTTGGCCTTGGTGAAGTGAGTAGGAGGGGCACAAACTGCTTGGCTCAATGCTCAGTCCCATGCCATCCCCTCAAATTACTGGTCTCATGTATTCATTGCTTCTCTTTGCCACAGAACTGCATCTTCTACTCCACAGTGTTCTGAGCACAAGACAAAGTCCCCCATTACTTGTTTCCTTAATCCTGTACAAACCCCGACACCCAGTAGGTGAGAAGACAGACACCTTGTGAAAGGACCTAGAATACTGTAGGCTCTGCTAACACATATCGAAAAAAAAATGATTGATAAATAAATCAGTGAGCATCTTAATTTAGTTCAGGAAAGGGCGGTCTTTGTCCCAGAAGGTTGAATAATTGTTTCCATGGTAATGTTTTCAAACATTGTATCATTCAACTGAGCAGGTATGCTGGCTGCATAATCCTTTGATTCCCATTGGCATAAGAACTCAACCAATATGTTTAAGCCTGTTCTGTAGAGAAATGCTTTCTGAGTTCCAAACATTTAACTTACCAATGAACTTTTGTTAACCTTGATTTTAGGAAAAGTTCTTTCAAAACGAACTAATAGCAAGTTCATAAAAGTCATTTTTGAGGTGCCTTGTTACACAACATGTAATTAGCAGTAAAGGCTTACAGCGCAAACAGGGGTCTGATCTATCCAAAGAGTTTGTGATGCTAAGTTTCTTAGTGATCTTTAATAAACCCCTGTAATTGTAACAATGGTTACAACTTCAGTGGCTTCAGCAAGTCTGGAGGCTCCTCCTTAATTTATTTCCAACATTTCCCTTTAGAGAAGAAATTCCGAGTACCTTGATACAGTTATACATTTGTTAGCTGCTCTGAAAATTAGGTTGTCAATTCTTTCTTTAGTAGAAGAAAGGGAGGTTATTTCCTTTCCTCCCAATAGCTACATTTTAATGAATTTTTTATTTTACTGATTTATTCTTGACTGTCTTTCCTTTCTATTTGACCTTTTGGGCCAATCAGGGCTTTTAGCCAAGGATCAAAGAAATCTGAGTCTTGGCTTAGGCAAATCCCAGACTCATTTCTTTCACCTGATTTCCCTGCTTTATCTTTGCCTGCCAAATATAATCATCACATAATATTAATCATTTGGAACTCTGACCTCTGAAATAGTTTGTAAAGCAAAATTTCTTGATGCTAAGGCGATATATTTCAATGCTGAATACTGCTACATTCTGGAACAGCACTTGCTTTTATTGATTTTCTTAAAGTGAAATACACATAACAAGAAATTCAGGTGTGGCCATACTAATTTCTAACAAAGTTGACTTCAAACTTAAATCAATCAGAAGAGATGGAGAGGGGCATTTTATACTCATAACAGGAACAGTTCATCAGGATGAAGTCTCAATCATGAACATCTATGCCCCTAATATAAAAGCACCCACGTAC
>NC_022035.1:11756370-11776597 GCF_000317375.1 Microtus ochrogaster | reverse complement strand
GGGAGGCTGGGAGGAGGCGGAAACTTGTTTTTTTTCCTTTTCTCAATAAAAAAAAAGAAATCAAAAAAAAAAGAAATTCACAATCTTAATCATTCTAAATTGTGTAATTCAGTCACTTCCAACACAATCATATGCAAATTCAACTATGAAATATGGCTATTGTGTGTGTGAGATACATCTGGAAATATTGTTATAGTAGCCTAGAATAAAAGTTCATGAGATCAATAAACATGAACATTCAGGAATTCAGGATTCTATCTCACTCAGAGAAAGCAATGCATGGAGTGCAGTGGGCGAGTCTTCCCAGGGTAGGGGCCTCTCAGCAGGAAGAGGAATGTGCAGTGTCTATCAGGAACAAGCCAAGCGAACGTCTGACGTAAGAAAGTTCCACCGAGAGAAAACAGAGTTGGCCAGGACTCCGTGTGAGACACAGGTTTTGTGGAGAAAAGACATCTAGGAACTTGTCTTCCCTGGCATTCAAGGTCATGTGAACAGAGACCAAGGCAGAATTCCTTTGGTTTCTCACCAAAACAAATGAACTCCTTTCTAGACTAGGCCCTCCAGAGCAACACCTTTCCCCAGAAATCAACAGATGAACTTCACTTTTGAGCTTCATTTTCTCTCTAACCTTTAGTCTCTTTGACTGTGAGTCTCACGGTTTTCATTCAACATTTTGAGCCCTTCATGGATATAACCATGCCGAAAGCCAGAAAGATGCATAAAATTGTATTTGGAAATCTCTGGATTTCTAAATCCAATTTAATGTCTATTGTTTAAATTGTTTGGAGGGAGCTATTTTAAACAAACCACTGGCAGTGATTATTATTTGTAGCCCTGATGTCATATCACTAATTAATTCCTCACATAAAATATAAAATATAGCAACTGGTTTTGGATGACCAATGTTTAACTAAGCTCTGGAAACATAAAATTGTGTTTTAATTTGTGTTTATACAATCAGGAAATAGTCCGCATTTCCATCCATTTCCCCCCATATCAACTAATAATGCAGTCATTAGTATTACTGTTTTCTTAATTTTAGTAAAGTACAATTCAAATACCACATAATTCATTTGTAAAGTGGACAACTCATGGTTTTAAGAATAAAACCAAAGGAGATGACACTTTTGTTTGTTATATTCAATCTCTTTCAGTTTTTGCTTTCGATTCTTTCTCAGCTTTTCCTACTTATATAATTATTTGAATCATTTTCAGTCCATGATTATATTCCTGTTTATTTTTTGCCTCCATTTTAAACAAGTTTATATTGCTACTGTTTTTTTTTTCTGATTTATAGCATGTTTTGCTAATACTGATTTTCTGTTATTTAAAGGTTAGCAACACGAGTCTTGAGGCCAAGCTGCCTTGGATTTCCTATTTCACTATCTAAATGCGCACCAAGGAACAAATCAACTATGATTCTAGATTTTGACCTTCACTTCCCAGCAGTGAGAGGCAATAAGAAATAGGGATGTTCAAGAAGATAATAGCACTCAGCAAAGTTTTCCATGTGTTGCAAAGGTTGACTCCCTTTCCATAACTTTCTGAAGCCAGTCTCTTCAGGAAGGAAGAATGATTTTTGCTAGACGGTCAGTGGTGGCACGTTCCTTTAATCCCAGCACTTGGGAGGAAGAAGCAAGCAGATCTTTGTGAGTTTGAGGGCAGCCTGGTCTACAGAGAGAGTTCCAGAAGAGCCAAGGTTACACAGAAAAACCCTGTCTTGAATAACCAAATAGATATATAGATGAAAAATAGATAGATAGATAGATAGATAGATAGATAGATAGATAGATAGATAGATAGATAATAAATAAGATGAAATATTCTTAAGGGAAAAAGAGGAGGATTGGATCTGGGGGAGAAAGGAGGTGAGGGAGGAGTGGGAAAAGTGTGTACCCAAGATCCCATGTTAGCCAGGAAAGAGAATTGTAGCATTAAAAGCCTCCAGAGAGTTTCCCTGATTCTTCCCTGCCATGCTCAACAACACACCTTTTAGTACCTGAAGCCATAGATTCTATATCTCAAAGTAAGCACCTCTTACAGTAGCATTGGTCATGATGGTGCTGCTGTCTTCTACAGTACCCAGTTATTGACTGTGTTTGCTGGGGAAGAATGTGAGATCTTACTTACCATGTCAAACTCTTTAGACTGCCTAATTTATTGCAGTCAAAATACTATGGAAGTACTGGGGAGTAAATAGTTGTTGGAGAACACCTGCTGTGTCTGCTATGTCCAACTTGTTCCAAAATGGAGGACTCCCTTTCTCATTGGGGTTCTTCTTCTCCACCAACCTTCAGTGGAGAGTGACTCGAAATCCAGATGCCTGACCTTATTTGGAGGATGACCCTGCATAGAGCACCCTTCAAATGTGGCGTGACTCAGCACATACAGCCTGCTCATTCCTCCTGCCCATATGATAATTAAGTGCTGTGTTACGATCAATCAGCCCTTTCCACCATAACCCTAAGAACCTTCTATACCTTACCCCTAGGACCATGAAATTAGCCATCTTTCTGAAACTGACTCCCAGAAGTTCCTTCTATCAGGCTCACCGCCATCCAAAAGCTGCTATTTCTGCTCCTTTTGCTCTCATGAGTTCCAAGCCAGTGGCCAAAGACTCCCGAAGAAATGGAGACCCACATATAATTGAAGGTCATATCTAGGCAGTAAAAGAGAAGCCAGGATGGTTCAAAATAAACAAAACAAACTCCATGTTTGTTTGATTTTTATGCGTGTGAAATTTGTTTTGTTTTGTTTCGTATGTTTTGCCTTGTTAGGGTTTTTTGTGGGTTTCTTTCTTTTTTTTTTTTTTAAAGAGAAAGAATAAAGTAGGGTAGGAAGCTAACAGTATCTAGAAAAAGTTGGGAGAGGGCAAAAAACATAATCAAAATATATTGTATGAAAAATTTAAGTAAAAATTTTAAATAAATAGAATGTTTCATTAGGAAAATAAGCCGGCATGACATTAATTGATCAAAAAAAAAACCCCAAAAAATGCATCACGATGCATACACAATGCTATTTTTATATGTAAAATGGAATACAATGGTTGAACTAAAGACCTTAATAAAAACTGTGAGGAATTATTTTGATTATTTTGGTATTTGCAAACATTATACAGTTCAAGCATATTTGAATAAAATGATAGAAATAATTAAGGGGAAACTTTCAGTGTTTTTTAATACACTGAAATATATTTCCTTCTGTGTTATAGTGACTATCTATAGTGCTACAAAATGACTGATGGATTGGGTGAGTGAGATGAATCTTTTTGTCCCAAGTCTAAGCATTCCTTGAGAAAAATTGCTTGGGGCTATGACTTTGGCATGCCATGGGTTAAATAAAAGTCAGCTCCGAGTGAAAAATAAAAATCAGTTCATCTTTTAGTGTTAAAGGGGCAAAATAGTTATCATTTTAGATGCTTTTAGTGCTCTTATAACTCAAGGATTTTTTGGGGGGCAGGGGGTAGGGAATTTCCTTTTCCCTGGACTGAGAATTTCACACCAGTGAATTCCATAATGTATACGAGTGCCTTGGGGCATTTTGAAGGAGAAAAGAAGAAAAAATTTACCATATTTTAAAAAGCATCCTTGCCTCTACTGCCTCTTTCATGGCTCTTAACAATGGAGTGGTATAACTCACCACAAGACTGAGCTTTTAACATTTAATTTTCATCAGTTACTAGGAACAAAGTTTTCCTGCAAAGTAGGCCCTGCTCCCATTGTTGGCTCATTCTTCCCTTCTGCCTATGAAATACATCCAAACACAGATGTGTGATTATTTTCTGGTATTTTTCTAACATATTTGTCTTTCCTGGAGAAGGGTTAAAGGCTACTAAGACAGTTGATCAATCAATGTCAATTCAGGAGCTCCACATCTCTTTGGGTCTTAATCTTGGTTCCACTACATTCTTTTGGTAGATCCAAAGGGTTTTAGCTGAGTGGTTAACCTGTGGTGGTTTAATCAGGCAGGGGGAACATTTTTCAGGTCAATTCATATTTGAACTGCTGCTATCCACACTCTATGTCTTCTGAATAAAAAGTATCATAAGCAACAATAATAAAATAGATGACCACCCGGTTACCCAGCTAACTCTGATAAATCGTACAGCAGTGTAACAAATGTCACTCACTGTTGGCTGTGTAAGAGATGCTATCACACCGGTGGGTGCAGAAATGCTAGCTACATCTGCTAAGGATGGAGCTTTTTTTTGGACTATCTGTACAATTCAGGTAATTCTCCCCATATAATCTCCTTTAGTAAGAAGATTAGGTCAGGGGTAGATAGGCAACCTCTTAATAATTCCCAGGACTCATTATATCCAACGGATTTCTTTTAGCATGTGATTTATGTATGGGTTCAAAAGGAGGGAATTCTTTACGTATGTTTTGTTTTTGTTACTATTCTATTCCTGTGAAGAGAAACTATGACCAAGGCCACTCTTAAAAAAAGCATTTAGTATCCCTGAATTCTAAGGGAGCCATCTTAGGGTTGGCAAGAGACTTGGACCTAGAGTGGCTCCCAGGTGCCCAAGGCGAGGTCCCCAGTTAGTTCCTTGGGCAGCTGAGGATAGGGAACCTGAAATGACCCTATCCTATAGCCATACTGACGAATATCTTGCATATCACCATAGAACCTTCATCTGGTGATGGATGGAGATAGAGACAGAGACCCACACTGGAGCACTGGACTAAGCTCCCAAGGTCCCAATGAGGAGCAGAAGGAGGGAGAAGATGAGCAAGGAAGTCAGGACCACGAGGGGTGCACCCACCCACTGAGACAGTGGGGCTGATCTATTGGGAGCTCACCAAGGCCAGCTGGACTGTGACTGAAAAAGCATGGGATAAAACTGGACTCTCTGAATATGGCGGACAATGAGGGCTGCTGAGAAGCCAAGGACAATGGCACTGGGTTTTGATCCTACTTCATGTTCTGGCTGTGTGGGAGCCTAGCCAGTTTGGATGTTCACCTTCCTAGACCAGGATGGAGTGGGGAGGACTTTGGACTTTCCACAGGGCAGAGAACCATGACTGCTCTTTAGACGGGAGAGGGAGGGGGAGAGGAGTGGGAGGCTGGGAGGAGGCAGAAATTTTTTTTTCAATAAAAAAAAGCATTTAGTTGGGGTTTGCTTACAGTTTTAGAGGATTAGTCCATTTCATCATGGCAGGAAGAAAACAGGTATTGTGGTGGAGCAGAAGCTAAGAGTTTTACATCTTGATCCACAGACAGCAGGAGAGAGGCACTGCATCTGGTTTGGGTTTTTGAAACCTCAAAGCCCATACCTCCTAATCCTTCTCAAATAGTTCCACTACAAGGGACCAGAGGACACTTTCAAACAGATGAGCTATAGGGCCATTCTCGTTCAAACTACCACATATTTGCTGGAGTCAAGAAAAGACATAGATACCTCATGAAGTGTCATGCACTCCGGATTATGAAAATGGTCTTGGTCTCCTCCCCTTTGCATGAAAAGATCCCAATTGTATATATTCACATAGACCAAAAAGGAAAAGCAAATCTCACCATTGTAGTATATATTTTTCTCTTTTCATGAAAACACTTTCCTACAGAAATATTTTAGTGGATGATTTTCCCTTGAGCTGCAGAATCTTACTGGCAGAAAAGGCTTTCTGTGATTAATGATAAATGTTAATAAAAATAAAAGCATATTGCCATCCATACTGCCAAGAAGTCAGAAATTCCTGGGGTGATGAACCAGCAGACCCTTCCAGGGAGATTGAAGAGGAAATTCTAAAGATTTGAAGATGTGTTCTTATTTGCTTATCCATAGAAGAGTAGATTCTATTACCATACAGCTGTAAGGAGCCTTATTGACTGCACAAGAAATGGTGAGTGTAGCAAGGAGGCTGTGTGTGTGTTCCTGGTTGCTTGGGAACACACATATACTGTATTAATTAAATCACTGTTTGGCCCATTAGCTCTAGCTTCTTATTGGATAACTCTTGCATATTAATTTAAGCCATTTCTATTAATCTCTGTATTGCCATGAGGGCTGTGGCTTACCAGGAAAAGTTCTGTCTGGCTTTGCTACATGGTTTCTCTCTGACTCTACCTCCTTTCTCCCAGCATTCTGTTTAGTTTTCCCTACCTAGCTCTGTTCCCCTATAGCTCTGCTATAGGTCTAAAGCAGTTCCTTTACTAACCAATGATATTCATGGCATACAGAGGGGAATCCCACATCTAGCGAGTGTTTGCTAAAGAAAGGCACTGATGCACTGTAATGCTGCTCTCTTTTATGTGCTTCAGAGTCACTGGGCCCCATGCTTGAACACTCCAGCTTCCCAGAAGTGTGTAGTCTGCATCAGCTACTTCCATTGGCAGATCACTCTAATTTCAGACCTTTCTTCCTCTTCTCCAGTAACCATTGTATCACCATATAATTTCTACTCTTGGATTCTAGCTTGGTTTTATGGGGAAACCTTGAAATAACTACTTCTGCTTCACATGAAGGGTCATTACATATTTCAACATTGCTGTCAAATCTCCTATACAACTCTTCTACCCTGTTTTCTGAGTGGTAATGTTCTTAGTCTCTCCAGATCAGTTCTCCTTCCCCATTTATGTTTGGTCACGCCTCCAGGACATTCATTTTATAGCTTTTACGATAGTAAATTCTGAACCAGAAACTTAGATAAATACTTTATACATACTATTTTATTTAAATCCCAATGCTGACCTTAAAACATACAACTTTTTCCTTGATTAAAATGTGGTGACAAGACCATGTAGGAGATAGACATAATTTAGGTTCTTCATGGTTAAATAGTTGTAAACCCAAGTTTGAGTCACCCACACTTCCCATGCTTCAGTGATGGAGGAAGGTCATTGGTTAATTAAAGAAGCTGCTTGCCCTGATAGGTTAAAACATAGGTGGGAGGAAGAGGAAGTGAGCTCAGAGACTCGACAGCTCTCCTCTCGGGGGCAGACGCCTCAGAGAGACACGAGATGCTCCACTCCTGCCGGCAGAGGCGAGAGCTCTGCTCTCTGAGGCACACGCGATGAAGCTCCGACCCAGGATGGATGTTGGCTAGAATCTCCCTGGTAAGCCACCTTGTGGGCTACAGCAGATTATTAGAGATGGGCTAGTCCAGGTGCAAGAGTTAGCCTAGAAGAGGCTAGATAGAAATGGGCCAAGCAGTGATTAAATGAATACAGTGTCCATGTAATTATTTTGGGTAAAGCTAGCCGGGTGCCGGGTAGCAGCCCACCGCTCATATTACTACACTTCAGTTTTCCCAGTAAAATATGGATTACAATTTGCTCTGTTATTTAAGACTTTTGCCAATGTCGAGTGAGTTGAAGGTAAAACCCTCAGAAAACCATCTACCTAAGAAAGAACATGACAAGTGTTACAACATGAATAAGCCCAGCTACGATCCCGCTGTACACTGCACTCTCTCCCTGTGATGGTTCCTTTAAAATGGATATGGTCTGAATAGCTTAATGTCTTTTCTCATGTCTCAGTGATGCTTGCGATGATCTTGTGAAGATTATTTTTTCCTTTTTTCTACCTTTGTCTTCATCCTATGACAAATATCCTTTCATTTATACTTAGGTCCTCCTTAGGAACATGGAAAACGAAGGCTACAGTGTCTTCAACTTTCTGTTACTTTTCCTATCTCACAATTTATAGTACCAACAACTTACTGAACATCTGCTAGGCATCAAATATGATTGTGGGTTTAGAATATTCAGTTGCTATGGGAACAAGGAAAGCCATATCATGCTGTTAGGATAATTCTTGGTAAGACAGCAAGAATTCCATATTCACATTGTGAATTTTATTTTTCCAATTTTGTTTTCCCCTGTATGTATTTGGATAGCTTGTTTTAACTGTAGTGTCCAGAGACTTTCAGATCTGTGGAACAGAAAATGGTTGTTGAGACTTTGTGCCCACACTTTGAGATACTAACTACTTCAAATCAGTCTCGCAAGGTGGTTTGCTTCAGACAGTCTTAAAAGATAAAGGGCTGAGGCCCAAGAATTATTTTCAATATACTAGTAAGTGAAGTTTGATAAGGGTTGTTTATACTGAACTCTTAACCCACTCTTTATGGGAATCTGTTTTAGCAACACTGAATCTAGTAGTTAATTTCACAATGTTTTCAGTGAAACTATTACAAGAATCTTTGAGAACTGCTTTTCAGTTCAGTCTTTCTGAGGAGCATATGAGAAAAATGAATGACGTGTTCCAGTTTATAAAATGTTGCCCTGATGTTCTAAAGAATTACCACAAACTGGGTGGCTCAAAGCAACAGAAATGTGTCCTTTATAGTTCTTGAGTTCAGAAATAGAAACAAAATTATTGAGGGTTTAGAGAGAGGAATACATGCTTCTTTCCTAGAATAAATCTAATTCCTGTCCCTCTGTGTCTGTGTCTACAATATTCCAATACAACACCATCTGCATCTGTGTAAATATACACCGAAAAGCTCTACTTCAAAGAAGGTAGCACTTAGAGGTCCCAGGGGGCAGGACTTCAACATTTTATTGTGGAGAAGAGATACAATGTAATTCATAAAACAAAGAAGAAAATACCGAAGTGAGTGGAAAGAAGCATCCAGAATGTAAAGAAAGGACTTCCTGTCTTCACACACTGCTCACTTCATTCGCTCTTTCATAGTGAGTTCGATTTTGTTTCCCCCACAATCATATTTTTCCCCAGTAGACATGATCTCACTATATAGCTCTGACTAGCCTGAAACACTGTGTAGACCAGGCTGGCCTGGAACTTACGGAGATCTGCCGTGATTAAAGGAGTGCAGCACCATTGCCTGGTTCAAATCCAACCTTTTACAGTTTTTTATTTATGTGTGTGCACACGTGCCATGCTACATAGGTACAGGTCAGAGGACAACTTGCAGGAATAAATTCTCTTCTTCCATTGTGTGGGTCTGGGGGATTGAATGCAGTTGTGACAAGCACAGGCCTATACAAACATACACATACACACAAAATATATGTAAAACAAATCTGCTTTACTCTTGCATTCTACTCAAGGGGCACAAAAGAGTAAAC
Organism: Microtus ochrogaster; assembly: GCF_000317375.1. Classification (NCBI taxonomy): domain Eukaryota; kingdom Metazoa; phylum Chordata; class Mammalia; order Rodentia; family Cricetidae; genus Microtus; species Microtus ochrogaster. Next base: position 11,767,558 of record NC_022035.1, on the reverse strand, counting down.
AGATCTGTGGATATTGTATGCTTATTGCAATGAAAATAACTGAGCAAAGATGTTGCTAGTACCCAGCCTTGGAATATCCATTCGTACCATACTGATAATTAGGTATAATTTCCAGTGGCTGCTCCCTTATTATCTTACTTTCGGTTGTTTACTCTCTGAGGGACACACTTACCATCTTGACTGTGCTGAGTTTAGGCATGATCTCTGTCACACCGAGCATCTGATACACATTCCAGCCTTATAATGATGCATCATGAGCATCAAGAAAGAGCAGCATTATTAGAGTTGGGCAACAATAACCTTTCCCTTTTGTCTTTGAAGAGTCCTGACAACGAAGGAGATTTCTAGAGAAAAATCAGAAAAAGTAGGCAGGGCATATGACTGTTTCAGCCAGAGTTGCAATGAGAAGGGTTATTTAAAGATAGAACTCACAGTATTAATTCTAAATTCCCCAGGGTGTTGCATTAATCTGGTCACCTCACACTGTTACGGTGTCTTCCATGGTGCAAGTTTATAAAGACCAGAAGGAAAAAGACGCATTCGCAGATGTGCAGCACAGGGTTTGAACACCGCTCACTAGACAGTCCTCCAGCAGATTCCTGGTTCACTTTCATGGCCATGTAAGAGGTTACCGCGAGGACAGCGCTCCTCAGTCTGGGGGAGATGCGCTGTCCATTGTGGGCAGTTGTTCCTATTTTGTGTTTGTTTCTCCTTTAATGAGGACACAACTTTCATCCAGGGAGCTGCGCAGGTCCCTTGTTAGTGTGCTGCGGTGCACGGAGACGCTCCACCAGCTGGAGACTGGGGCTGGTAGTTGAATTATTTTTGCACAGGGAATGGTTTTCCTTTTGACATATTTTAATATACTTGCACACAGAGAGCAAGGGTGGGTGAACAGAAAACAGACTGTTTTATTAACCCAGCAGTCACCTTTGAGGCTTGTACATGTCCACTTTTTTCCTTGCCTTTATACATAATCCCAAGAGCCTGGTACCTGGCTTTGCTCAGAATAACAAAGTCAGACACAAATCTCCAAACACAATTGTTAGCTGAATGCCAACTGTTTCTTCTCATCTTTTTTTTTTAAACTTGAGCATTAAGAAATGTGTCTTCATGAGCAAACCAAAACCGCTAACGAACGCGTTTGTTTTTCTACTTTAGATGCCTTCCTAGTATTTGTGGCATTTATTTTCCATTATGTCATCTGAGGAGCCGAAAGATGATAATTTATTTGTGTGTGTTTTACAGAGTATCCTCCACCCCAGGCGACTAACACTGAGAAGAAAAGAGGAAAAATATGCTAGGAGCTTTAAATGGACCATAGTTTCAGCTGAACACACAATTAAGAGAAAGAGAGCTGAGCCTTCAGCTTGGTTGTGCATCTAAGATCCAGCAGGCTAGATTTCACATGCAGTTTTCATACAGATCCATGTTTCACAGGCTTTTCCCAGAAAGACATGAAATCTCTTCAGGCCAATTGTCTTCATTTTCCAAAGTATGTATGTATGTATGTATATCTATCTATCTATCTATCTATCTATCTATCTATCTATCTATCTATCTATCTATCTATCTATCTATCTATCTATCTACTTCTAGAGCTATACTTTATGAACTGGCATAGCAGGGAAGTGCCTCTGAAAGTCCATGTATTTTAACTGTATTCAAAGGTTGAATAATAATAGGGATAAAAATACAAGACCTTCTCTTTGTTTCTTGCAGCTGACTGCAATCCACAACAAGTAACTCGCTGAGTATCAGGGAGGTATGAGGGTGAGGAAGCCCTTATTGCTTGTAATTTTCTCTTTTCTGTTCCCATCATCTTCTGCGTTCTCAGCATGCTAATAACACTGCATGCCACTACTACCTGATAGTTTGAAGCTTTTTATATTTTACTAATGAATTCTACATAATCTCGTTTAATTCTCCAAACCAGTTAAAGGTGTGTTTTTATGGGTGGGAAGATTATTGACCTCAAGAACTTTTAAAAAGCCCTCTGCAATGAAATAAGTGATACTTAGAAGGCATGTGTTCTCTAGACCTCTTAGTCTATGTATAGTGGGCCATATCAAGCACATTTTTGTTGAGTTATTTAAATACTATGCAGAAAAACAGTTACATTTGATGGTTATTTTTGTGGTCTGTGTCTTTGCGGGCAGCAAGCCTATTGAAAGTGGAACGTATTGTACTAGGGTGGGATATCAGAGTGGTTAGCTAAGGAATGATCATAGCACTAGGGACTTGGGTCAGTCACCTACCAGACAGCAGAAACTACCTTGAAGCTCAGGATGTCTTCCGCTCTTGGTAGAATTTCCAGAATTCAGGTAAGTTTACCTTCCACATTTTGCACATAAGCTTTTGACTAAATTCTTGACCTGTAATTCTAAGGTAAATGTATGAAAAGAGACTTTGCAATGTACAAGGGAATAAACAGAATGCAAGAGCAGTGGTGTGTTGGAGGAGGGGCCGCTTGTTCATCCCAGCTCCCAGAACAATAATAACCATTCAGAAACTATATTAATTTAAACACTGCTTGGCCCCTTAGCTCTAGCTTCTTATTGGCTAACTTTTATATTAGTTTAACCCATTTTTATTAATTTGTATATTGCCAAGTGGCTATGACTTACCAGGTAAAAAGTTTCAGTATGTCTATCTCTGGCAGCGGCTCCCTGGCGTCGCTCTGATTCTGCCTCCCTCCACCCATGCTGTAGGCCAAACCAGTTTCTTTATTCATTAACCAATAAAAGTAGCACATAGACAGAAGGACCTCCCACACCAGTGGTGTGTGGTGGTTATACTGCTGGGTACTGCACGTAGATTGGCTTGATTTAACAGACACACTTTCAGAAAATATCCTCTTCTGTTATCTTTGAGTTAGTTTTCATGCCATTTTATATTAATTCTTAAAATTACTCTATACCATTAACGTTTAATACATTTTGAATGAAATTTATTTACTTTAATCAAACATTTGGAAGTCATTGCTTGGAAGGTAGCCAATATTTTGGTTTACAACTGTTTCTGCCCTCCTTCAGTTTTATGCTTAGTCCTTTTGATTCCTTTCTAAAGAAGAAATTTTCAAAGAAGTATTTGAAGTAGGCAACCTTCTAATTGAAAAAGAACATACAGTACTTAATTCTATAATACCATTTTCCTTAGGAATTTGTTACTATCCCCCCACATCCTTATTATGAAGAGAATCCTTCTTTTTAAGCCCCAGTGAAGCAAGTACTATGAAATGGATTTATGTTAAATGCTTTACAGCCATTATTCAAGTTGTCCAATAGTTAGGTAAAGTAACAAGTCCCATTTTACAGATGATAAACTGAGGCTCAGAAATATTAAGAACTGCATGGCTAGCAAAAAGTCTCAAAATTCCATGCCCATGGCAATGCTGATTGAGCATAATTGCTCTGTCTTGTTTGGTTACCTCTTTCTCACCGGCTTTATTAATGAGGTCTACAATGATTTATACAATGACTAGCCTAATCGGAAGTAGATTAAATCAAAGATGTAATTTATTGGCTCCTATGACCAGGAAGGAAAGCTGATACCAGACCAGGAGTGGAACCAGAATTTCAGGTATCTTCTTTCTGTCTCCCGCCTTTGTTCTCAGGCCCGGTCTCTTTGCAGCCTTCAGTTTCTTGAGGAATGGAGGATGTAGTTAGCTCAGCTCCATTGTGGAAAGTTCTAACCAGGACTTTTGGGGATCCCATGTCTAGCCCTTGACCTGGTTGTTGTGACCGAGACGGTAAGTGTTATCTGTGCTCAGCTCTGGGTGGCCAGGCTTTCATTGTTATGGCTGTACACAGAGTCGCTGGGAAGACTGGCTTATCAGAACTGGATAGGGGTATCCAGTTTGTAGCTGTCAACAGGAAATCACTAAGATGCCTGTTTTTGTTGCTTTATTTACTACTATTCCATCAGGGTGAGGGGAGATGAAACCTACTTCTGCAGGATGGAGGGATTTAGGTTGCTTTTACCAGTGAGCTAAACCTTGTCAAGTTTGAACATCTGAAATGGATTTGATCCAGATATAGTCTCCATTTGTGGTATTTTGGTATTTATCAATTTTGATTAAGTACAGAGCAGGGTCAGTTTTTAAAACAGGAAGAATTAAAGCTAGCATTGAGCCTGCAGGCTGCACAGTGTTAACCTGAGCTGTGGACAGATACCGTATGTGCATTTGGTTAGCTCTCTCTTGTTAGCATATGCCAGTATCTCGAGAGGCCTGAAAAGAATTGGATTTCTGTATCTGAAAGGCTGTGGCCCAGATCTTCATCTGTGGCAATAGTATGAAGGTGTTCCTGACTGTTGTGGCGATCTTATGAAGGTTCTCCTCACTGTGAAGCTGTGATTGGAGTCATCCGCCAGCTTATACTATTGACTGTAAAGCCTTTAGCCACATTCCTGAAAGAGGCTGATTCTTAGAGAACTGTTCTAATATAGCTAATTAAAATTTCAGGGGAATGAATAGATCTGAAAAAATTATACGGAATGAGAAAAAAAACCCAGGTCCCCAAAGAAGTGTAGGTGTTATTTAGCCACCAAAATAATATTTCTTTCTAAGTCAATGTCATAAACTAGTCCCGTGCTGAGTGGGACTAGAGATACCCAAGCTGGTAAACCCTCTTCCTACAGAACCTGGGTTAATTATGCTGATTATGTCTAGAAAGGTAAACCTTAGAAGAAAACAAGGTACTAATTTTCTTTTCTACAATAATTTCAGTTTTCATGAGTTTTCCACTATCCTGCCAGTGCTCATTAATCTTACTGGGAGTGGTAAGCAGTAAAAGATCAGGAGGAGGTGATTACCCGGTGAGGAGAATGGATTAAACCTTACTCTTCTGTTAAAAGTATCTTGGTTTGTCTTTCCGGAAAGACTCTTAGAGAGCTGGATGGCTGTGAGGAAAGCATCCATGTCTGACAGGAGGGGGAGGTTGTCTCTGAAATGTCCCCTTCTCTCCTTGGCTCTCCCACTTCATGCCCAAGCACTGGATAATACAGCTCATAGCTTTTTAATTAAAAAAAAAGTTTTATTAGCATATAATTATTTGTCATTTTTGAATCAAATTGAAAAATTTTTGTTGCTCTTTCTTCCACCTGTTCACTTAAATTCCCCTTCCTCTTTGGAGCCCTCCCTTGGTCTTTTCTTGAGTTCTTTATCCACCTCCGCAGGCGATACTCACTTGAACGCCCCTTATTGGCTTACATGAACACATCTAGGCTGCTTCCATTTCCGTATCATGACCAGTTTCAGCGGCAACCTCAGCAGCAGCACCACAGAGGCCAGACAAGAATCTCCTTGCTCTCAGAGGCCTGCAGGACCATTGTAAGCCACAACTTCTCATGCTCCGATGTACTCAGGGGCTGCTGGAACTTTACGTGGGGAAGAGACAAAAGACCCTCTTTTTTTTCCCCCCTCACTCCATGACTTTACTTTCATGTATCTCTATTTCACATCTACACACATGGTGTGGGAGTTTCACACCAATGTCATGTAAAGAAATCTGCAATGTGTGATAATGAAAATGACTGGAATCCTGAAAACATTAGGTGACAGTCTCCCGCATCTTTCCACGGTGATACACACATGATTTGACAAATACAGTCTTAGGAGTTCGGTAAAAATTCAGTCTTTCTAAAATACAGTACAGATGTTTCTTTTTTTTTAAATTAATTAATTTATTTATTAAAGATTTCTGCCTCCTCCCCGCCACCGCCTCCCATTTCCCTCCCCCTCCCCCAATCAAGTCCCCCTCCCTCAGCAGCCCTAAGAGCAGTGAGGGTTCCCTGGCTTTGTGGGAGCCTAGGCAGTTTGGATGCTCACCTTGCTAGACCTGGATGGAGGTGGGAGGTCCTTGGACAAAAGACCCTCTTGATGGAGTCCTTTCTATTGGCATTGCCATGCTTTTGTAAACTATCCACTAGATTCAGATTATATATTAATGACTTTGTCTCAGAAGGGGGAACCAGGATCTGCTTGCAGGTTTTGTTTTGTTCTTCTGTTCTCCTGCCCATCTGCACGTCTTTCTATTTAGCAATGTGTGCTTTTTCTTTTTTGAGAAAGCGTTTCTACTTGGTCTCCCAGGAACTTCTTCACGTTCTTTATTTTCAGTGCTGCTGTTTGTCTTGCTTTTCTTGGTACCCCGGGTTAAAAAGAGACACTGGGAATGAAGTCAGATGCAGGAAAAGAAAAACACTCAAAGTTATTAAAGATGTTAATCCTGATACACAGGTAAAACTTAAAAACAAGAGGTGACAATGGCGAACCTTGAATCGTAGGATCAGCTGCTACGTCTCCAGTGCTTGGATCCCATTTTTTCATTTGTCCTTTGAATGTTCTACAGTTGTTAAATAGCCTGAAAGATCTAGACATCTCCTTAGATATGAATCTCATTTAAATGTATGTTGGACACCCTTTAGAAGTTACATATTTCAAAGAATTCTTCAAGCCACTCTTTTAAAATAAAGCCAAGACTGAGAGAGAGAAAAAGAGAGTGAGAAAGGGGGAGGAATATTATGTCAAGTTGGCCTATATATTAAACACTAAACTTTACATATTTTAAAAGTCTTTCTGCCTTTAGTGTTAATAAGAGATAGAAATTACAGAAGGTAAAATCTGAAACACAAGCAACACGTATACATTGTCTGTAGCTTTTGATCACAAAAGACTCCCCCCTCCCTGCTGGGAGTTCTTTGGCTGGGAGGATGGGGAATACACAATTTATACTCAAGCAAAGGTAGTGAGCAATACATGACTTGAGGGGCAGCTGTGTTGTTACATTCAACTCAAGGTCAACATGGCATTCGAGAAGTCTGGAGAACTTAGAAAGGATAGTTGAGACTTAAGAGGGATCCACTTCCTTTGGACCCTCAATAATGACAGTGGCGATGTGCCTGGCCCAGTTACGTCAACAAATCCTAGAAAATCCTGGATTGTCTTCTCCTGCTAAAATTGCAGAAACAGGCTCCAAGACTTCAAACCCTGTAACTTGTTAGTCTTCCTTCTGCTTCTGCTGGGTAAGCACCTATATTGTTGGTCCCTTTTCTCATCTTTACAGTTGAGCATCGCTGAGAACTGCCCCTGGACGAAACCTGAAAATCCATTCTGAAAACTCTAAGACATAAGGAAGGTGGGGATGAGGGAGCAGATAAAGCCCTGAAGGAATGCAGTCCAGGGTGAATGTGTGCGGCTGACGTAGGCATGGTACATCAAGGTCCTCATTCCCATGGGGGTGGAAAAACCTTCCTCGGATCCACATGCAGATTTTGTTATTATGGGCAGAAACGGTCCACCATAACTTTCTTGCTTTTGAGTATTCATGGCCTGAACAACTGTTCCCCTACAGAGACTGCTCTTAGCTAGATCAGCTGAACCTATGTCCTTGATCCAGTCATATGACACAAATTCTGGTTCCTTGTATGTCTGCCCCCTTGTCTATCTATAAGCAATAATTCAGCCTCTGTGTTCAGCTAAATGCAATAACCCTGTCTCCCTGTTCAACTGTAAATAATAAACACACTAGGCTTTGGAATGCTGTGGTTGCTCCATCAGAAAGAGTAGTCAGCTAAAGTCAGCTTTCCTGTGTGTAAGTGTGCTTGTCTTTCATCCATTGCCCCACCACCCCGGCCAGACCTGTCCTCAGAGCTATGCTGGGCATAGCACCAAGAGCTTCCTAATGGAGCAAATGGACTGCCAAAGCTGGGCTTCAGCCATTCTCTCTGAGTCCTCAAGTGCAGGCGGATTATTGTGATTCCTTTTGATTAATACCAACATCTAGGGGTTTGGCTAATTTTAGCCAAGGAAGCAGAGAGAATTAAACAGCCTTCCATGCCATGTGCAGCAGCATCCAGAGAACTCATAATATTGCATTTCCCCTTCCCTATTATTGCCCTGCAGTTCTAGCCTAGCTTCCTTTCACTGACTTTGAACTATGGCTGAGTCACCTTTTTCTTTATACTCACCTCTATAAAAGTAACAATTGCAGCCTGTTTTCAACATTTTCTCACTGGTTTAGTTATTAATTTATTATGATGAACCTTCACCTATTCAAGTGGCTCTAGAAAATGCATCTGGGGTCCAACATAATAAGTTTTTGTTAGACTAAGATAATACATGGGAAACATAAAATAGATTTGTCCATTTTCAGTTGTGGAATAGTTCTCATTCCTAATTATTTTATTCATATATATATATATATATATCACGTAGATATTTATTTTTCTATGTCTCTGTGTGTGGATATTTGTTACATTTTGATTGGCATGTGTTGTTGACTCCATTGATTCAGTGACAAAACTTCAAGGAATGTCGAAATCTTAATTATTTTCAATTTATAATAAACAAATGAAGTTTATAATTCCTGTTAAAAATCCTTAACTTAGAGAGTCAAATTTCAAGCGAAGAGAATTAAGGAAAATAGGAATGGTATTATTTCCTCTCCAAATCTTTACCATTAGCATACAATCACATATAATAGACAAGGGGTACAAGATTTAAGGAACGATCACGTGTTGGTTGGTTGTTAATGGCCTTTAATTACCAAATTTCAAGAGTTCTTGCTTCTTCAGCTCCCCTTTGAATTTTCTGTAGTTTAGATCTGAGGCATATATGTTCTGCGAGTTTTCTGAGATGCCCATTCTGACCATCTGTTCTCTGTGTCAGCAACAGCTTTGGCAGAATCGGCTTTCACTCTTTGGACATCTTAGTTAGAAAACACACAATAATTGAGTAGTGGTGGCACACAACTTTACTCCGAAAGCAGAGGCAAGGGGATCTCTGTGAGTTCAAGACCACTGTACAGGCTTTGATGTACAAAGCCTGGTGTACAGCCAGGTCTGTTACACAGAGAAAGCTTGTCTTGAAAAAAAAAGCAAAAACAAATTAAAAAAAAAACACCATCCCCCCAACACCTTCCAGTTTTCTGTTTGTTTTTTTTTTCCCAATTTACAGTAGCCCTCTTTGTGGGTCTGGGGGACATCTTTTCATTTCCTGCTCTACTTCCAGTGGGCCCTTAGCACTTCCTCCAACTTCCCACGCCTATTGAACTTCTGGTATTTTCCAGGAACTCATTCTCATGTCATACTGTCTATTTTCCATGTCCCTTTTCCAAAGTATTAAAAATTATCTAAGCCATTATACTACATCTCCTTCTGTTGTCTGTGGCTTCCTAGCTAAAAGAAATAAATCCATTTTGATAAACCCACTGAAAATGGAACTTGCATGGGAGAAAAGACTGTATCTTTCCTATTTATGGGTGTGGCTCTTGTGCAGTGAACCCAGTGAATGCCTATGAACTATTTAATTAACAAATGGCTTTCCTGGCCATTCTCTTCTTGAGACTCTCTGGTTTTGCTTTTTCAAACTATTCCAGAAAAATCTATGTATTATCATGGCTTAAATGAAAATACTACCAGCTTACAAATACCTTCTGTTTAGGTGTAAACTAAAACGGAGCCCAAAATGACAACAAGGTCTATAATAGTAATATTCTCTCCTTAAGTTACACCTACTGTTCTTCTCTGTGAGGCGTTTCAGAACTGTACTCTTATCCATGTGTTTGCTCAAGCCTTGACATTGGCAACATTCTTTCTTCTTTTCTTTCCTCCATCCCTGTTGGTGTAATAAAATGTTCCATATCCTTTACAATTTGTTTTCCTTTCTGTCCAGCTTTCTCCAGGGGTGCTGCCATCTGCCCAGTCTAGGTCGTCATCATTTTTTTTTTATGTGTATTCACACAGTGCTTCACATTAATGTTTTGTTTCCAGTTTTGTTCCTATTCGATTCATCTCTCCTGCATGCAAACCACCATGTAAATGTGCCGTGGCTGGGTGCCCTTCCCCCAATGGACAAGCACAACAGCAGAAGTCCTCCAGTGTCCTTCCATTTTCAGATCCTCACACCGATCAGAGCAGGGCAGTGAACCCTTAACCTCTTACATTTCCTAATATGAGCTTTGGGAAGAGTAAGTAAATTACATGTCTGTTCTTTAGGCAATTTCGTCTACATTATGCTTTCCTCAGCTGGATAATCTAGCCATGACCCAGATAGGAAAATTTGAGATAGTCTCCACGAGTGCCCTTTATACTGTTTTTCCATTTTAAAGATTACGCACGGATTCCGAAATTTTTCTCAAACAGAGGAATATGTGGTAGGATTAAGACGATAAAGATGGAAGAAGCAGCTCTTTGAATGTCCCTTAAGATTAAAAGTCCACACCAGTGGCGAGCAGGCAGCCACAACTAAAGTTTCCCTTAAGAGCCATCTATGGCTGTGCTCCAGATCCTAAGCAGTTCTCAGTGGAGTCGCAATTCTCAGACATTACCAAATGCTACAATTATTTTTGTCTAGAAAACTTTCAAGACAGTTATTACATATATCTCCTGATGGTCAAAGGCATGCATCAATAATATCCTTGAGCTTTTTTTTTTTTTCCTAATTCTGATATAGGGCTTAACTCTTGTCAAAAAGTGATTTAAAACATATTTATTGTTGACTTTCCTCCACTCTCTTGCAATCAGGATTATTTCTAAAAGGAACCCTCCCTTGCTCATTGCTGTGATAAAAAACATCTTTTCTCTTTTCCTCAACTAACTACTTATTAGTTTGCATAAAGAGATATTTAGTGATAAAGAGCCTGTAATGGAGCAAACGGATTAAACATTTAAAAAAAACTAATCTAGGAAATGAATAATAAGTAACAGTAAAATAGATGTCAAACTTATTAAAAACTGTTACCTTCCAATTCTACCTTTCTTTTCTTCCCTTGCCGTGGGAGCAGATTGCTGTCTCTTTCTTCACTGTTATTAACTTTTCCCCTTTTATCAGGAAAAGGATCTTGCCTTCTTTGATTCTCTTATTGATATTTTAAAAGGACATTTTTCTCCTCTCTTGCTGTCTATCTCAGGCAAGTCCCCTCTCCATTGTCCTTTGTCATTCTTTGTCAGTCTTTGTGCCCATGCTCTTATCCCAAGGATAAGACACTCCTAGGATTTTTTTCCTCTTTCGTTTTTCTTTTTTTCCAGAGTGGTGATGGTGGTTGTGGTCTGTGGGAAGGAGAGGCACTGGTGTTGAAAGTCTCAGGTCAGTTTTAGTCATTAAATAAAGTGCAATCACGTTCAGGAAGGAATTGCGGCAGGAGAGAGAGAGAGAAAGAGAGAGAGAGAGAGAGAGAGAGAGAGAGAG
>NC_022035.1:11620223-11756270 GCF_000317375.1 Microtus ochrogaster | reverse complement strand
AGAGAGAGAGAGAGAGAGAGAGAGAGAGAGAGAGAGAGAGAGAGAGAGAGATTTTCTTTGTTTCATTAAATTGGACCCTAAGACTCATTTAAATCAAATTTAAGGCATAACTTCTAAATGGCTGAGAACGGGAGCACCAGCCCTGCCTCCTTCACCGACGGAAGCTGAGGACAGACATCTATCTGCCTTGGTGCTCCCACCCGGTTTCCACGCACGCGCCACAGGCTCCATGTGCTTGCGCTTTCTTTTTTTCCCTGTGCCCATCTGCTTGTACCCTGTGCTCTCACCATAGCACGTTTTCAGACCCTTGCCATAGGGCACAAGTGCCAAGCAATTATTTGTTGAGATAGATAGCCCACATAATACCGTAAGTGACATCTGTTCATAGGAAATCCCTCCCTGGTGGCAGGAGTGTCATCCTGGCAGCTCATAGGAATATGAAAATTGACACACAAGGACAATTGCCTGTTTCATCTTACCCTGAATTCTCACTCCAAAAGCATCCGATACCAGATGCTTCAGAGGATCCGGTAGCCCCCTGACTCGCTCTCCTGCTCTCTCTCTACCTATAGTAATTGGCAATACTGCACTATAGGGAAAATTTCTCCCTGACCCCAGCTGGTAACCAAATTACGCCCTAAAGCACGAACACTGACATACTTTATATTAAATTATAGCTAAGATGGCAAAAAGAAAATGTTTTTCTTATACTGTGCTTACTAGATTGTTTGACCTAAATAAAAGCACAGATAGTAAATTTCACACATTATGTTTAGTAACTCACTGGTGAAATTATGATAGTCACACATCTTATTCCTTTTAGGGTATGATCCTTGTGTTTGGTAATTTGTTTTCTTTTGAAGTATCATAAATAGACAAGAAGACAAATAGTCCGTAGTTTATAATGGTGCAAGGACAGAAGCTTTTCATAAAGGTATGCTTAGTAAAATATGTTAAAAGGTTCTAAGGAAAAATGAATTTGTTGATTCTAGCAATTCGATTTTAAGAAGGTATGAGAATTTGGAGTCATAATCTTTATTGGTGAATAAAAATTCCAATATGTAATCGCATCTTGTATACCTTTACAATGAATTAAACTACTCATTACATCTATAAAGACATTGGTAATTTTTCCAGTGATTCTATCACTGTATTAAACTAAGACTTGAAAAGAAATTAGAATGGCAAAATTACAAAAGAATTAGAAAATCAAGGACCAAGCGATCAAGTGTAAGTAATATATACAGCTTGCATGATAGTGTGCTTGTTTAGAATGGGTAAAGCCCTGGATTTGAGCCCCAGAGCATTTAAATCAGTCATAGAGGCCTACGCTTCCACTCCCGGTGCAGGGGAATTAAAAATAAGAGGATCAAAAATTCAAGATAATTTTTAGCTACCTAGAGAGTTTCAGACAGTGGACAAGACCCAGTTTCAAATGACTGAATGACTGAATACATAACATGAAGGATTAAAATGAAAGGAATCAACTTTCTCATCAGATCCACATCTTTAGTTTTGCAATTTCTATTTGTGTGAACTTTGAATACTTGATAATCTCAAGGAAAATCACTGCTCCAGACAGAGAACTCCTTTGCCTCCTTATGGTTCTGTGGGTCCTGGATCTCTAAGAGTTTGAAGTAAGCCTGGTCTACAGAGCTAGTTCCAGGACAACCAAGGCTACACTGGGTAACCCTGTCTTGAAAAACTTAAACAAAACAAAACAAAACAGGAATAGTAATTCTGTGGGTTCACAATATGGTTCTTTTGCTGTCCATTCCATATATTATTGGGTGATCATCTTAGGGAGGGCTAGTTTCAAATCTCCTTTGAAATCTGGTGTTGGTGTTGGTGAGTCTAGGTATCTCTGGAAGGTAAGTTGTCTTTCTCATATGTAGCATAGATTAGAAAGAAAGAAGGAAAGTGGTTAGCTCTAATATAGACATGACTATCAACTTACAATGACTATCATTCTAGAAGTCAAATGAACATGGGTTAACACAGAATTAATGTAAATATAGCAAGGCACAAGTTATTCATTTATTAGGCACTGTGGTGCTTTGAATGAGAATGGCCCCTGTGGGCTAATATGTTTAAATATTTGTTCCCCTATTAGTGGAACTCTGGTAGGAAGCGTTAGGAGGTGTGGCTTTTTTGGAGTAGTTGTGGTCTTGTTAGAGAAGGTGTAACACTGGGGTTAGACTTTGAGGTTTCAAAAACCCATTTCTAGTCTCTTTTCCCTTTCTCCTCTTCTCTTCTCTTCTCTTCTCTTCTCTTCTCTTCTCTTCTCTTCTCTTCTCTTCTCTTCTCTTCTCTTCTCTTCTCTTCTCTGCTCCCCCCACTCTCTCCTTCTTTGTCTATCTGATGTTTTCAGATCAGGATATAATGCTCTCAGCTACTGCTCCAGAACCAAGCCTATCTGCTTCCCACCATGATGGTCATAGACTAATCCTCTAAAGCTATAAGTAAGCTTCCAACTAAATAGAACAGCAACTAAGGCAGAAGTTGGTAGCAGGGAAGGGGTATTGCTGCCATGAGTCTGACCAGGCATTTAATTGGAGGATTAAGGAAACTTTGGATTAGAAAAGCAGTTGAACGCTGTAAATTGAGTTTAATAGGCCATCTTAGCAGGAACATGGAAGGCAGAAGTGTTGAGAGCAATGTTGACTATTAAGGCATAAAAAAAACTCAAAAGGTTTCAGAGGGGAAGAATGTTAGAGGACATTCTTGTGACATTTCAGCAAAGAATGAGGCCTCTTTTTGCCTTTGTTCTTAAAACCTGCCAAAGGGTAAATGAAAGAGTGTTTGACTAATATTATTGACAGAGGAAATTTCAAGATGTCCTACTATTGACTGTCCTGTAGTTATTATTAGTGATCACTCTTATGCGGATCTACAAAGAAAAGCAAGGTGGGCAAAGAAAAAGAGAAAATGTACAATTTGTGAAGAAAAGAAGTACTGGAAAATGGCATGGTGGAGATCAACCTTGTTTTAAAAAAGTTTAAATGAAAACCTGGTGCTAAATGCAATAAAGGAAGTGGTGACCTCAATCTCCCAGCAAGACCCCACACAAATAATTCTGCAACCTTGGAAAGAAAAGACTGAGGGGTTTTCTAGGCCAACAACAACAAAAAGCTTATGCAACTGTAACTGAAGAAGGGGACAAGTTCTAGCTGTATAGAGCAGAAGAGCATTTAATAGATCTATAGTTTGAATTTGTAAACATCAGAGATTAGTGAAGCCAATCCTGTATTATTCTGCTCCCTTATTTTACCAGAGGTCTTTTATGAATTGTATGGTTTCCCAATATTTTCCCGCTCTATTCTTTTTACTATTTTAGCAAGTTCTTTCACATTTTGTTATAAATACAACTTATCCTGATTTGGACCTTGAGATTTCTGTCCGGTGCTCCAATGTGGGTCTCTGTCTCCTTTCATCGCCTGATGAAGGTTAATATTCAGGAGGATGCCTATATGTTTGTCTTTGGATTCAAGCGGTGGCGGGGAGGAGGCAGAAATTCTTAATAAATAAATAAATTTAAAAAAAAAGAAATAGAAAAAAATACAACTTATCATTTTTTTCTCTTACAAATGTATTTCTGTTGTCAAATCTTTTGACACAACTCTAGGCTCAAGTTGCTACTATTTAAAGTTTATGAAGCTAAGTTAATAAATTACATTGATCTGTAGCTTCAATTCATTTTTTCATACTATTTTTAGCTTGCAAATCAAAACAACTCTGAGATTCCATCTTACACCTGAAAGAATGGCTAAGATCAAAAACACTGATGACAACTTATGCTGGAGAGGTTGTGGGGTAAAGGGAATACTCCTGCATTACTGGTGGAAATGCAAGCTGATACAGCCCCTTTGGGTGTCAGTGTGCAATTTCTCAGAAAAATTAGGAAACAACCTTCTTCAAGACCCAGAAATACCACTTTTGGTTATATATCCAAAGGACGCTCAATCGTGCCACAAGGACATGAGCTCAACTATGTTCATAGCAGCATTGTTTGTCATATCCAGAACCTGGAAACAACCTAAATGCCCTTTGACTGAAGAATGGATAAGGAAAATGTGGTACATTTACACAATGGAGTACTACACAGCAGAAAAAAATAACATCTCGAATTTTGCAGGCAAATGGATGGAGCTAGAAAACATCATTTTGAGAGAGGTAATCCAGACCCAGAAAGACAATTATCATATGTACTCACTCATAAGTGGTTTTTAAACATAAAACAAAAAAAACCAGCCCCAAATTCACAATCTCAGAGAACCTAGACAACAATGATGACCCTAAGAGAGACATACATGGATCTAATCTACATGGGTAGTAGAAAAAGACAAGATCTCCTGAGTAAATTGGGAACATGGGGACCTTGGAAGAGGGTTGAAGGAAGGGGAGAGGCAGGAAAAGGAGCAGAAAAAAATATAGAGCTCAGTATATAGTTGCCCCAATTAGTTTTTTCTGTAGGTTTCCCTGTGGTGTCCTTGACCCCTTTAGTGCCTACAATCTTTCCTCCCCTTCTACAAGATTTACTGAGATCCATCTAATGTTTGGCTGTGGGTCTCTGCATCTGTTTCCATCAGTTGCTGAAAGAAGCCTCTCTGATGACAGTTGTGGAGGCACCAACCTTTTAGTATAGCAGAATATCGTTAGGCATCATTACATCTACTTTTTTCCACAGGAGTAATTGGTTCTATCCTGAGTCTCTGAGCCACAGGTTTCTGGGTCCAGACACTCCATGAAGTGTCAGGAATGAGCTTACCCTCATGACATGGGTCTCAGGTTGGACCAGTCATTTGATTGGCCACTCCTTCAGTCTTAGAGCTATTCTAACCCTGGCACATCACAAAGACAGGGCAGAATGTAGGTTGAAAGTTATGTGGCTGGATTGATGTTCCAGTCCCTCTAACTGGAAGTCTTGTCTGGTCACAGGAGATGGCCAGTTTAGGCTGTATCCGTATTGCTATCAGTCTTAGCCATGGTCATCCTTGTAGGTTCCTAGAGTTTCTCTTGTACTAGGTTTCTACCTCACCCTGAAATACCCCCCCTTTCCACTAGTCTTCTTCAGTATTCTCCCCGCAAACTCCTACCCATGTTCCCATCACCAACTACCCCCAGTCTACCCACAGAAACTATTCTATTTTCCCTTCACAGAGAGATTCCTTGAGTATTCCTTCTTACCTATCCTCTCTGGATCTGTGGATTATAGCATGATTATCTTTTATTTTACAGCTAATATCCACTTGTAAGTGTGAACATACTGTGTTTTTCTCTCACTTAGGATGGTTTTTCCTACTTCCATCCATTTCCCTGCAAATTTCATGATATCACTGATTTTAAAAGCTAAGTTATACTCCGTTGTGTAAGTGTACTACATTTTCTTTATTCATTCTTTGGTTGAAGGACATCGAGGTTGTTTCCAGGTTCATAGCCATTATGAACTGCTATGAACATAGTTGACCAAGTGTCCTTGAGGTATGATTGAAAATTCCTTGGGTATATGCCCAAGAGTGATATAGCTAATTCTTTCTTGGGGTAGACAGTTACCAGTTCCAATCTTCCCATGTCTGTTCAATATGGTATGTAAAGTTCTAGCATGAGTAATAAGAAAACTAAAGGGAAAAAAGATGCAAATTGGAAAGGAAGAAGTCAAAGTATCATTATTTGCAGATGACATGATAGTTTACATAAGCAACCACAAAAGTTCTACCAGGGCATTCCTACAGATGATTGGATACAAAATTAAAATAACAGTAGCCCTCTTATATACAAACAATAAATAGGCAGAGAAAGTAATCAGGGAAACAACATCCTTCATAATAACTACCAATAATATAAAATATGTTGGTGTAACCCTAACCAAGCAAGTGAAAGACCTTTATGACAAGAACTTCAAGTCTTTGAAGAAACACATTGGAGAAGATATCAGAAAATGAAAAGATTTCCAATGCTCATGGATCAATAGAATTAATATAATAAAAATGGCCATCTTACCAAAGGGAATCTGAAGATTCAATGCAATCCCCGTCAAAATTCCAAGACAATTTTTTACAGACCTTGAAAAAAACAATACTCAACTTCATATGTAAAAAAAAAAAAAACTAGGATAACTAAAGCAATCCTGTACCATAAGAAAACTTCTAGAGGCATCACCATCCCTGATTTCAAGCTCTACTACAGAGCTATAGTAATAAGAAGAACATGGCATTGACATAAAAACATAGATTTAACTCCACACACCCATGGACATCTGAATTTTGGCAAAGAAGCCAAAATTATACAATGGAAAAAAGAAAGCATCTTCAACAAATGGCGCTGTATAACTGGATGTCAACATATAGAAGAATGCAAATAGATCTGTATTTATCACTCTTCACAAAACTCAATTCCAAGTGGGTCAAAGACCTCAACATGAATCCAGATACACTGTACTTGATAGAAAAGAAAATAGGAAACAGCTTTGAATGCATGGACACAGGAGACAACTTCCTGAACAGAACACCAATAATGCAGGCATTAAGATGAACAATAAATAAATGAGACCCCATGAAACTAAAAAGCTTCTGTCAAAGGATACCATCAACAGAACAAAATAGCAACTTATAAAATAGAAAAAGATCTTCACCAACACCACATCTGATATAGGGCTAGTTTCTAAAATTATCAAGAACTCAAGAAATTAGACATCAAAAAAACAAATAACCTATAGGCATCCTCCTGAATATTAACCTTCATCAGGTGATGAAAGGAGACAGAGACAGAGACTCACATTGGAGCACCGGACTGAAATCTCAAGGTTCAAATCAGGTCCAGAAGGAGAGGGAGCACTAGCAAGGAACTCAGGACCGCGAGGGGTGCACCCACACACTGAGAAAATGAGGATGTTCTATTGTTCTATCCGGAATTCACCAAGGCCAGCTGGCCTGGGTCTGAAAAAAGCATGGGATAAAACCAGACTTGCTGAATATAGCGGACAATGAGGACTACTGAGAACTCAAGAACAATGACAATGGGTTTTTGATCCTAATGCACATACTGGCTTTGGGGGAGCCTAGGCAGTTTGGATGTTCACCTTACTAGACCTGGATGGAGGTGGGTGGTCCTTGGACTTCCCACAGGTCAGGGAACCCTGATTGCTCTTCGAGCTGATGAGGGAGAGGGACTTGATCGGGGGAGGGGGAGGGAAATGGGAGCCGGTGGCGGGGAGGAGGCAGAAATCCTTAATAAATAAATAAATTTAAAAAAAAACCCAAAAAAACCCCCAAATAAACCAGTTTAAAAATGTGATCTAAAGCTAAACAAAGAATCCTCAACAGAAGAATCTCAAATGATTAGAAAACACTTAAAGAAATGTTCAATATCCTTAGCCATTCAGGGAAATGCAAATCAAAAAGACTCTGAGATTCCACCTTATACCTGTCAGAATGGGCTAAGGCCAATAAAAAGAAGTGAGAACTCATGCTAGAGAGGGTGTGGAGCAAGGGTCACTCTCCTCCATTACTGGTGGGAGTGAAAACTTATATAGCCTCTTTGAAAATCAAAATGGCAGTTTTTCAAGTATTGTTGTAAGGAGCCATGTTGATGAGTGTCTCAGTCAAGGTTCTATTGCTGTGAAGAGACACCGTGACTTCAGGAACTCTAGTAAAGGGAAACACTTAATTGGGGCGTGCTTTCAGTTTCAGAGGTCTAGTCCATTATCATCATGAAGGGGAGCATGGTATCATGCAGGCAGACATAGGGCTGGAGAGGTACTTGAGAATTCAACATCCTGATTAGCAGGCCTCTGGAAGAGAGATACTAGGAGTGACTTGGGCCTTAAAACCTCCAAAGCCCACCTTCAGTGACATACTTTCTTTAACAAGTAGGAGGCCACACTTACTCCAACAAAGCTACACCTCCTAATCTCTCAAGTAGTCCCTATCCTTACCTACGAAGCTGTTGAATATGTGAGCCTATGGGGTGGCCATTCCTAGTCAGTCCACCACAATGAGACTTCATGGTTGTAGCCTCTATGACATCTCTAGAAGACACTACTTCATAGAAGTGTCTTTCTGTTCTCCTGGCTCTTACAACCTTTCCCTTTTATCTTTGACTATAATCTCTAAATTTTGGGTTCAGGAATTGCATTGTAGGTGTAGCAGTTGGAAGTGAGCATCACATGATCTCTTGTCCTTTGCATTGATTGGGTGTTTTCTGTAATTGTCTCCATCTGTTGCAAAGAGCACTTTTCTTGATGAAGAGCAAGAACTATCCATATCAATGGGTATAAAGATAAACATTTAGAGTGTACTTAGGGATTATGTTGGTTTAGTAAGATCCATGACATCACTAGCCCCAAGTAGTTGGCCATGTTTTCAGTAGGAGAAGACATGGTTTCCTTCTTGTTGAGTGGACCTTAAGTCCATTCAGAGAGTTATTGGTTATTGCCATGATGGTCATTGTTATGGCTCTTATGTATCATAGCTCCATAGGACTATTGGTTGCTTCCATCCTTTGGAAACTTGCATGGCTCCATCTGGTATCATGAAGGTTAGTCCAAGGAGAGAAGATTTTCAAAGATTTTCAGATCAGATCCAGCTCAGGTCCTTTGGATCTTATGCCCAAAGTACACAGAATTTTCAGGAATAGGTGCTTAACTTCCTGCTCTGGTGGGCAACCAGGAACAACAACAATGTTCTATATTTTCTCATGCCTGGTGTTAGGGTTTTTGTTAGATAGTCTATTCCTTTGCAGGACTTTGTGTGTGTGTGTGGGGGGGGGGAGTTGTCAGTCCAGATGGGAAAACTTCACTTGAATTGTATGTGTGTTCACATACTTATATGTAGTATAGGTATTTTTAGGTAGCTAGATAAGAATAAACCTTGTATCTTTTAAAGGTATCCTTAGTGTTGTTTCAGAAAGGCTATTGGTTTATTCAAATTGATCCGGTATCTTGTCATTTCTAGTTTTCTGTTAGAATTTTAGGATCTCTTATAAATAATATCATGTCGTATGCAAACAGGGATAATTTGACTTCTTCTTTTTTTCCAATTTGTATTCCTTTAATTTCTTTTTCTTGTCTTATTGCTCCAGCTCGTGATTTGAGCACAACAGTAAAAAGTTACTGATCTGTTAGTACAACATAATATCATTGAGTCATTTTCTTCTTACTTTCCTTTTTAGACCAGTAGTATTTGGTTTTACCAAAGGTCCTTGGTCTACCTAGTTTCTGTGGTCATCTAAGCAGTGTTGAGTATGGATTTTGTGGTAGTCTGAAAGTAATTGGGCCCTCAAAAGCCTATGGAGAGTGTAGCACTATAAGGAGGTGTGGCTCTGCTGAAGTAAGTTTGATCTTGTTGGAAGAATTGTGTCACTATGGGGGCAGGCTTTGAGGTCTCCTATGCTCAAGCTACACCTAGTTCAGACCACTTCCTATGGCCTGTGGGTCAAGATGTAAGAACTCTCAGCTCCTTCTCTAGCACCATGTCTGCCTGCATGCTGCCTTGCTTCCCACCACAATGATAATTGAACATTTGAACTGTAAATGAACCATCACAATTTTATCAGAGTTTCTGTGGCCATGATGCCTCTTTATAATAATAGAAATCCTAAATAAGACAAGTTCCATCTCGTGGAGTGGGCATCAAGTCAAATCAGTTATGTATTGGTTACTCCCACAGGTTTGTGTCACCAACAGCTTTCATAGAGATTTCATCTAAGACTGCTTCATATTTCTCCTTTGTATTTGAAAGTTATTTTTATCAGAAAGAATTTCAAGTTGCCAGTTTCTTCCTTTCAGAATTTGAAACTGTTGTTTGCTTTTGGTGTTCATGATTTATGGCAACAATTCTTTGCTGGGTCAGCTCTCTCTAGTTATGTTTTCGAAGAAATTCTATTTACCTTTGTTGTTTTACAGTTTAATCACAGTTTTTATTTGGATATGTTTCTCAGGCCTTTTCTGATATCTAAGATTCTTAAACACACACACACACACACACACACACACACACACACACACACACGTTTTAAACATTTTTGGAAAATTTAATCATTTCTTGATTTTTTTTCATGTAGCTCCAAAAATTTTATTCTGAAATTCTGACACAGAAGTCAAGTGTGTTGTTATTATTCTACTGGCCTCTGAAGTTCAGTTACAGTTATTTTTAAAGTCACTTTTTGTTGATGTTGTTCAGAACCACAATTCTATTGATCTGTACTTAAGTTTATTGATTGTTACTTTATGTTATCTCTTCATCTCTAATTTACTATTGTGATTACTTGGTACATTAAAACATTAATTTACACAATTTTAATTCTTTAATTTCCACTTGATCTTTTTTTAACCTCTATTTTCTAATTTTTTCTTTAGTTTTAAAACTACTGAATTAAACTTTTCCTAAGGTTTTGCTTTGGATTTTTGTTAAGTCACATCAGTAATGGAATTTATTAACTGTCATTTCTCACTAAATTAGTGCCTTTCTTGATTCAACATATGATGAGTAATTTTTTTTTATTGAGAAAAGGAAAAAAAAACAAGTTTCAGCCTCCTCCCAGCCTCCCATTTCCCTCCCCTTCCTCCCACCCTTCTCCCCCTCCCCCTACTCCTCTCTCCCTCCCTCTCCAGTCCAATGAGCAATCAGGGTTCCCTGCCCTGTGGTAAGTCCTAGGTCCTCCCCACTCCGTCCATATCTAGGAAGGTGAACATCCAAACTGGCTAGGCTCCCAAAGTCAGCACATTAAGTAGGATCAAAACCCCGTGCCATTGATCCTCATTGATCCTTCTCAGCAGCCCTCATTGTTTGCCATGTTCAGAGAGTCCGGTTTTATCCCATGCTTTTTCAGTCCCAGTCCAGCTGGCCTTGGTGAGCTCCCAATAGATCAGCTCCACTGTACCACTGTATCAGTGGGTGGGTGCACCCCTCGTGGTCCCGACTTTTTTGCTCATGTTCTCCCTCCTTCTGCTCCTCATTGGGACCTTGGGAGCTCAGTCTGGTGCTCCAGTGTGGGTCTCTGTCTATCTCCATCCATCACCAGATGAAGGTTCTATGGTGATAGGCAAGAGATTCGTCAGTATTGCTATAGGATAGGATCATTTCAGGTTCCCTATCCTCAGCTGCCCAAGGAACTAACTGGGGATGTAAAAGTTATGTCTATTCTGAGTTCAGGGTATTAGCTACATTAGGTTTTAGTTGTCAGTGAGTTGTAGAAGCAATATGTAAATTGGAAAGAAAAATATTTGGTGGATAGAATCCTGTAATATAGCCACAATTAAGAGGCCAGGATAGAGGGGGAAATAAGATATTAAGAGTACAGGTTCAAATGAAATAAAGATTCTAGCACAGAGACAGGAAGTGTGCACAAAAGTCCCACCCATGACAAAGAAGCTATTTGCAATTGATAACTGCTGGGACAGGGAAAATCAATTTTCTCCAGTGGAGTGTCGCTGCGTATATCCGCCACAATTGAAGGCAGGCTCCTGGGCTAACATGAAACAGGCTCAATTCTTTACTTAGTTTTGTGTGTGTGTGTGTGTGTGTGTGTGTGTGTGTGTGTTTGTTTTGGTTTTGTCTTTTGTGATGTTTTTTTTAGTTTGTTTTTATTTTCATTTTGAGAGAGAGAGAGAGAGAAAGAGGAGAGAGAGACCGAAAGACATAAACCTGCAGATGGGTGAGTAGGGAATTGAAGAGAATAGAATCTTGGAGAGGTTGGGAAGTAAAAGAACTGAATGAAAAGTATTTTATGAAAACCATTTTGAAGAAAAAAATAATCAAAAAGACCGAGTGTCAAAGAGGAGAAGAAGGGTGCCTGCTAAGCAAGCTGATTGTGTATTACGATAGAGGTGAGACAGCTCAAGCAAGAGCTCACCCAAGCGCTGAAAGGATGACAAAGGAAAGCGGGATTTGTGTCAAGGACCAATGGCCTTTGGAAATGGCCAATGCGAGTAAGGACAGAAGGCGGATGCAGCAACTACTGAGTGACTTCAGGGAACCGAGTTTTGTTAGTAATGAAACGAGGAAGGGAAGCTGATGTTACATTATTATGTTAGACTACATTATGGCCAAGCTTCGCGACTGAAAGCACAGCTTAGAACATTCTCATAAGGCAGATTCTGGATCTCATTAGGTATTCTTTATAAATCACAGACTTTAATGTAGGTTTGTGTGGACTTGTCTGTGTCCACATGTGTGCTCTCTAGCTATAATACCACCTTTCTGCCCGGGTCTGCTTTTAACTCCCAAACCCTTTTGGTTTTATAGTTGGTAACAGTTGCCATTGTGAAAAAAAAAAAAAAAGCATTTTCACTTTCAGTAAAACAGAAAAACATCCAGTGAGAAATAGGTATTCAGACAAATTACGGCAACAAAAGTTTAAAAAATTCAGTGGTTTTTATGGCCAAATATCAGAGTACATTTGGAAAAGGTCAGACTCCGAAAGGGATATTAAGTAACTAACCCTGTGTTGTAATTTCTGTAAATCTTGGATCCCTATTTAATGATGCCTTTGCAAGTGAGTATTACACCTGTTAATTAAGAGTTGAAAAATAACCAACATCCTCATTATTAGTATCTATAAGTAGCAATTCACCTGCTGGATATCCCAGGCTTATATTTTTAAAACACAATGCGGTACATGAAATCAGTGATCGTACACTTAATTACCTTCTGATGGGAGTCAGCAATTTAACTTCAATTTATAGTGTAAAGGTTAGGTATGGGGAGCTCATTCTCCTAGACTCATGCTATTATAATAATGAACACTAAATTGACCACTGAATAAAAATAAAAAAAAAAAACCTAATGGTTGAGGAAATCGATCCACAAGCCGGGTAATTTGTAAGGCTACTACATCCCAAAGAAATCGCACTCTTATTTTAAACTTTTAAATACATTTGTCGTTACGTGGCAGTGCTTACGGGACATTAAAACCTGAATTCTAGTCTAGATCTAGGCATAATGAGAAAAAAGCAATCACATTAGCAGCAGGTGGTCTTACCCCTGTGACTTCAAACCAGTTCTGACACTTTAAAAAAACCATTCAGGTTACCAGCTGCTAGGGGCAATTTCTCTGTAGTGTTTATGATCTCACACTCAGGAATCAGGATTATTTATGTTCATTCTACATCCTTGAAGTACTTACAACTACCCCATAAATTATTTCGTGGCTGTCCAATCTCTGTGGGTTTCCTTTTTTTTTTTTTGGTTCTAGAGTTTTCTGATAGCTGTTGTTTTTGTAAACTAACCTGATTTGCTTTTAAAATCATCTTTGTGAAATTTGAAGAGCCTTGAGTCAAATAAAAAAAAAATGAAACAACAAAAACATTTCTAAATAAATATTTTGTAAATCACTTTCTTTGGAAGGTGACACAAGTCAACATAGGCAAAGATTTTTGTTGATTTCAATGGTGTGGTTTGATTTATACCTATGCAGCATTTAGAACTCACATTTTATATAAGAAATATCTGTTACCGAGCAATGGTGGTGCACACCTTAAATCTCAGCACTCAGAGACAAAGGCAAGAGGATCTCCCTGAGTTCGAGGCCAGCCTGGCCTACCAGAGCTAGTTCCAGGACAGTTAGGATTGTTACACAGAGAAACCTTGTCTTGAAAGAGAGAGAGAGAGAGAGAGAGAGAGAGAGAGAGAGAGAGAGAGAGAGAGAGAGATCTGTCAATATATATTCTAACCCAGACAAATATGTTATTTCCTTAACAGAGCTTTGCAAGTCGATTTTAGTTTAAAAATGATATACAGATTTTTTTCTATAAAATGAAAAATTAATTATTTGAGGCATAGCAAGTATAAGTTAAAAAAATACAGAATATAGGGCTAGAAAGAGAAAATGTATTAGATAAGAATATTGCTAAAAAGTGATAAATTTAAAAAAAGAAAGATGCAAACTCACTCTAGGATCAATTAATGGAGGCAATTGTACAGGCAACTTTGGATTAGGTAAATACACTCTGTAGGATTCAAAGTTCCAAATCCTGCATTTTTTTACGCTTATTTTCAGTGTTCATTCTTGTCCATTTTATTGACTTAGGCTTTTGTGTCCCTCTTTTCTCATGTGTTCCCTGGGAGAATTTGCTCAAGGGTGGGGGTGACAGAACTTGGGGAAAATTAGAGGGAAGAAAGGGAAAATGATGTAATTACTCTTTAATTTCAAAGAAATAAAAAATTGAAAAGCTAAGTCATTGAAGAAGTACAAAGACTAAGATTAAAATCCTATTATTGCAGAGAGAAAAAAGAATGAAACTCTTTACCATGGACGGACTCTCCAGAGACTTCTAACTGAGTTGAAGGTTTTTTTGTTTATTTGTTTTGTATATATATTCTATAGATTATGCCACTGAATTCATGTGTTATCTTACTATGGTTTCATGTTGAGACTGTTTGGAGTCTTGGCCTCCAGCTGCTCTCCCCTGCTAGTGACCTTTACTTGGCCTTCTGATTTGAGCTACTGAAAGCTGTGTCCAGCTCTGCTTCCTGAGCATGTGTTGCCTTGGCCTTGATTGAGGATCAGGGGATGAGGTTTTCACCTTTTGGTCCACCTGACTATTTTGGGTATATGAGCCTCCATGGTGTTATCCAATAAAGGGCTTCTTTTGCAGTGACTAGAGGTGTGTGTGTGTGTGTGTGTGTGTGTGTGTGTGTGTGTGTGTGTTAATCCTGACGTCCTTTGCTCAGGTTTCGGTCCCAGGCCGTGCAGATGCAGCAGTTTCATGAATGCCATGCCTTGTACCTTATAAGAAAATTTTCCTTGTGGACACAGCTAACACATTCATTGAGACTTCTAAGTATCATCTTACGTGTTCACTCCATACGTATTTGCTAAACTTTAACTAGTTGTTTAAATATACCCATGAAATAGATGCAATTCTCTCTGCTTTGTACTGGGATGAACGAGTTGACTATTTCTTTGGACTGCTTTAAATGACCACAAGGGCATTTATTTGGGCCCCTAGTTAACTTTGTGTGCATTTTGTTGTTGAGCCTATTGAAAGTATGCTGATTTTTTTTTTTTTTTGTATAATGATCACACTCAGTTTTGAAGTTTACCTTTGGAAACAGTTTTAAAAGTTTAATTTGTTTGGTAGTCAGTTACTCGGCGACTATTGAGGTGACATGGATTTTCCATAGCTTACATAATACAGATGAAGGGAGATTTAATGACCTGTATGAATATCTGTCTTGTAACTGTGGTGGGATTGCCTTTTACTAACCTGATACATTTCTTATCTAGCACTGCCTCTGACTTGAAGTCATTTTGGGAAGACTGTTGGCACAATGGCTAATTTATATTTGTAAATTATCAATTTTTGTAAGGTATCAATTCTTCCTTTCAAATTTTACTGAGAAAAAATGCTTTACTTTAGCGACAAAATACTAAGGTATCTGATTGCACTTGTCTTGCCATAGGTAGCATATTTATTTTAGTGCTAATGGGATACTTGAAAGACATATTTGCCAAGATTTTTGTCTGTTTAAGCCTGCAGTTCCAAAGCAATGATTTAATCCTATTAAAGGTAATTGAGTGGACCAGCTACAGGCTTTGTCAAGTGAAGTTCACCCTAGTATTAAAAACATGGAACCCTATCAATGACATCTCGCTGGTGTCACTTATTCTTTGCATTTGAACCTTAAAATAGCATGGAAGACATGCTTGCTGAGCTCACAGGGCCATTTATTGAAGAAACTGGCATGAAAGTTGATCTCTGAAAGGAAAATCGGTAGGATTTAAAAAAAAAATTCTATGTTTACAAGTTAAACTCCCTCTTTATGGGTAATAGTAGCCTTACTACTCAAGTACAGAGCTGGTCTGTTTGCCTTAAACATTCCAGAGAAATCGCTATAAAACTTTGCTCTGGCTTACACTGGCATCAAGGCACTAGTATGGAGCTATTTTGTTTGAGAGATTCTGTTTGGTCTTAACTTACTGGTTTGGGCTTAAACAAATAGCTAAACAGGGTAAAAATCATATGTGACACGTTTTGTGCAGTGTATAACACTATTTCTGAATAGTAGGTGTCATTAATTATTTTCCTATACATTTAAATTAAAAAAGTTATAAGGAAAAGATTTTGGAACCACAGACAGATTTTTTCATTGCAAATAGGAGTAATATATTTGATTAATATTTGTTTTTAAATAAACATTCATGTTTAAGATGTCTATTTAGTGAGAGTACAATTTGCTTAATTTTTTCATCCATTGGAAACCCAAGTGTCTTTGTTTATATAGGATGATGAGGATTTGCTTTATTCTGCCTACTATTTTTCATATTGTGACATATTACATTCGTGAAATACATAAATCTCCAATTACATCATTTGTTGTAATTGTCTAAAACCTTCCATTGTCTGCCCTTTAAAGCAACCATACATTTTCTACTTTAATTCAGGCCTTAACTAATCTGGTTCTTTCCAACTTTTCTAATATTACTCCTTTATTACTTTTTAAAAACCCATTTTTAAATGAAAAATTGGTAGTATCAACTGATCGATTATCTTCAGGCTTCTTTGGATATAGATCGCCTCTAGCTTCTATAAATTTAAACAAGGACTCCCTATCTGTAAGATAACAATTTAAGGCTTTGGATTTATATTTGTGTTCATACCTGTATCCCAGAGATTTTCCCAAAAGGGAATAGACTGTTTTTCTTGATTTTCATAATTGTTAATTGTACACCTTAAGACCTGGACCTAGGCTGAACATGTCTAAAGTGGTTGAACTTAACTAGTATATTTTCTCCTCTTATTTTTTCTTCTCTACCCCCATCTCTGTGGAAGTGTGCATATACATCTTACATAACAAACTGAGAAATGCAGGTTACTGCCATTTGTTTTATCAACTGCTTCTGCAAGAGTTCTACAAATATTGACCCATTTTTGGCTGAGTTTTAGATATATAAGTGATTAAGAATAAGTTCTATAGCAATATGGAGAGTTAGTGACTGTGTTCCCTGCGAAGTTCTACCAAGTCTCTATTCTGAAGAAAGCAAAACAGAACAAAATAGTAAGAAAGGAAGAAAAATAACTCCAGGCATAGGGAGTACCAAGAATCATAATTCTGAGGTAAAAAAAAAAGAACTTGACAGAAATTCATGGAAAAAATAGTGAAGCAATCATCTATTCATTTATCTTAGAGACAAACTTAAGGAAATTATGATAGTGTTTTAAGGGTATGTTATTGTTGTGCGCTTAAAATAAATTTACTCCATATTTTCTTCAGAAAAAAGAAATGACTTACAAACTTTCAGATGTCAAGGGTAGAAAGTAGTTCTTTTTTGTTCAAATTCCAGATAGAAAATATAGGCCCTTCTGCAGTTATACTAATCCAATAAAAGTATATATATGAGATCTCTGGTATTGGAGGCATTAAAGTACCAGTTGGAATATTCTGCTTTTCCTTTCCTTTGGGACTAAATTTTAGTTGTTCTAAAGATACCTTCTGCCTCATGTACTTCTGCAACCATTACTAGACCAGCAAAAATGCAAAGTGATGGCTAACCTCAGCCGTACTGTAATCTACTGCACTGATTATATAGGAAAACCTGGCAACATTAAGTTTGTGAGCAATCTTAAAGTCCATTCTGCTAGCTGATTCCTTTTTGTCACAATGTCAGAAATACCCATGTAAACAAGTTCAGAAAGGATTTCATTTGTTCTGAGTTTCTTGCCCATCATCACTTAATCTCATGGCTGTGGGGCCTGCAGTGAGGCAAAACATCATGGGGAGGAGGATCATCAGGAAAAGCTGCTCCACTTATGTGAACGCTGGGAGGCAAAAAGGTAGAAGGGGAATGGGAACAACAGATCGCCTTCAAAACTTGCCTCCAATGACCTTTGTTGTTTAATGTCATCCATCCATCCATCCATCCATCCATCCATCCATCCATCCATCCATCCATCCCAATAGTTCACCAAGGGACTCATTCAGGATGAAGTTGGAGCTGTCATGGTCCAATTATTTGTGTAAAACAACCAAATCAAGCCAAGGTTAAGTGTTCATTTCTGTCAGGTAATCATTTAGTGGATGTCTTTAGATTCAAACCATGTACTCATGGATCAAGACCTTCTATACTTGGAGAAATGGTAAAGGTGTGTAAAATCCATTGTCTTTCGTTTCCTTATTTGTCTATTTATTTATGTATTTGGTTTTTCAGATCTATTTATTTTTATTGTATAAGAACTCATGTGTACTGGTATACATGTATGTGTACTCCCTGTGTGTTAGTGTCCACAGGGACAGAAAGAGGACATCAGATCCCCTGAAACTGGAATTAGAAGCAGTTGTGAACTACCATGTGGGTACTGGAAACTGGATCCTTTCACTGCCCGAGTCTCTTAACTACCGAGTAGTCCTGTAGCCACTTCCTGTTGTCCTTAACTAAACACAACTTCAGATAAGGTGTGTATAGCAGGAAAGACGATGTCAGACACTTTAAGACATTTTTTCTCAGTAGGCCAGACTTTCTGTTTTGAAAGGTTACATGTTTCAGAGGACTCCAAAATTACGTATGCTTTTATTTTCTGATAGGCATATGAAACAGTTCCTTAGAGGTGAAATAATTTTCTTTGGCATACGAAATGCTCTAGCAAAAATATTTATCATACCTTTGACATAACTTATTTTGCATAAATGTAATGCAAATGCGGTTTCACTGGGGTATAATCCTGGGCTAAAGGATCTGATTTGATGGCCTCTATAGTTAGTTTGAAGTTATTTTGAGACAGGATTTCTGGGTATCCAGGCTGGCTTAGAACTTGTGGTCATCTGGCACCTTCCTCCATGAACTTCTTTTTTTTCTTTTAAATTTATTTATTTATTAAGGATTTCTGCCTCCTCCCCGCCACCGCCTCCCATTTCCCTCCCCCTCCCCCATCAAGTCCCCCTCCCTCATCAGCTTGAAGAGCAATCAGGGTTCCCTGACCTGTGGGAAGTCCAAGGACCGCCCACCTCCATCCAGGTTTAGTAAGTTGAGCATCCGAACTGCCTAGGCTCCCCCAAAGCCAGCACGTGCAGTAGGATCAAAAACCCATTGCCATTGTTCTTGAGTTCTCAGTAGTCCTCATTGTCTGCTATGTAAGTCCGGTTTTATCCCATGCTTTTTCAGACTCAGGCTAGCTGGTCTTGGTGAATTCCCGAAAGATCATCCCCATTGTCTCAGTGTGTGGGTGTACCCCTCGCGGTCCTGAGTTCCTTGCTCGTGCTCCCCCTCCTTCTGCACCTTGTGTGCACCATATCCACTTAATTCAAAATTTTAATCAATGACTGAGGAATCTTTCCTCCACTTATTTTAAACTGATTGAGGATCATATATCAAATGATTCTGCCATGGCACTCCCAGTCATGGTCCAAACAATTAAAGATTAATCAAAAAATTACTAATTGTTATGAGTAGAAATGGCTTATTTATAAGTAGTGTTGCAATAGATGTGTGCTGGTTCACTTTGTCAACTGGACACAAGGTGGAGCTGTCTGGGAAAAGGGACCCTCAGTTGAAGAACTTCATTCACCACATTGACCTGGAGGATTTTCTTCATTGATGTTCAATGCGGGAGGCCCAGCCCGCTGTGGGTGGTGTGACCTATGGGTAGGTGGTCCTAGGTTGGGTAAGAAACTGTTTCTTTGTGTTCTCTACTTCGGTTCCTGCCTCCAGATTCCTTCCCGTAGGAACAGAGCGTAAACTGTGAGGTGAAAGAAACCCTTTTCTCCTTCATGTTAGTATGGGCCACTGTCCTGGCCACTGCAAAGGGCAGACAGGCCAGGACAAGATATGGCTTCATTTCTAGCTTTTTAATCTTAGAACTACTCCACCTATAGATCCAGGAGGGAATATACTGGAAGAATCTTTTGAGATTTGTGAAATCAGATTAGAACAGAAATCTAGTTACACAATTTTCATTCTGTTTTAAGGAAGAAGTTTACTGACAGGTTAGTAATAGTTGAAGGGGTTTACAGAACTTTCCAGTCTCTGTTTTTGTTAAAAGCTACCATTCTTTTACTAGAGCCGTTATTTTAGGGGAATGTCCATTGTGTGACTAACCAGAAATAAAGGATATGAATATTTAGAGTGACAACTGTCCACAGACAGAGGGGATAGGAGGGAATGGATTTTAGGAATTGAACATCAGTCTAGGTAACCCCATTTTGTTTCATGTATTGTCATATTTCAAATTAGGAAAGAAAGGAAAAATCTTTAGAGTAAAAATACTTTTAAAAACTATCATTTACCTTTGACTTTCATTTGGAAAAGTAGCTTAATATCTTAATAAATCATGTTTGAAAGAAGTTAATTTTAAAAGAGAATAATTGTCATTCTAAAAATGAGAACTAGGCAAGCCACAGACTCTGAAAGATGTATTTTGCAGTGGTTACATAAGAGTCAATTAATTCAGGGAACTATTTTTGCCATCCTAATGCTAAGAGCATCTTATGAAAGAGAAGTTAAAAGGATATATTTAATAACTTTGGAATCATAGCTGGTTATTTTATCATAGTGGGTTAGCTTTATCAAAAGGTCAATCTGAAAAGTTCTGTCATTGGAAATACAGCGAGCGAACTAACCAAATACATGCACGTGGTTCCATCTAAAGGTGAAACCTATGTAACTTTGAATGAATGATTGGTCTGATCTCACTGGATCTAATAATTTCATTTTAGTTTCATCTTGGACTTATTTCATCCTTGTGACATTTAGCGAAATCTACAAACAAACTTTCAAATAATCGTATTCAACAATTTTATAGGTAGGCTTTTAAGTATACTTCCACGTTGCCGTGAAATGAGCCTGCTCTCCGGACACAGATGCTTGTTGGGGAATGAGATTTGATTGTAATATAGAGAAAATTAGCAAATGCCATCATCTGGTCAAGATGTGTCCACAAATTAGAATTTTAAGAAAAGTTTTATGGGAATGTGCAGAGCTTTCTCTATCATAAGAGGAAAATGATGAGATTTATGGGATTTCTATTTAAAAACTGATCCTGTGCTCTCTTTCTTGTTCTCCAAACTCTGATATAACCTTCTCAGCTGTACAAAAATCAATCACACTATATCCATTGTTCCTTAAATAAAATATAATTCCTTTTCCTAATCTCAGACACCATACATGATTTGGTTGCTATCCATCTTCTTGATCTAGCGCCAAGCCATTCTTTCCTTTTCCACCGCATGCAGACCAGCCCTCCTCCAGCTCTGCAAGCACAGTCCACTGACTTCTACGTCTTTGCATCTGTTCTTCATGCTGCCCATTTCTACGCGTGGCTGCTTCCTTTTTGTTCTTGAAGATGGTAGTTGGCGTTCTCCTTCACCAGCCTAGCCTTGGTATATTTACTTATGCTCAGTGTTTATTTGGTGATCTTCTGGTTAACCTAAACTCGACTGGCTTAATCTTTATCCCCAGTATCTACTGGATGTGTAGAAGCCGGTCAGTAATTACTAACTGATGCAATAAGTAAAATGAATTGAGAGATTAATGCTTGCACAACCCTAAAATAAATGCCTTAAAAAATCTCTAGGAGCTTAGTGAGATGAAGACATAGGAGATAGTGAAGTTTTGAACATTTTGAAAACTATTTTGAACATTTTGGAAACTTGTGTGATTTTTTGAACTTGAATTTGGAATTTTTATAAACACAAAATATTGGAGGATTTTCAGAAACTCTGAAGACTTATAGTTGATTCCTTTAAATAAGTGGATAATTTGGCAGTTAGTAAGTACAGAACGGAAACTTGACCAGCAGGCCACATAAAAAACAAACAAACCAAAACAAAAGAATTTTCTCTATTTAGGTCTTGACAGGCAAATGTGGAAAAGGAATTTTTGTTGGAAGTTAGGACAAATAATTTACTCTCGCTAGAAATATCAAGTTAGCAAAGTGTTTTTGTGTATCATGACAGCATGCTTGTGATATGAGCACAGAGCACATTTCATGTGAATGTCAGAATTAGCAAAGATTGCATCCCAACACAAGGTGAATCCAGCCTTAAGTTGGTTTGGCATATCATCCTGGCAACCATGAGTAAATATTTTAGGCAGAGCTTGAAAAGATGCTGGAAGGCCAAGCAAACATTTCAAGAATTAGGTAATTGGCACAATGCAAGGTGGCTGGGCACAGTTGGGGAAAGTGTCAGAGCAGAGAATCCCTACCAAGAGAGACGGTTTGTGCAATTAGCTCTCTGAACTTTAACCCTTCCAGAATAATTAATGAGTAACAGAGGGATCAAGACAAAGACACAAAGTGATATGGTGGATGCTGGCAAGTAATACATCAAAGAATGCTCGTAATTGGCCCTGTGGCTTTCATGCTTTGCCCTATTTTTTTCAATTCATTGCCTCAAAATAATGGGTTCAGGTTCATTATCAACAGGTTTTAGCGGTAAGCGCATAACATGGCAACAAAGCTTGGATTGTGGCGGGTAAGGCTAAGGACAAAGTTGCAGTTGATAACCACTGTTTGAAGAAGAAGAATTGTAGAGTCCTTCTAAATGAAACCACAGCTGTTCCGCTCGTATTTTTAATCTTGAAAACTTTGTATTTTCCAACTCTACAATGCTGGAATATGGTTGGTGTGGGCAGGTATGTATAGTTCCAATTCAGTGATATTTGAGGCCATTGTGAGGTTGGTTATCCACTATTATTTTAAAATGAAGTTGAATTGCTGACATACTGTACATAAAAACATCGAATGTCTTTTTCCTTCAAGCATACAGCTCTATGATCTTTTTATGTTTTTGGATGCTACAGTTCATAGACATTTTGACTTACTTTGATAACTTATTTTTATGATTCTAAGAGAGACCTGTGTGAAGTTTTCTCAGAAATTTCTAATGTAACTCTTCTGAATTCCAGTTAAGCCAAATTTGTTTTCTATATAGCTCATATTTTAGTGATAACTTATACTGTGCAAAATATGTCATTTATGATTTAATATTTAATTTTATGTGTTAATTAACTATGAAAGACAATATCAGTTTTAATTTTAACTTGGCAGCAGAATATTTTTTAGATCTCTTAAGTCCTTAGACATTACTATTGTAATCATGTATTTTTATTTTCGTACTCTTGAATCTGTATCTTGTATTTTCATATCTCCTGTATCTTAAATTTTAGATACTAAAATACTGCTATGAAATTCCAAAGCTCAGTTAAAAATAACCAATTTAGACTTTTGTCATTTAGAAGTTTCTGTAATATGAAATATTACCATATCTAAATATATTCATATTTATTTTATTAAATAGTTCTGTATTTTTGACTTTTATGCTATTTCTCAAAATGTTACTATATTCCAGTAAGATACAATTGTTATTAATATTTCATTAAAAATTCATAGACACTTGAAGAAAAATTAGAATAATAAAAAAACCCCGAAGTGGCCAAGTTACAGGTTCAGTTGTGTAATTCCTGGTTAATAAAGCATCTACTAAGATGCTCTGAAGATGCTTGATACAGATGAGACATTGAAACAGATTCATTTTGGGGGTATACAGTTAAATGTTTGTATCACAATGAAATCTGTGTCGATTGCATAAAATATATCTGTCAAACATTTGATATTTGCTAACCAATGTTTTATGGTATCATAGGTCTTGTACACATAAGAAAATAATTGATTGATGCTTTGTAGGAAAGCTGGGAGGGAAAAGCTTAGCTTTTGCATTTTCTATTGCACAGTTAGTTGACCACGGCCTGTTTTCCTCGTGGTATCTGAAAATCTGCATTAGACTTAAAATGAAGACATTATTTTGTAGGTTTGGGGTCAATTTGAAAAGCACTTCATATCTCTGCTACAAACTTGTTTTCAGACCTTAATTCTGAAGCTTTTGGAAAGAGTTTTGAAAGTTCTTTATGAAAACAGATGGGTAGGATGTGTGCAGCTGGAACGGAAAGATTGTGGTCTAGTGTACAACAATAGGCAATACAGGGAAGCTACTGCAAGTTTTCAAAAATGAACCAAGTTAACTGAGTTTTGAGTCGGAATGTGTATGTATCTATTCCTTGACCTTCTTAACTGACTTCACATACATAGAAAAATTAGATAGATCCATGCAGATATATTTCTCTTTTAAGAGTTTCATAGTGTTAGTGCTTATTTATGTCTGTTATCTATGTGATGTCATTTTGCACATTGGTGTGAAGGAAACCAGTTCATGTTTTTGCATGGAAGCATCTACTTGGTTCTGTCCAGTTTGCTGAAGAGGTTATTTCTTTCCATTTTACTATCTGAACATTCTTGATGGAAAAATCAACTGGTTGCAAATGCAATGTTTATTTTTTGACTTTCAGGTATATTGCATCAATTCACATTTTTTCTTAGCCATTTCCACCTAGCTTTAATTACTATAGCTCTGTTGGATTTTTTTCTTTTTCTTGTTTGAGAATTTTTGTGTATGTACATAATATATTTTGACTATTTTGATCAAATTCCACCTTTATCTTTCTCCTCCAACTTTTTCCTATTCTTGCAATATTTTCCCATTCCAACTTTTTGTGCTCTTTTATTTTAAAACCACTGAATCCACACAGTGCTACCTGTATGTGGATAGGTATCAGAGCATAGAAAGTCACAGAGAGAGAGGTTACATCCCAGAAGAAAACTGACTCTCCACTCCTAGCAGTCATAATTGCCAATACCTCTTCAGCTTTGGATGGGATTTCATGATTCCCTTTCACATCCATACTGGAATTTTGTCTTGATTTACCTTGCACTTATCTTATGCACACAAGGACAGCCACTATTATTTCAGGTGTGAAAAGATATGACCTGGTCTGGTAAATGTTGTTTTGCTGAAGCTGTCTTCCATAACTTGCCTCCTCTTCTGTGATGATCTCTGAGCCTCGTGGAGAAGGGTGATTATATATCTGCATACACAACAGTCTTCTATTCTCTGCAGGTTGAACAGTTATGGGCGTCTGTATTAGTTACCATCTGGCATAAAAAGAAACTTTTCTGATGAAGATTGAGAGATACACCATCATATGAGCGTAAATAAAGAAGTTAGGTAGCAGTTATTGCACCCGTTTGCTAGATTAATAGTACAAGCTTCCTCCTAGGGCATGTGATACAGTCAGTTGTGGGTTTTGGACCCATTTAATGGTACCAGGCATGTGTTCCATCCATGTAATGGGCTTTAAATACAACCTTAACATGGTTGGTTACGCCAGAACATTCATGCCACTAATTGCATCAGTATGCATATCTAGCTGCTATTGTATCTCACAGGATTCATACCTGGGTAAGAATGTCATTACATTTCTTCTCTGGAAGTATGCATGGAACCTATAACATTCTGAAAGCTAGCTAGTAGTAACGAAACTTTCAGGTTTGAGTCAATTATGTGGTGTCTTCAGCAATACAGGCTTACTATCAAATTCTGAAAAGTAATCAATAACAATGACAACAGCCTGTAAGGTTTGGGGTGTTGCAAGGAAACTGCTAGTTTGTCTTCCGGTCACTCAGACCTGAAATAATCACACAGAAACTATATTATTTAAATCACTGCTTTGCCCATTAGCGCTAACTTATTGGCTAGCTTTTACATCTAATTTAACCCTATTCTATTAATCTGTGTATCGTTATGTGGTTGTGGTTTACCAGCAAGGTTCAGAATCTGTCTCTAGAAGGGCTACATGGCTTCTCTTTGACTCTGCCTCCTTTCTCCCAGCATTCAGTTAATCCCCGCCCCCCCCACCGCCTACCTCTATTCCATGTGCAGGCCCAAGGTAGTTTCTTTATTAACCAATTGTATTCAGAGCATACAGAGGGGAGTCCCACATCATTGAGGGGCATTTTTGGGATCCTATTGGCTAATAACTCAAAAAAATGTTAATTCTAGAAAAAGTGAAATAAGTTAGTATAAAATTTATTTATTAAAAATATATTAAGGCACTGCTTTGCATTCTTTATATTTTTATGCATTTAGAATCAAAATTTTTAGAGAAAAAATTGCCAAAATTTTACTTGTCATTGTGTTAAATATACAAAAATTGTAAGAATTGGCATAAAAATGGAAAAATTAACTTATAAAGCTTATGTATCTGTCCTTTTCAACATATTTTAATTTAATTCATCAGATTTTTAAACTTGTAATAGATACTTATAAAATGTATGTAAAATACCAGCTTTCTAAAAAAAAATCA
Organism: Microtus ochrogaster; assembly: GCF_000317375.1. Lineage (NCBI taxonomy): Eukaryota > Metazoa > Chordata > Mammalia > Rodentia > Cricetidae > Microtus > Microtus ochrogaster. Next base: position 11,730,140 of record NC_022035.1, on the reverse strand, counting down.
ATCCATGCCTAGCACTAGGTGTTTTGTATGATAGCTGGTGGTATCTCGAAGAGCCAAAGTTCCTACCCCATTATAGGCTAATTCTAATAAACTCATATTATATATGATGTATGTGTGTATGATGAATATATTTTAGGAAGCTTTTACAGTAGTAGGTCTTCATGTGGCATTTTCAAAAGTCTTCAGTGTTCGTTATTTCTTCCCTTGCTCCCTCCACTTTGTCTTCTATCTCCATCCCCTTCCTAATCTGTCATTCCCCATTCGCCCATTTCATCACTGCTGTTCTATCCATCTTCTCTTGAAACACCACATTGGCCCCTTAGTAGTCCTTCAACGTCTACCTTCTACCCCAGTTCTTTGTCATTTCTTCTTACCAATGCTTAATCACCCTGTGTTCCATCTCCTAACCTAGCTTTCTTGGAGCATGACTTCCTAGTTATTCTGGGCCCACTAGAAATCCAGGATCCTCTTGCCAAGTTCTATAAACTAAGAGAGTTTTTCATTGCCTGATCGGCTTGGCTTGACTGTCTAAAAATGGCTGAACAGAAGTGACAAGAATGGACACCCGAGTCTTTTTTTTCTGGAAAATAAGGTCTTGGAAAACAAGCATGTCATCTTCCATCATTAAGTGTAATATTATCTATGTTTTCATATTTAGCATTATTCAGGTTCATCACCTCTATTACAGATTTTATGAGTTTTTCATTTTAGTATTAAAACTTGTTAGATTTGCCTGATGATTTCTCTGCCTTTAGGGATGATGATACATTTTAGATAAGATGAAATCTAAACAGTTTTGAATTTAGTAGTCCCTAGGTAAATCAATATAATATTCAATGGGTATTTTTATGACCATATAATACACCTTTGTTTTTGACAATTTTTTCTAAGAAAACTGAACCCAAATTATGAATAAAATTTGCATTCCAATATACCAGTCTTTCATTTTAACTATATCATTTTTATAATGTTTAAATAATTTTTTATTCATTAAGTACATAGCTGTAAAGTACAATTACATAATTTCAGTGAAGACAAGGTAACCTTTATCTTTGGGAAATAAATACATCCTCTTTTGTCTCACATATATTTCTCTTAGGAGTAACACACATTTCCTAGTTTAATTAATAAATATTTTTCACAAATGTATGAAATATACAGCATAACTGAAAGTGAATTTCTGTTTTGTTATTTAAGCTTGGGAAAAGCTGAGCACATCTTTGTAGATAGCAAGACATTTTGATAACAACCAATGTTGAGATCCAGAAAGGCATGAACATTCATAAGAGATTATTTAGAGTGAGATTTATGCTTTATGCAGTAATTTCAGAATTTGTTGCAATGTGTGCTTTACATAAGCTTAGCAATGATTAGAAATTACTGAAGAAATGCCTTTAGATCTAGTCAAGAATACATTTTTTAAGAAAAAGAAAATAGGAATAGTTGTCAAATTTGGTAGTCTTAAAATAATAAATCATTTCTTTAAAAATAGCTTTGTTTATACAGAATATTAAAATGTCAGTCAGGATAAATATTCTGAATTGCAGTGTACCTGAGTTGCCCTTTAAACACCTAATACCTTGATCCATATTCAATTTTTTTTCACTTTAGTCTGCCTGCTGTGATGAAAGAGTCATCTCATCTTGTATTAATTTCATTTGATATATAGAATATCATTATGTGGCAGCTGTTGGAGTAAGCTTGAATTCACAGAATCGCTAAACTTTAAAAGTCATACTTAAAACTTCTTTTGCTTCAGAGATATTTTCCTTTTCGTTTAGGAGTCTACTTTTCCATTGAATTCAGATAGCAAAAATGTTAATTGCTTTGCTATAGACTCTTACTATGTTAAACACTTCATTTCAAAAAAATTATTTTCTTACATAAGAATCAAATAAAGCAGATTAAAATGCTGTGTGAATATATTTTTTTCACCTACATTTTGCCCTTCTATGCTTTAATCATTCTGTAAAGAGGCCACAAAGTGTCCGTGTCTATAATTTAGCGGCACATATGAAGCAAATTCTGTTGCTCATAATGTGAATGTTTGCCTGTGTGAGTGGTCCTTTGGCATTACCACTGTATGCTGCCCTCTTACAAGACTGTCTTCAGACCTATTTGGAAGAGATTTTCTTCCCCTTTCTTTCCTGATAAAAGTGAAACACCCAGTATTTTAACTAAATTTGTTATAGTTATCTGAGAGTGCTCTGTCCTTGGCCACTGAAGAGGCTTATTACTTTAAAACTGCATTTTGACGTTGGAAATTAATCTAATCCAGAACCTCTTGTCAAGTGGACCCAAGGAGGAGCTATATTGGAAGGGGAGCCGCTGTTGAGGAACTGCCTCTATCAGATTGGTCTATAGCTGAGACGGTGGAACATTTTCTTGACTAATGGTTAATGTAGGAAGGCTCAGCCCACTGGGCAGGTGATCCTAGGGTGTATAAAAAAGCAAACCGAGAAAGCCATGAAAAGCAAGCCAATAAGCAGAATTCCTCCATGCTTCTCACTTAAGTTCCTGCTTGAATTTTTTTTCCCAGAGTCCCCTCAATGGTGGATTTTGATAGTGATGCAAACCAAATAAATTCTGTTCTCCCCATGTTGGTTTTATCATAGTGCTTTTTCACAACACCTAGGACATACCGCCATTATTCCACTTTTCTTCATCCACTTTTGTACTACTGTCCCCCATTCATTTAGACATTCTTCCCTCCACCCCCACCAATGGTTCTTCCCAGGTTTTCTGTATTGAGTACCACACGCTAAACACAGAAATCTAAGGATTTGATGTTACAATCCACATACGATTAAGAACCTGAAATGTTTGTCTTCATACTTCTGGATTCCTTACTTAGTGTAATATTAGCTACGTCATTCAATTAATTTCATTTTTCCTTATCATGGAATAAGTTTCCATTATACATTTTCTTTATGCATTCATCCGATGATGGACATCTAGGCTAATTCCTTGTCCTAGATACTGCAAATATAGCAGCTATCAACATAGATGACATCGTGCTCCTGTATTAGGAAATAGTCCTTTGGGACTATGCCCAAGAGTGGATCTCATGATAGATCTATTTCTAGTTTTCTTAAGGGACTGTTATGCTGATTTTCATAATGATTATTCAGTTTGCTCTTCCACCAATATTGCTGGGGGGGGGCTCAATTCCTTGCATCCTCAGCAGCAATTATTGTGCTTTCCTGTCTTAAGTTTAGTCATATTGTTTGGTGTTTGGGGGAAATGTCTAAGTAGTTTTCATTTGCATGTCCCTGGAGGCTAATGATGGTGAACACTTTAAAAAATATATTTTAGCTTTTTGTGCCTTTTCTTCTGAGAATTCCTTGTAGTTCAGTTCCATAACCCACTTCTTAGGTTATTATTTTCATGGTGTATTGTTTACTAAGTTCTTTGTATCTAAGTTGTATACTAGAAACGACTCTGTGATGTGTATGGCTGGTGCCCTTTCCCATTCTGTAGGCTGCTTAATCAAATCGTCAAGTTTCATTTGCAGTATAAATAATGATTTCATGAAGTCTCCCCTGTTGGTTGTTGGTTTAGAAAGTTCTTACCTGAGCCTATATTCTCAAATGCTCTCCCCACTCCTTCTAAAAGTTTCAAGTTTTAGGTCAAACACCAAGATATTTGATACTCTGAGAATTGATTTGTATCCAGGATGGGAAAGGTCATGTTTCAAATTCCTCTTTGTGTAGATACCAGTTTTTCCAACAGCTTTGGTTAATGATGCTGTTTATTCTTTAATTTTTGGCATATGTGGCAAAATTCAGATAGCTATAGGCTTTGATTAATTTGATTAATCAAATTAATTAGTTAATCTTTTGGTTTATCTGAGTCCAAAGAAGTAATAAATGGATATATTTCAAATTTTGATACAAGAAAAGATGTTACATTAAATAAGTTTTATTGAGAATGATATTGAATTTATTTGGACATTTTGAAATGTTTGCATACTTATTTGCATATGTATTTATGTGGCTTAAAATAGTATTATTTTCATGTATTTATGTATTTATATATAAAATAATTGTGTACACATATTCGAGTTATTTTTTATTTTAGAAATGAGTTCATTCCATTTTATAAATCAGAAGTTCTCAGCCTGTGGATTTTGACCCCCTCAGGGTTCAAACATTCTTTTCACTGGGGTCCCCTAAGACCATTGGAAAGCACAGATATATGTGTTTCATAACAGTGGCAAAATTACAGCCATAGAGTAGCAATGAAAATAGTTTTATGGTTGGGGAATCACAACATGAAGGATGTGTTGTAAAGGGTCACAGCGTTAAGAAGGTTGAGAACCTCTGATATGAATGAATATGTTTGTAGACTTTTTAAAAAGATGTAGGTATAAAGGAATCATCATGAACTAGTAGGTGCTAAAAGTGATCAAAAATCTTCATTTATTACAGTTATGCTAGGATCAGAGAAGAACATCTGAAATGGCTTTAAAATTAATTAGCAGAGAGACAGATTAATCGTGGCTTGTAAAAGAGAGTTTAAGTAGTTTTTGTATGGCTTTGGTCAAGAACTCAAAAGTCTAACAGCTAAGATAGGGACAGTGGGGGAAGGTAAAATAGAAGATTTTTTAGAGTATTGACACATTTTCCAGTGTAAGATTTACTTGATGTTGAAGGGGACTAAACACGTGAAATCAACATAAACCTAAACCTGCAGTTCGGAAACTCCTGACTAAAATTGTTCTGTCAAGCCAAGGTAAGCATCTGAGCATCTCAGAAGATGCCATCTTCAATGTCTTCTCGTGTCTTTATCATCAGCATGAAAGAGAATGTGTATCAAGTGCACTACTTTACTGGAATTCTTCATTTATTACAATCAGTTCTGAAGAGACAATTTCAGGAATTGTAAGTGCTATTTTCATAGTGTAACCGTGTGGATATTGCTATCGCTGTTTTAGTTTTTATTTATCTTCTTTATCTGTAGTTTTTCTCTTCATCATACTGCTAATTGATTTCCTGCCTTTCAATCACATTTTCTAAAAGTTTTACCCTTTTTATTGGTTCTCCTCACACAACAGAATCACTCACACAAAAGAATCAATTTGAGCATCATTGCTTAGTGAGTGAGTGAGTGTGTGTGTGTGTGTGTGTGTGTGTGTGTTTGACACTGGGGGTTGAAAGCAGGGCTTTGTACATGCTGGGAAGCTGGGCAGTTACTCCATTACTGAGCTACAACCTCAACTGTTTTCTTCCTCTTTATACTTTTTGTTTTTGTTTCACTTTATTTGGGAGGTAATGTCTGCTTGTGTGTGAGAGCTCAGGATGTTAGCTTAAAAAAAAAGAAAAAAGAAAAAAAATCAAAGTATGAAAAATTTAAAACACAAACCACAGTCAGCAAACTTGAAGAATTATACCCACCTGTTTTTACTGTTCTGAAAGTGGCAAAGTTGCATTTGTATTTGTATTGGCTCATTACATTCATGACTTACTTTCATGTACAGATTTTTTTTTTACCATGCTCAGATTCAATATACTTTTTCCCCTGGAATATAAATATATATTACTTATATATTATATATAATAAATTTATAAATATAAATATAAATGTGTATGAAAGTGAGCATACCTTTACAATAAAGAAATGGTTCCATCAGATGAGATTGTGCATGCTTAGGATGGCATGCTCGCTCACACACAAGAGTTAAAATTATCTGCTAGGTTGCCAACAGTTTCCTTCTTAGTAGCATTTTTTTTTTGCTGTTTAAGACTATGAAGATAAAGCATTTTGATAGTATTGTTAAAATAATCATTCAAATTTTATTTCACATATTAATTATAGATCAATGATCATTTTTTCTCTCATACTTTTAAAAATTCCAGTTTAAACTGGGCAGTGGTGGCACATGTCTGTCATTTCAACACTACTCAGAGGCAGGAGGATCTCTGTGAGTTCAAGGCCAGTCTGGTCTATAAAGTGAATCCAGGACAGCCAGGGCTATCACTCAGAGACACCCTTACCCAAAAGAAAAACAAAACAGAACAAAATTCCAGCTTAGCCATTAAGATAGGACTAAAATCCACTGCACATATAAATTGGAGTATTTGAACATAACTTGACTTTCAGACAAACCTGCACGCATAACTGTTCAAACTTTTACCTTCCTATTGACTTGCATACCCACACCACATGCATGCAATTGCCTTTGCTACCACCACAGGCCTTTAAAGCCAGGTTCTCTGAATTCTTATTTTATGTTGCACTTAATGTGTAAATTTATCAAACCATATTAACAGAATTAGCAAGACTGATACCATTTGTCTAGCTGTAGTGAGATTGGCCGTAGACTTACAGCAAAAAAGAACAATCTTCCGTTTATTCAATTTAAGGGAAGCAACTTGTTCCCACTCTGTCTTCAAAGCACAGATGTGAAGTTGCTTCAGTCTTGTCTGAAACCCTCATTTCATTTTGTAACAATTCACAAAATTAGGCATTCATTTGAGATACAGATACTAACCTCCTTCAAAGCAAACAAGAAAAAAGACCCCATGGTGCACATCTGAATTGATATATTCTTTTTTAAGTCTCTTTGGTTCTTTGCACAGGTAGAGGAGGACTTTTGAAGGAGAAAACTTAGGGTCAAGATTACGAGTGAAAGATTGGCATAGGTGACAAGGAAGCTTAGGTTAGAACTGAGATTGCCATGTTCCCTTTTCCTTGCTTCATCAGGGCACTGCATATATCACTGAGCAAACTGCAAGTTGAATGCTGTATGCTAAGGGGTGAATTACATTATTAGTCATGAACAGTAAAGGAAGACTTAGTCAAGGAAAAGGTTCATTTTTGACTAAAGTAGGGAAAAGTGAGTTTGGCAATAATTCCAATTATTACATAGTAGATTTCAAATTAGTTGATAAGGCGACCAATGGGTGCATGCTGAAGGAAGACTAGAAGCGCTTGCCAATGTCCACCGCAATTTTGACAGGGCAATGCACACCAGATCAATCTATATGACAAAAAAATCACAAAGTAAAATCCATTGAGTGAAAACGCTTGTAGTCATGGATATCCAGAAATCTTGGCCGAGTACCTGTCACTTGCTTTATATTAATCTTGTATTCATTTCTGGTGCATATTTTGTTCTAGAAAGCATAAGTTAAGAATGGTTGATGCTTCACCGAGCTGGGCACTATCGTGCTGTGCTGAAATAAGGACTCGGGCTTTTCAGATCTCAGACCATCACTTGATACCCCCGAGTCCTTGCTTCAGACACAGAAACATCCAGGGAAGTTAGGTCACATCTAGCCATCTGAAACAAGTCAGACGAAAGTGGTGGGAAATGAGAGACTCCTGAGCAACTTAAACTGTAAAAGACAAGTTCCTCTTCCCGTGCCCCAACTCTGATGGTCTCTTGCTTCTGGCCTGAGAGATTGTCCCTGGGATTTTCCTCATTGCCCTTTGTGCAATTATTCTACATGCAGAAATTAAAATCTAAGACATGTTAATAAATAAACAAGAGCTTAAGTGTCCATTGAATTTTATCTTCACACCTTAACATTTTCGCCTATTATTATTATGTGTCTATATATAATGTAAGTAAAAGTGCGGAGTCACATGTTTCTCAGCATGCATGTGGACTCAGAGGACATCTTTTGAGTGTTATTTCTCTCCTGCCACCCTGGGCTCCAGACATCAAACATATATGTCTTCAGGCATATATGGCAAGTGCTTTAAACTGCTCAACTACCTTTCTGGTCACATTTTATCTGCTAACATATTCAAGTTTGCTACTTAAACACAAATAGTTTTTGGGTGAGAGACTAAGTGTACTTTAAATATTTCACTGAAATTAATACTTGGCCAAGATATGGTATGATTGTTGCATAACTGCACCTTTTTATTGAATTATATGTTGTCGGTGTATAAACTGTCCCTAGAGAATAACCTAAGCCTATTGCAATTGCCCTTTGAAAACCACCAGGGCACCCTTCTCATCGTGGATATGGCTATGTTCACATAGATGTAATCCATGTTCTACATTGAAATGTAGGGTTAAAAAGATTTAAAGCTGTAAGTGTATCAAAAAATTGCACAAAACAATTACAGTTTGTTTAAATTGCTTCACCTGAACTAGTTTATACTTCCCCAGTGAAGTTCAAAGCTCTAAAGCATTTTACACTTCTCCCCAGGCTTATTACAACTCAGAGAAAGAAAATTTTTATTCCCAGATGCACTTTGACATTTAAAAATTAGAAGAAATATTGCTCTCTAGATTTATCTCCTGTGTGTGTGTATTCCCTGGCAGTTTTGAAAACACAATACACTCTGTTTCATCTTCACTAAGCCATAATTGCAAACTAAAAAAAAAAACCCTTATTTTCTAACATATTAAATGTTGATTAATCTCTCAGGGATAGGCTTACATTAACCTAGATCAAAAGAAACATGTAAATTATATTAATTTCCAATGAGAACTTTAACAACCTTAGGTAATATCCAAGGAAGACATTTGATCTTTGTAGACTAGCTTTGTGATGGACCTAGGATTAGAGTGAAGGGGTGCTGGCTAAGTGCTTCTAAAGGTCACTACACTTGGGTGAATCCAGCCTTCGTGTGGCATAGACTGCCCCAGAATCATGAGCGATATGCACAGAAGGTTTTTCCTTCACCAGTTTTAGAGCAGATATTAAGAACACAGTTCATACTTTACTTTTTTTCCTGCTCATGTAGTCCCTTTCTCTTTGATTTATTTTCTATTGAGTAAGTTATTAGTCTCATTAAGGTTGCCTTTCAGTTCTTATTTTTATGTGAAGCTACCTTAGTTATTTTATTTGAAATAGAATTATGTCACTTCCCTCTCTTCCTCTTCTCCCTACAGCCCATCTGATGTACCATTCTTCTACCCTTCCAATGACCCCTACACTCCAAGGTTGATAGCCTGCTTCTCTTTATTATTGTTATGTATGTACACACGTGTATGTGCATACATATATTTGTTGAGTATATATATATATATATATATATATATATTCAACAGTTGATTTGTTTCTGTTTTGTGACAAGTGGTTTTTCTCTCTCTTAAAGGATGCCAATGCTAGTGGCGATGGCTGTGTTTCTATTCTACTGCAGAGAACAGTACGATTGTCCTTAGGGCCATCAGGAGACCATTGTTCTTATGTGCTCTTCACAGCAAATCCATACACAGCTATGCACATACTCACAGACACCCTGCAACACCTATTCATACATAATAGATGATGAAGGCCAGGGCCTTGTCAAATGGTGGTGTGTTCTTTGCAAGTTACGAATCCATGCTTTTCTGTGTGAGTATGCTCTAGTTAAATGTCGGTAATAAAAAAACCCAATCTTTTTGCTGGTTGCCATTTTTATCAAAGCAACTTGTTGAAATAGTTCACCAAGACTTTCAGAAAACCAGCAGCGTACTTTCCTCAGTTCTCTCTCTCTTTTTTTCTCATTCCCACGGTGCCGTTCCCCCAGGTTAAGCGTGCTGGTATTTGGTTAGATCGGTATCATGCAATCACGTTATCAAAACATATAAGCTATGATACAGCGAACCATGCTTCATTTTCCTTAAGCAGTATGTCTCCTGGAGTTACAAGTTGTTTTTATTGTCTATTTAGATCCATTTCCTATGGATTAGTAGCTGATTCAGTGGCCAGGTCCTTTTAGGACTGCTTGTATTTTCCAAAGTACCCCAGTTTAATGTAATTTCGTGTTGCAGCAGGGATTTGGGGAGGTGCCGCACTATAGTCCAGACTGGTTATGCTTGACAACTGGGACACAGCTGTCATACAGGATCTCTTGGCCTTTAGTCAGGGATCTCAGCGTCTTGCTCATATCTGAAATTCTTTGTCATACCTCACACTTCTTTCGGCCCATTTCCTTGTCTTGTGGAGTAGAAATTGCTTTCTCGTAGAGGTTTTAAAAGATGGATATGAAGGAAAAAAAGAGTCACGGTAGCGTTAGCTTTTTGTCCTCCTTTTCTCAGGTTTGTAGGATTGACTTTTTTTTTTTCCCTACTGCTCCCATTTTCATGCCTTACCCTTACTGGTCATTTTAGGATTTTAGCTCATATCGTTAAATTCTCAGAATTTTCCATAAATTTTGTTTATCATTCATATCTCCTTTTGTCCCCCCTCCTTGTGTGAGGGTGGGTGGAGGGGGCCTTTGGGAAGACTATGTCTATGTGAGTGCCTGAAGATGCCAGAAGAGGGAGTCAGATCCCTAGGAGCAGGAATTACACAGAGCTGAGTTATCCTATGAGGATGCTGGCGCTAGAACTCAGGTCCTCTGAGAGATTATATAGCTAACTACTGAGCCACCTCTCAAGCTCCCCTCCCGACAGTGTTTAATTACCGTGTACACGATCATTTTCTTTGTCATACCCAGAAAATTCCAGAGCTTTTGGATTAACACAAAGACCTTGACTTTCCTTGATCCTAGTTACGAATCTACCTTGTTTTCTGTGCCATTTGGTCAGTTGCTTTTGACTTTTCATAATTTTTCTCTTTTTTTCTTTTTTCTTTGTTATGTGATCTTCTGGGTTCTGGTTATTATAAGTCTAGTGAAGCATGATTTACATAGGACAAACTATATATGTTTGATCTGTGTATTTTTAATTAATAATTTTTATTTGCAAATAAAAACTTGTATATTTTTATTAAGTATAGTATATCTTTAAAAATAATAGGATGACTCAAACTAATTATGAAAGTATTACTTTGGATATTTTTTGATAAGAAAACAAAATCTGCTTTACTGGCGGTTTTTAAGAATATAGTTTTCAAGATGTACATGTCTGCTGGAACATTCCTTCTCTCTAACTGAACATCTGTGCCCTTTGATCAACTTCTGTCTATATCCTCACCCACGTTCCATAACATAATTCTATTCTTTCACTTTATGAGACCATTTTTAGATTGTATATGTAAGTGAGGTCATTCAATGTTTATCTTTCTGAGCCTCTTTTATTTCACCTGGGAAAATACCAAAAGAAAATAAAAGTTATGTCAAAGAGATAACTCGTGTTCATTTTAGAATTACTCCAAATAATCGGTGACATGGAATCAGTTTCAATATCCACGAATTAAATAAGGAAAATATAGTGTATATAACCAAGAGAGTATTATTCAGTCTTTATAAACAAGGGAATGATAACATCAGCAGCAACCTGGGTGAAACTGGATGTATTATGCGAAGAATATATTTTAAAATTTTGTGTATGTATATACATGGAAATACATCACTACAGTCATTATAATGGATATATTCTTCATTTATAAAAGTTTTCTTTTGATCTTATTGTTGACCTGTCCTCTCCAGGCAACATTTGATCTGCTTTCTGTCACTATGTATTAGTTTATATTTTCTCAAAGTTCATATGAACGGGATTATCTGGCTTCTTCAACTATGCATTATTATGTCAATATTCATAAATGGTGTAGCCTATACCAATAGTAAATTCTTGGTTCACTGTGAGTGATATTCCCTCAGGAGTATGAATATATTAGTGGATATTCGTTTTGTTTACAACTTTAGGTGATTATCAAGAAAAATTATTTTCTTAGAGACTTGGGAGATAGTTTAGTGGGTACGACTGTTGGCTGTATAAGCATGAGGACTGAGTTTGGATCTCCAGCGTCCATGTAAGGAGCTGGGCATGGCCATGCACACCTGTAACACTGCTGATGGGAGCAGACAACAAATAAGGGCCACCAGCTTAGCTGAAAACAGAGAGCTCCAGGTTCAGTGAGAGACCTCCTCTCAAGAGATTGAGACAGGGAGTCCTAAAGGAAGCCATGTGACATTGTCCTCTGGTCATATATAGGTATATGAATGAGATACATCATGTGCACATGCATATAGCACACACGCAGTTTTCATGGCCATGTGTTTTTATTTCTCTTGAATAAACACACAAAAGTGGGTGACAGAGTGGATGAAGATTTTATGTTTTATGCATCAGCTGAAATTATTTATAGTGGCTCTACCACTATATATTTCCACCAGCAGAATGAGAAGTAAAAGTTGCAAAGTAAAGTAAGGGTTGTTTTACAACCTTTCTGGCATTCAATACGATCTCGTTTTTTTCCCTTTGCATGTTGCTGTTTTTTTTCTACAATGTAATGGAATCAATGTAATTTTGAAACACATTTGCCTCATTGCTATTGCTGTGGAGCACATTTTTATTTGCTTGTTCAGTGTCCTTATCTTTTCTGTGGTGAAGCATTTGCTCAAGCAGTTTACCACATCTCTTACTGTATTGCTAGCGTTAATTTGGAAGATCTTTCACATATTATGCATACAGGCCTTTATCAGACATGTAATTTGAACACATTTTGGTGTTTGGTCACCAACCTTCTCTTTATAATTCCAAAATGATACCTTTCGAAGAGTAAATGCTTTACATTTCGTTGAAATCAGGTTATCAGTTTTTACAGTTTGGGATGTGCTCTGTATGTGATATCTAATGGAAAAATGACTCACCTACAGTTACAGTTTGATTATTCAGCAAGTGAGAATTTATTTTTTTTTAAAAAAAAATCACATTTGCTTTTAGTTAATTCATGTAGATAATAGTTATTAGAGCCAAAACTCCATTTTTCTGCATATCGAGTTTTTCAAGAGAGTTTATAGCAAAGAGCATCCTTTGCATACGTGGTTCAGTTCAGTTCCCCAGAGACAAAGGACTGCATTTTGAGACTCTCCCTTCTCATTGGGTAAGGCATTCAGTTTTTTTTTTTTTTTGGTGTTTTGAGACAGGGTTTCTCTGTGGCTTTGGAGCCTGTCCTGGAACTCGCTCTGTAGACCAGGCTGGTCTCGAACTCACAGAGATCCACCTGCCTCTGCCTCCAAATCCACACTGCTGTGATTATTTTAACTTCCTAAGTTTTGAAAGTAGATCATATTAGTCTTTCAAATTTTCTAGCCTGGGTCTGAAAAAGCATGGGATAAAACCGGACTTACATAGCGGACAATGAGGACTACTGAGAACTCAAGAACAATGGCAATGGGTTTTTGATCCTACTGCACATACTGGCTTTGGGGGAGCCTAGGCAGTTTGGATGCTCAACTTACTAAACCTGGATGGAGGTGGGCGGTCCTTGGACTTCCCACAGGTCAGGGAACCCTGATTGCTCTTCAAGCTGATGAGGGAGAGGGACTTGATCGGGGAAGGGGGAGGGAAATGGGAGGCGGTGGCGGGGAGGAGGCAGAAATCCTTAATAAATAAATAAAATTAAAAAAAAAGATTTTCAGAAAGGATTGTGGGAACTGACAATATTTTTGGTTCAGTGTGAGAACTGGACACTTAGCTCTACCAAGCAGCTCACTCCTTTTCTAGTCTTTTCCTTGCATTGCTGTTTTAATCAGAATCTAGCTAACTACTTTCAGAGGGATAGCTTCATCTCATCTCTCCAGGGCATATTGCCATTGATATTGTGGCCAGATTGACCTTCACAGTCAGCCAGTGAGCCTTTCTTCCTCATCTGGACCACAGCCTGTAAACTTGGGGTTTTAAGCCAGGGCATCCACTGGGTTCAGTTTTCTTCCTTTTGGTTTTCTTAGGGATCACTCCCTTTGCTTTTCAGGATCCATTCTGTTGAAAGCTTATGTTTTTTTTTTTTTTTTGAGACAGGGTTTCTCTGTGGTTTTGGAGCCTGTCCTGGAACTAGCTCTTGTAGACCAGGCTGGTCTCGAACTCACAGAGATCCCCCTGCCTCTGCCTCCTAAGTGCTGGGATTAAAGGCGTGCGCCACCACCGCCTGGCTGAAAGCTTATGTTTAGCATATTTTGTCTATGTTTTATTTGCTTCCATTTAGGAGGATATGACCGATTCCTCCTAGTTTTCTTAGTAGTATAGGAATCAAATAGTACTCTCTTAAAAAGTATTTATTACTTTCATGAGATTTCAGTAATATGTCAACAATCTTTTGTGTGCCTGGCAGCCAGGGGTTGATAGTAGCCATCTTTCTCAATCATTTTTCACTTTACTTTTTAAGACAGGGTCTCTCACCGAGCTTAAAGCTCTGTGAGTTTTCTGGGCTGGCTGGCCTATGAGCTTCAGGTATCTGCCTGTTGCTGACTTCTGACTCCTAAGTTGTGATGATAAGGATGTTTTTCCACAGAACCCCACCTTTGATATGAGTATTGGGTTTTGAATTCAGATGTTTCTGCTGGTGTGGCAGGTTCTTCAGTTATTATCTACCCACGCTTCCATAAAAGTGTTAAAAATTTCATTCTCCGAGAATTCATTTGAAATAGATTTAGATTATATCATCCCTCCTCTTCTTCCAACTCTTCTCAGAATCCACCCACCACATCCTTCTCCCAACTCATGCCCTCTTTTCAGAGCTCATTGAGAGCAGCCAGTGCTGTCTACATGTGCATGGGTGTAGGGCCATCAGCTGGAGCATGGGAAAGCTAGGAAGCCCCACTTTTCTGAGGAAAAGAAACTCTTCTTGAGTAGCCAGCCAGCAGCTGCCAATGCTGCTTCAGTTAGGACTGCAGCTGCCCGAGTTCCTTCTCATCTGCGCTGAAATCTTGACTGGCTCACGTAGGTCAAACAGTGTGATTGAGTTCATGAGTGCGACAATGCTATCGCGTCTAGAAGATGCTGTTTCACAACAGTGACGCGCACAGTCTTCCTGCCTCATCTTCTTAGGTGTTTCCTGAGGAGAATGTGTTCCTGGTGTCCCGTTTAGTGCCAAGCACTTCACAGTTGCTCATCTTCCCATGGCTCTGAGTCTCTCCATTTGTCATCACACACTGCAAAACAGAAACTTCTGTGATGAAGGATGAAAAAAGCCCATTTGTATTTTAAGAATACCAATCAATGAGTGTTTTTTTTTACAGCTGTTAATCATAATTTCAACAAAGACAAAGATATTAAAAAAATAGCATGTATGGGACAGAATTATCTGAGCATGTAGATCACTGAACTAGAAAAGGAGATGCAATAACAAGGATATCTTGTTCTTAAATCTCCCATATATTAGCAGGGGACTTTTGAAGCTTTCTGTTCATACTTGATTTTCTTATTTGTCACATAAAGATAGCAATGTATTCATATAGTTGTGACAGACACTTGACCCAATAATTTTAATCCACTTTGAAAATAATCAGTATTACATGCAATTATACCATTTCTTTTAAAATTTTATGATTAAACTTCATAAAATGTTTAGTATTTTTACATTACTTAATTTGTGGATATATTACTTATTTCTATATGTATACTATATCACTCATATATTACTTATTTCATTAGTAGAAAATACCCAAACTGTGAAAACGCTCTAAAAGTTCCAGAAGATTATAAGTCACTATATAACCAATATTGTAAACTATTTGTTTGTTTAATTTGTCTGGAATCACATAGCTTTCTATTTGTGAACATATTTCTCTATCTTTCATGGCTTTTCTATATAATTCAATAAGGTTTAAATTAATAATGAAATACCATGAAACAACATTAGAAAAAGCCAAAGAACCATGTTTTAATGACCGACATTTACAGTATTAATCCCAAATTGTGCGGCCCATTACATTTAAAAGCATAACTTCAAACACAATACTAGATTTGTTTTAAATGTAACCATGGAGTTGCCAAGAAGAATCTTTTCCCATTTGCATCGAAGATGAAAGCTGATTTGTGATAATACCCAGGCTATTTCGCTGTCATCATAATTGGACTGTTCAGCACTCTGAATTAACAACAGAGGGATGCGTAGGGAGCCTGCCCATTACTACCTCCTTACATACCTAACTGGTAATAGAAGGGCTAGATTGCAATTGATGCCATCAAAATACTTTTGCTTTCATAAAATTCCATATGCATTTATATTTTCATGAGAATATATTATTGTAAGATTATGGAATACATTTACTCTAATTTAGCAAATAGGAGCAGAATTTTGACTTGGTAAGATTTTGTTCATCGTTTTATTTGTTTAAATCCACGCGAGTGGTGAAAATCTGTTACATCCAGTTTTGGAATTTGACTTGAGTGAGATGAATGCTATCTGTGGTGTGGGTACCATTAGGAAGGTTTCCAGATAAAACACAAGATGCTTAGCTACATTTAAAATTCAGATGAACAATAAATAATTTTTGGCATATGTATGTTCCAAGCAACATTTGAAAGATACTTACACTAAAATATTCATTTTCAAAAATTTGAAATTCAAATGTATTTCTGTTCGTTAGTTCTGGCAAGACTGTTACTCACCAGTCAGGAGGGGAGTGTCAATTGCCTGTTCAATAGCCTTATAGACCCAGATTGAACTATTCTCCCCAAACTAAATCTATTTTTGTAATATCAATGCATCTTCAGATAACTGTTCCTAAGGTTTTCGGTCTCTTCCTTGCTGTTTTTACCTTTTTATTTTTAAAGATTTATTGTTATTTGTGTCTGTATTTTCCTGTATTCACATGTGTGCAGGAATATCCAGAGTATCCAGATACAGAGTACCAGGCAGTTTTGAGCCGCCTAGCATGGTGCTGGCCACCAAACCCATGAACAACACACTCCTAACTATTGAGCCATTACCCTAACTCATGATATATTTGCTTAATGGTCTTCTGTTCTCGTTACACTAGTTACAGTTTTATGCATCAGCTAGACCCTAACATCCTAACTAAGTGCACTTCTCTGTAGTATATAATCCAGAATTCTAAGTATCCCCTTCTCTAACCAAACATTCCTGCTTTTCTAATTTGTCTCTTAGAATATCCCAACTCTAACACTTGTTTTTCCTTTTAAAATAAATTGCCACACCCGGGCGATGGTGGCACATGCCTTTAATCCCAGCACTCGGGAGGCAGAGGCAGGCGGATCTCTGTGAGTTCGAGACCAGCCTGGTCTACAGAGCTAGTTCCAGGACAGGCTCCAAAGCCACAGAGAAACCCTGTCTCGAAAAACAAAAAAACATTCTTCTACAGGTTGACATCCAGTGGGTCACAAATTTTATAGAAATGAAAATCAGCAAAGTGTGCCTTCTGTTATCAATATCTTTATGCATTTGTATGTGCATGTGAGTGTAAGTTTCTGACTCTAACTTATTTTGCAGCTATTAATAAATAATATGTAAAGATAAAAAAAAAGAAAAACAAAAAAACAACAACAAAAAAAATTGCCTCACCTTTTTTTTTTTTTGTTTCATCTGCCATTTTGTTATCTCTGTTTTAAGGTTACTAGCTCTTTTTTCAGTCAGTGTACATCACGGTTCTTTATGGTGGTATAGAATTATTGTGACATGGAGCAGATAACCTGGGTTTCCAGAGCATTTCCTGCTTTCAGAATTTACTAGTTCCAATCTTCATCACGTTGCTGTATATTTTAGTTGCAGATCTTTGTCAAATAAAAAACGGCAATGAGATGGACACATAAAGTAATGAAATATTGTGTGTAAAGTCTAGACAGTTTCTTTTCCGGTCCATGATAATCATTATAGCAGCTTTTGTTATCACCATTATTGCCATCACCACCATTATAGCCACCAATATTACCTACCACTCCTCATACTTTCAACCATCTTCCCATCAAACCTATTTGTAGACTACCGTGCTGTAACATGCAGGCTGGGCTTGTTGCTGTTTCTGTCCTGTCCAGATCCCACAGCCCGTAAGCACCAAAGAAAATACAGAGAAAGTCTACATTAGATTATGAACTGATTGGCCCATTAGCTCAGGCTTCTTGTTAACTCTTGTAGCTTATATTAACCCATTGTTCTTATCTCTGTTAGCCACATGGCTCAGTACCTTTTTCAGCGGGGTAGCTCACATCTTGCTTCTTCAGTGGTCTGGGCAGAACTGGGGAGAAATGGGCTTCTTCCTTCTCCGAATTCTCCTGTTCTCCTCACCCCGCCTCTACTTCCTGTCTGGTTGACCCTCCTATACTTCCTGCCTGGCCAATCAGCATTTATTTAAAACATGATTGACAGAATACAGACAATTCTCCCGCACCACTGTGCTCCATACACACACACATTAAGAGAGGTTTTGCTTTTGGTTAACCAACCTGAACCTCAACTTGGCCCTCTACACTGCCCAGCACTGAATTTATATATCAGAGACTCTTTTCCTCCACCCTTTCATGTTTTGATTTTTCTCACCAGCCCTAGTCATCTCTACTTGATAGTTGGATCTGCTTTGTTGTTGATCAGACACAGAATGCAATGTATGATAGAAAGTAAATTAGGTACAAGAATTTCTACTAAGATAGAAATTTTCTCTGAATTGGTCAATTGCAAATGGACTACACATTGTTGATGTATTTATTGCCTGTATATATAATATATAGTCATTGTACTTTTGTATATAGTTTACTTATATTAGGTATAGCTTTTTTTGTTTTAGACAAAAAAAGGGGAAACGTAGTGGCATTTCAGTTGTATTTGAATTAAGACTGCCTGAAGATCTGAGAGTAAAACAGTCAGCTTTACAGACCAGGTTATGGTAACAAACACCTTTAATCACTGCAGCCACACTAGCTGCCCTCGATGCATGCCTTTAATCATGGTGGTGCACACCTTTAATCCCAGCTCTCGAGAGGATTATAAAACAGGAGGAAACAGCTCTCAACACAGAGTCTCATTCTGAGATTTCTGGAGGTAGGATCGCCATTTTCAGACTGAGGTCAAGGTCAGAGCCAGTGGTTGGCTGTTTTGCTTTCCAGATCTTCAAGTTGAACCCCCAATTTCTGACCCTGAGCTTTTGCTGATCGTGCTTCAGAGATGTACGTAGATAGCAGTAAACTTCTACAGAGTCATTACCTCATTGTCCCCCTTCAGCCAGTCTACAGCTACTGGCTTCCAACTTTTGGCTTCAAATCTACTCTCATTTGTCCTTAACCTTGCTTATTTTTCCATGTGCATTATACCTCCTCTTCTTATATGCTGAACACCTAAGAGCATGACAAACTATCACATCCAAATGCCACATCTCAGACTTCTTCAGAAGATCACCTACATCCCAAGTCCCACCTTGCAGTGGCTTAGCACAAACCGTTTGGTTGCTACTTTGTTCTCATAGTGTACATCTTCTGCACAAGGACAAGCCTTGTCCTCCTACAAAAAAAAAGTTTACCTATTTTTGTATCTTCTAGTATAGAATGTTATATTAGAGAAGTAACCAAACTTTAGGAAAGAATTCAATCTATAATTCATGAAAAGCACTGAAAATCCTGTTTCATGCTAACACTAACAAAAATTACAGCTATTTTTAGTCTATCAGTACATATCTACTGCTCTGTAAAACTGACTCAGAATACACTAATATAGACAAACACACATGAATATAAAATATAACAGGCTTGCCGGGCAGTGGTGGCGCACACCTTTAATCCCAGCACTTGGGAGGCAGAGGCAGGCGGATCTCTGTGAGTTCGAGACCAGCCTGGTCTACAAGAGCTAGTTCCAGGGCAAGTTCCAAAACCACAGAGAAACCCTGTCTCGAAAAACCAAACCCAAATATATATATATCAGGCTTAAATGTCATCAGATGTATATCAACAAAACAAAACATACTATTTGTCCTACATTTGTTTTAAAAAGCTGCTCTGTTTTTAACTGCTCATGGAACACCCCATTTGAAAGGTACCTAGAATAAAGAAAGATGATATCTAGCTGTGCTGTCATTGCAAGGAATGTATTAAATACTGCAGGGAGCCAGACAGGACCGCCATTGCAAGATGGCACCACATCCTGTCTTGCCGGTTATACTCCATATTTGGCGATGCCTTTGAGAACTGCCTGTCCCCCGCTTCCCGCATGCGCGGTGAATGGGGGTCCCTGGGCCTATCTCGATGCAGTCTGGTGTCAGCTGATCGTGGCAACCAATCACAGGACAACCCATGTGCCAATTCCTTATATAAGCAGCTGCCTTAGTGCTCTTGGGCCCCTTCGCTTCATGTTATCTCTCAACCAAGTGCACTCCAGTAAAGCGTGATCTGAGAAGAATCCTCGTGTCGTGGTCGTTCTTTCTCGCTGGTCGAGGAGTTCGCCGCAAAATACCTTCTATATCATTCATTCATTTAACAAGTAGTTATTAAACTCTAAGCACTGTGTGATATGCCAAGATTTGTGTGGGTCATAGCTATGAGTCACTACAGTGCTTTCTGTGAAATCAACATGAAAAACATTGCACACAAATGGCTATAAGTCCAACCGTTTCCTTTCGTTCCATAATCCCTTTTGAATTAAGTTATAACAATGGCTACTTTTCCTTTTTAGCACTTTATGATGTCTTCATTTAGGAGTTGCAAAAGAGAAACACTGGAATTCATTGGATAAAATTAGTCTTTGCTCAGCTTCCTCCACACAATTTCTCATCTAACTGATCAAATCTATTTGGTCTCATTTCCATGCAAGTAGACAGTATTTCTTAGTGCAAGTAAATCTGCTCCTCATTGGGACCTTGGAAGCTCAGTCCAGTACTCCAGTGTGGGTCTCTGTCTCTATCTCCATCCATCACCAGATGAAGGTTCTATGGTGATATGCAAGATATTCGTCAGTATTGCTATAGGATAGGGCCATTTCAGGTTCCCTATCCTCAGCCGCCCAAGGAACTAACTGGGGACATCGCCTTGGGCTCTTGGGAGCACTCTAGGTCCAAGTCTCTTGCCAACTCTAAGGTGGCTCCCTTAACTAAGAATTGTGCTTCCGTGCTCCCCTATCCAACCTTCCTTTATCCCAATCATCCTTTTCCCCCAAGTTACCCCTATCCTCCCCTTGTCCCTTTTCTCTCCCCACCTCCCCTAACCCCCATCCCACCCCATCCCCAAGATCCCATTTTCTCCCCAGTAATTTTGTCTACTTCCCATAGCCAAGAGGATAACTATATGTTTTTCCTTGGGTTCACCTTCTTACTTAGCTTCTTTCGGTTCGCCAATTGTAGACTCCGTGACCCTTATTTATGGCTAGAAACCAATTATGAGTGAGTACATCCCATGTTCATCTTTTTGGGTCTGGGTTACCTTACTCAGAAAAAAAAAACCTCTTCCCTATTTATTCTGGTTGGATATTTTGCCTCTGGTATAGGGAACTCACAGCTGGGATTGCGGACAGAGCCTCTGCACCTGAGCACAGGTAGCTGGCATCAGCATGTGTTTTCATTCAGAATACTAGAAGATCATGCTCACAAGATGGCCTTGTACCACATACGGGTAATTTACTTCATTCCTTAGCTTTCAGCATGCTTCCCAAGTAAGAACGAGGAAAGGAAGAAATAAGGAAATGGAAGAGGATTTTGCTGACAGAGTAGCCCAAAAAATAAACTCCTGATAAATGTTTTATAGTAAATAAATTGTAAGGTAGTTAATTCTATCCCTGTGCCTATAACTGTTATGGAAAAATATTCCAAATTATTGAAATTTCATGTTCAAGGCATGTAATAAATATTTTATTATATTCGTATAGTAAACATAAATTTATTTTGATTATAATTTAGCATATTGCCATTATTATAATCTAGAATAAGTATCTCAAGTGTGCCTTATACAAATTTCTTGTATTATTAGAAACAGATAATCATTATTTGACTGAGTGGTAGCCTATATCATTAACTCTGGCCACAGTGAAAAAAAGCATAAGAGAACTTTGGAATATTTAATGAATTCATCTTTTGACTTCTTTGGGGGAAATCACTTTAACGTTTACCAGTTAGAGGTCAACATCTTTAACTGCACACTAAAACTTTATGGCTTTCAGGTTGGAAGCTTCTCACTCACCCTGAGATTATAAATTATCTCTTTGATTTGAAGGAAATAACTGCATTCCAGGGCATCTTGAGGGTTCCAGCAATAACTTCCTATTGTCTTTGAGGTTCCCACTCATACATAGACCTAAACAGCAACTGGAAGGGTCTCACTCACTCCATACAGTCCCTGACCTTGTACTTATAGCCTGCTTCCTTAATCCTACATCTTAATAGTACTTGCCTAATTTGATTTCTTTGAGTACAGCAGCTATGTATCCGTGTTTTCTTTGAAAATAAGAAATGGTTTCTATTTGGGCCATTTTGATACAGGAAAGTAGATAACTCAAAATCAATCATAGCTTGCTTAGTGAGTTTCATAAGAAAAAAAAACCCTTAACTTTCACTTATGTCCTTGTGTATTATTGCCACATTTAACAATTTTATGTTTTAATATACTATTTTCTTATTTATAAACTTACTGTCATTCATAATAAGCTTCACTTACAGTATTTTAAAAAAAAACTTTAGCTTTTCATTTGTGGTGTGAGGTATCTATTATTAATGAAATATTGGTGTTTTTCCCCTTGAATTGTCTTGAAAGAACAGTGTTCTCTTATTTGGAAAGAAATGTCCTTTGGACAGGAACATTCTTACAGAAAATCATTATATCCACATATGTTCATAAGATTCACTATTAAATTTAGTAGTCCCATCACATGTGAGCTCCAGATATTGTTGCTTTAATGCATTCCCTCACTACTTTGATAAAAGCCTTAAGATGTTACCACTAGTTCTTTGATGATATCCTCTGATGTTACAGTACCTTTCTTTTTTTCTCAAAAAAAAATCTGTTTTGCATAAACATGAGGAGTCAAGGCAGTTTGAATTAATGAGTAAAGAAATTCAAGTTTTAGCAACAAGAATACATCTATTTATAACCAATTCTATCCAGTATTTGTAGCCATCTCTTTCTCACTGTAAGGACATACTTTAGATTTCGAGAAAATATGAACAATTAGCTTTAAAGGAAGTCCAAATATGTCATCCAAGATTATAACTTTGAGGTTTGTTCAGCAATGTACTACTGATTTAATGAGCTTTTTAATGAAATTTAGGAGGAGAGTCATATTGACCTGGCTATTGACTTATTCTGATTTCTTTCTCTGTCACTCCATCTCCTGAATGAGTCCCACGTTCTGCTTGATGGCTGTGACTGCTTTTTAAAAAACATGTTTGGTTTTAGCTTCCAGGTACTCCTTGGGGATTATTAGTAATAACAAGCCATTGTATATTATTATATCCAAAGCTAAGTTTAACATTTCTGTTGGGATAAACTGTAAGCAAATCCCCCGTAAACTCAAGCCTGAAGTTGGCCTTCTGTTAAACATGTTCTGTTCAGAATTGAATGCTGCTAGCCAAAGACCCCTAACACATCCCGGCTGTTGAAGGCTGCCCACTCCACATTGCTGCTCATAGTCAGGTATGCTGTGCCTCCCTGAGCTAACATAACCTATTTAGTTGCTTTCTCATCATGTATAGTGCAGCCCCTCCAACGCTTACGCTGTATTATATGTATTTTAGAGCTAAGAAGATCTTCCACAGCTCTATTCTAGGAAAGAATGCCGTTCTGCCACCCCTTGTGCTGCCTGTGGAATTACACTTTTCCCATTGTGATTAAGTATCATTTTCATGTTTCTCCCTGTACTATGTGAGTTGACATCTAAAATCTGTGTCTGATATTCCCCTCCTTTCCTGCTTTTCCCCCTTAAAACGAAGGTTACTAGGTTTCACTCTTAGCTTTATCTTCACTCGGGCACACCTGTTGGCTTTCTGTCTACCAGACTGGTGGCTTTGTGTCTGCCACCGAAGGGGAACATTTGTAGGTCAGCACAGTGGGAACAAGAGGGCTGTCTCTTCTCCTTTATTTTGGGAACCCCCTCGCCTTGCACTACTGTCCTGGAGGGGTTAGAGTCAACCACAGCCCAACTGTTTACAAGTGTGCAAGTGTGCACAGGCGCATGTTTCTTTGTTTCAGAGATACCATCTAAAACACAGAAGCAGAGCAAAGAATGGAAAACCATGTCATTTGTACTCTTTAAAGTGCTGTCTGCTTTGTGTTGAAACCGGACAATGAAGTACAGTTTTTTACATGGTTAGCAGGGTCTAGACACAGAAGCAAAAAAAAAAAAAAAATTTCTGAGCACATCAGTTTGTTCAAATTTTTCAGATTCTATACCAAAGTCACCATGAATAGTTAGTTTGCTCTTGTTTAAAATGGAAGTCTTCAGGCGGTCTAATTTCCCAGTGTTCTAATTCTATAACTTCTAAGGATTGTTGTCGGATTTTAATTTGCTTTGTTTCTTAAACCACTGACTTTTCTAGCACACGAAAGGGAAATTCAATATGTGGGTTCTACTTGCTTGAAACTGGAACCATTTTTTTTTAAACAATCATACTTATATTCTAAAACACTTGAAATTATTTCATCACCTTTTAAAATATGCTTCTTTTTCTTTTTTTGTCCCGTCTTCAGTTTGGTTGTGCCTCACTTCCTTATTAATTGTCACTAGGAAATGAAAGGATAAATCACAGATTATAGCATCTGAGTTATACTAAATGATAAGGTCACTTATGTACTAACTGATGCAAATAGTATATTTAATAATACTACTATAGTGATACTCATTTACTTTCAGCTTGAGAAAATACTTTATCTTGCAGATTTAATGGATCCTTTTGGTCTTTGTGTAAGGACAGGAGACAACTGAGGATTGACTTTCTCTTGATGGAAACTTCTACAAATAAAAATGGAATCCGAACTCAGGACTGCGAGGGGTACACCCACACACTGAGACAATGGGGATGTTCTTTCGGGAATTCACCAAGACCAGCTAGCCTGGGTCTGAAAAAGCATGGGATAAAACCGGACTTACATAGCAGACAATGAGGACTACTGAGAACCCAAGAACAATGGCAATGGGTTTTTGATCCTACTGCACATACTGGCTTTGTGGGAGCCTAGGCAGTTTGGATGCTCAACTTACTAAACCTGGATGGAGGTGGGCGGTCCTTGGACTTCCCACAGGTCAGGGAACCCTGATTGCTCTTCAAGCTGATGAGGGAGAGGGACTTGATCGGGGGAGGGGGAGGGAAATGGGAGGCGGTGGCGGGGAGGAGGCAGAAATCCTTAATTAAATAAATAAATTTTAAAAAAATGGAATCCACATAAATTTTTCTCGCTGTAGAAATGCGTATCTTTCTGATTTTACTTTGTTCAAATAAAAGGAAATACAGTATTTATTCCTTACCACACAGTGTAAGATTTCAACAGTCACCAAGTTCGATGCCATGTAGGGTGTATGGGGTTAAATCTAGGGTTAAACCATATGTTGCACAAATAATAACAATAACAGCCCCAAACCAGATGTTAGGGGTTAAAGCTGAAGATAAGATAATAGGAGCAGTAAGCCACTAGAGAGACCTTTTACGCCACTAGAGAGACCTTTTACCCCTACCAATGCTCAGACCAAAGGGCGATCCTTGGATTGCCTAGACTGCACTGTGTCGCCACCAAACCTCAGACTCCACACTCCAGTGAGTTCCGGTCTCTTCCACTTTATATTCCCCTCTCTGCACAGCCATATTGTTCCTGTCTCCTCCTCCCTAGTGCTGGGATTAAAGGTGTGAGCCACCTGTACCTGAATTTGTTTCTGGGTCCATGTTTTGTAGCCCAGGGTAGCCTTGAACTCACAGAGATCTATCTGCCTTTGTCTCCTGAGTCCTGGGATTAAAGGTATGTGCCACCACTACCGACCTCTAGAGACTTAGCTCTGCACTCTTACCTTCAGGCAAATTTTATTTATGAAAGTACAAATAAAATATCACTACAACCATAGACTCCAATCCTCAGTGGTGGTGAGAGATATGGGGAAGTGATATGGAAAGAGAAGACAGTAGTCAGGATAATCTGG
Source organism: Microtus ochrogaster (assembly GCF_000317375.1). Taxonomy (NCBI): domain Eukaryota; kingdom Metazoa; phylum Chordata; class Mammalia; order Rodentia; family Cricetidae; genus Microtus; species Microtus ochrogaster. The sequence goes on along the minus strand of NC_022035.1, from coordinate 11,704,476 downwards.
GCACTGTGGGTTGTGATTACATTTTTTCATTTTCTAGGTTCTATGTTTTTGATTCAGAAACCTAAAGGACATCACAGCCTGTGCAATATTGTCTAAAATAGTCATTAAAATTGTTTTAATTTTGACAATGTTGTACATATCTGAATATTTTGTAATCCTATTCATACCCCCCATATATTTTTCTTATCCCATCATCACTGATAACACTCTGATTCTTTCCAATTAGCGCTGTTCTTACTTTCATGTTTCTTTTTGGCACAGATTTTGTGCAGTGATCATAGATAACTTTCATTCTGAAAAGGGAATACATATTAAAATTCAGCCAGCACTCTTAACCACTGAGCCATCTCTTCAGCTTCATTCAGAAGAATTTCGATAGACCTCTGAAATACACACATGTATAGAGTTCTTAATCGATTTTGATCTCTAGGTGATGCTACTATCACTTCCAAGTATTTTTCTTCGTGTTTCCTCCCTTCTTTCCATAACTCGTCTCTGATATCTTCCTCTTATCTTTTATGTTTAGGTACTGTAAAGAATGAAGAATAAGCTTATAGTTTATTTAATGGACCAAGTTTGTTCATTATATGACATTATAGGAGAGCCATGTTTTGCTAAAATTGTGATCCTTGTCAAGAAGTCAGATTGTCCTTGCCACTGTTCCAATTCAGTAATTCAAGTTCTCTCTTCTTAGCTTGTGTTAGGGTTGCATATTCATTGTTTTTAGAAGCAAATAGAGCCACTGATAAATTTTTGAACAATAAGGGATGAACATAAATGATGACTATAACTTCATACAGAATCCTCAAGAGCTGTTTATTATTCTTCATACTCTCTGTTCTACCCCATCGTGCTGAAATCCTATTTGGAGATGAATGGAACAAAGTTTCCTTAGCATTTAAAACAACACCACACACACACACACACACACACACACACACACACACACACACACACACACACACTTAAAGTATTTTTTGAAGTTGTTGTTACGACAGCGTACTCCATCCTATCCTATCTGACAGGGAATAATTGTACAGTTGCAAAGGACTGTAAAAGATTTGTCATTTTTCTAATCTCTAGGGAGCTGAAGTGTCAATCATGATAGATACCATCTAGTTTGGAACCCCCTAACATTACAAAGAAAGAAGATATGCTTTTATTGATTTTTCAGATAACGTGTTGTCAAGTTTTTGTATACCATGCTCAGAGTGTAAGGAAGACTACATGCATTTTTTTGATTGCTTGTTTGAAGACTTTCGTATATAACCCTTCCTTTCCAATATTAAGTTTATTTTCTCTTCTTTAAGGTCATATTAGCTTTGAAATATAAATACCTTTGGGAAGAAGCTTATTTCCATTCTTATCAGTAGTCTATTCCTTAGTGAATAAGGTATGCAATGAATTAGAGTGTTTTCTAAGAATAGTTTTAGATAGCATGAAAAATGGAGAGGTAATAAGGGACCATGGCACCTGTCTGGAAACAGGAAAAAGGGCCAAGAGATTGATTGTTGAAAACTAATTTTGTCTACTTCAAAATTTTCAGTTGGACTTGGTCTTTGTTTAATACTCTAGTGCTTGTTAGGATTAAATATAAGCTCTAGAGAAATCTTAACAATCTTAGTATCATAGAAAATTAATTTTTATTTATGCCACAAGGGTTTCCAGAGATTTCTGTTCCTCAAAACTGAGTTATTTGGGGGGGGGGGTAGAAGACTTCGGAAAGTAATTTGCTTGTTTTGAGCTGCTTTTACTGGTTTTGATGAAACAATGATGACCTCACGGACTTCTGCTGAAACTGTTGAGAAACCAGTGCACTGATCTTTCCAGATTCTGTTGAGATGGGCAAAAGTCTTTAGAAGTGAAAGCAACCCACTCTGTCATTCTGTAGTAATGTTTATTCATGGTACATGTCCAGTTGCTCTTCTGCAATGAGTGTTTCTAGTTAAGAACATCACCTTTTTGGTCAAGAAAATTTTAGTGCAATTTTAAAGATGTTTTAAAGGTTTTTACGTATTTTACTCATACTGGACCTAATGTCAGTCTGTCATTTACTGTTTTTTATTAAATTGTTATCCATGTAGCATTCCATATTAACACATATATTTAAAAAAATTTAACTTTCTAACACCTGTTCTTCTCCAAAGTGCCAATGAAATCAATTTTTTTTAAAAATATTTATTTATTATGTATACAACATTCTGTCTGTGTGTATGCCTGCAGGCCAGAAGAGGGCACCAGACCTCATTACAGATGGTTGTGAGCCACCATGTGGTTGCTGGGAACTGAAATCAGGACCTTTGGAAGAGCAGGCAGTGCTCTTAACCTCTGAGCCATCTCTCCAGCACCCTGAAATCAAATTTTTGATGATACTTTTTTGACAGTGCTCTTATGTATGATACTAATCTTTCTCTATGTAGCTTCTATGACTGGTAACATAGCTCTATATCTCATTTTGGCTTGTTTTCTGTTGTCATTTTGATTTTACACCTTGTGTTATGAGATTTATCTTCTCCTTTGACGAATTGTCTTAGGAGATTTTAGTTCTTTTCAGAGCTTAATATTGAAAGTTTTCAATAAGATAATTATTATCTGTAACTACTAGATATGTATAGTACACAGACACAGACACAGTCACACACACACACACACACACACACACACACACACGAAGAGAGGATTCCTATGGGCATGATGTAGCCAAAATTCTATGAACAAAATCTGATGCTACTAAAAGGACTTATTGTCCAAAGACCTTTTACTTTTGAGAGTTCAGTAAAGGCAATAACTAAAATAACAGTAAACATACATATTTCTTACTTTTGAAGGCCTAACTAAGAACTTTTAGTAAAACTGCTTTCAGAATCCATGCTAGCTGCTGCATGTTATTAGAAACTTTTCTGTGTGGACTGTTAGTATTTCTTACTTGAACACTGCCTCTCTCTGATCTTTGGCCTTTGTGGCCACCGCAATCCGTATTCTTTCTCTTTTATTTGTGTTTCTTACTTCACCGTTCTCTGTCTTTCCAAAGGCCAGGTCTAATGAAAAAAAATCTCCCACTTGTATCCATTTAATTTCCCGTTTCCCATACTTTCCTACTAAATCATTATTTTGCTGCCATAAACTAAGTTAAGCCATGAGTGTACATTCTTAAAAATCAAGTGGGCTGGAGCTCTTGGAAGGTAAAAAGCTTGGGCCTTTCCCTCATCCGTATCGGCAGGTCATCTGTTGTTTTCATTGTGTCTGTCTTGTTTAGGTTACCATATATTTGAAATTTCATGAGTACAGCTTCCCTATAAAATACAGAAAACAATATCACAAATAAATGAATATGTATTTTACTTCTTTTGCTGGGGAGGCTAATGTAAAAGAAAGCTACGGATTGTTTTTCATTCATATTATCTACCGTGTGACAAAGACATATTCTAAGTCCTCATTGTCACAGCAGCTGTGGCTGACATTTAATCTGTACTGCCATAGAAATGTTGCCTTTTTGTCTTTGAAACAAATACCTGAAGAAAGAATGAGTTACGAGGAAAGCATATTATCAATCACATTTCTAGGACGTTTCAGCTCATAATCAGATGACTTTCTTCTTTGGGACTTGGGAGGTGAGTTGTGCAAAGAATGACTGCCAAAAGGAACTTGCTCACTTTGGGCTCAAGGGAGAAAGCATGAGGACCTTCACTGGAACTCCAAAGAACTCTTTAAAAGCATATCCCCGTTGCCCAACGCTTTCCACCAAGTCCTGCTTATTCAAGTGTTCCACCATTTCCTAGTAGTGCCAAGCTGGGACTAAGCTTTCAGCACATGGGCCTTTGGAGGAACACAGTGTACTTTAGTGAGTGTCAGCTTATTTTCCAGCAGACAGAGGTTTTGTTAAAGGTCAAGAGTGGTCAAACATGCAGCTGCAGAGGGAAAGAGGACCCTGCAGATATTTCAATTGTAGTAATCAGAGGTAAGAGAAGGAAGCAGAAGAGGACACCTGAACAGCTGGGGAGATAGGAGAATGACTGAGTGTGGTACCCTGCAAAAGCATGAAGATGAAGGTGCCAAGGCCTACTATTCTATACAACTGATGCTCACTGATGCAAATGGAAAAAGACATTAAAGGCTTATCAAACATATGCTGTTGATATAGAAAATAAGTTGCGAATAAGCAATGACTCTCACTGGTAATATTGATGAGGCTAGGTAAGGTGTTCTAGCTTTTGAAAGGAAGGCAAAGTGTGGAATCTCAGGCAGTCAGCAGAAACTTTTCTGGAGCTTTCAAATGGAGACAAAGAAAAGACTTCTGTGGCCATTCATTTGTGAATTATGTAAGTATGCCATTACAGGAATAGAACTGTCAAGTCATAAATGATGAGCGCCCTGAGACACACATCGTGTTTGTTTTCTTGTTCTTTACAGAGAAAGTACATCAAATTTCCTTATAGAAGACATTTGGGTTGGTTTTGAAAATTAGACTAGTCTACTTGCTCCTAACTTGGATTCTTATTAGAATCATTTGTGATTCTGGCTAAAAGGTCATATTTTAGCTGCTCACATCAATCAAATCTGGTTGAGTACAAGGAAGAAAGAGAGACAGGAGAGAGAAAAGAAAGGAAGGAAGGAAGAAAGAAAGAAAAAAGAAAGAAAGAAAAAAAGAAAGACAGATGCTAACTGATTTGAAAGCAGCCTTGATGGTCAAAGAAAAGGGTGTTTCTTTTTTTGTTTCCTTTTTAGTAAAGGCACATATATCTCAGAAGTTCAATTTTGTATTTCTATTATAGTTGGCAAGAGCAATGATTCTTGGTCAATATTTATCATGAAGCCTTTGAGAGCAATTGAGATGTAACAAAACTTGCATTGTATTAAATTCTGAAAATAGCCTTAAATTCTAAGCTCGGCCTGTTAGTATTCAAAGCCAAAGTGTGATTCTTAACTGAAAAGTGGGGAAGGTCAGCGTTCTGAAGAAACTTACTTGTAAGGAAGACAGATGTGTTGCAATAACTGTGGGGTCCTAGTCCACTCTGGTAACAACCGCATAGTGCCTCTGTAAATTCTGGGAGGGAATGTCCATTACGGGGCAATAATGGCATCAATGACAAAGTTTTTTTTATTTTATCATTATTTTTTTTTTTTTTTTGCTGTAGCCACAGCCTACAGAGTGGCTGGGCTGGAATGCCCTTTCTCAAATTAGTAGCATATTTCTGATAAAGAAAGGAAGTCGCCTTAACTTGAAACTGCTGTGTCATTTCTTCTTCCTTAACTGAAATTCCAACCAGAGTTCAGGAAATGCCCTAATGAGAGACTTCTCTTTTTTCCTTCCTCAACTAAGTAGATTCCAAGCAGTTCTAACCATTCATTACTTGCGAACAGATCCTTGGCTTTTGTGCTTAAGTTATGGGAGAAGGGACTGTAATCTGGAGCTCCTTCTAGAGGTGATGACACCTGCTCGCTGCAGTCACTTCTGGTAGGTAACCAAACTGGAAGGTTAATTTTCTGTACTTTAGACAAAGATGAAGACAAGGTCAATCAATGCCTGTTTTACTTTGATATGTGGAGCTAACTTGTAATTGTGCTTTCTTCTTGTGTGATAACCAGCTCTCAGGATATTAAAGCAGGCAAACTATGACTTGCTATGATGTGGATGATATATAAATGGGAAGCTATTAATGTCTTATTTTAATCGTGATGTAGAAATCACAGTTTTAGCTCATAATAACCAAGAGAATTTCTTCTTTCTGTTTAATTCTCAGATATTCACTATATAAGAATATAATTTAGCATTGTACTGTATGCTATTTTATGAGTAAGTGCTAATTTCTGTTTACATTCTAGCAATGCCTATTTTATTTGTTTTTAAAGGTAAGAATGTATAAATTTTGTTCATAGCAGAAACAACACCAGACAGGATTTTAGCACATACTTTTTTTCATAGGTTAGGTTATGCTATTCTTTTGGAACACATGCAGATCTAACTATTTTGTTGAGGAGATTTTAAGTGTCCCAAACTGGTAACTTTCAAAGTAAAAATTTTGAATAGGAACAAATAAGAGTTACTATGAGGTCTTAACAATTAGGCCATGGTTGTTTCTCTATATATGTACAATCATAAATATAGAAATGTTATATATGAATGTGCACTTATATTTGTTTCTGTGATTATGTCATAATTTTGTCAATGTTGTCTCATATAGTTCATTAGGAATAGATATTTTGAGAATAATCACAAACCTGAGGTAACATTAAATTTTGTTTAAGTTGTTCATTGGTCATTTATTTACTAGAATCTTCATTTAGTACTAAAGAGTTTTCAAAGCCCTTGATGGTTTTTCCCTGTTCAGAGGCTGTGCCTACAAAGCAAGCTGAAATGGAATGGAAAGTTCAGCAAGATCATGAGAGAAGGCTGCTTCACTTGGATCTTACACGAAACTGATTGTGGCTAGGCACTTTCAAGTAGCTTTTGAATTAAATCGTTCCCATGTTTGGTGAAAGCAGCCTTAAATAGGTCAAACTTAAGGTTTACGCTCAAGTGTTTAAAGAAACGGTTAGAGCTATGAATTCAATGAAATACATAGATTCTTCACATTGTCTCTTCCTTGGGTTTTGAATGCTACTTCCTAGTCTTTGATTTCTTTATGAAGCAGTAGAGGAGTATAGTATATAAGCTCATTTCACTAAACTAAAACTTCAGATTGATGTCAAAAGCCAAACAAGTTTCTTAAAAGTTAATTCAACTCTAGTGTCTTAGAGATGAGTGTTTAAATTCTAACTAGCCAAGATATTTGCAAGATGTTTGTGTATAATGCCAAATTTTAGCATAAGCACACTTTTCAGGAATTATAGTGATTTGCATAGTGGAAATAGAAAATGATTTTTAAAAAAGTGTCTTGGATAGTTAGAAAGAAGAACTAAGGAAAGCAGAAACTGAAAGAACAAAGTGTCTTTACACAGTGGTTCGAATGCACCAATGAAAGCTGCTTCAAGTGGAGTCACACGGATACTTTTGGGATGCATGTGGAAAGCCAGTAAGCTCGTCTTTTGTCCGAAAGTGAACAACTGGAAGGGTTTCAAATCAGCTCAACATTACAGACTGTTCAGGGAGCTCAACTCTTACAGTTAAAAACAGTCAAGGCAGCACCAGATTAAGAAATATGAAGTTGACAGATCTAGAAGAGGTCAGTGTTTGCAAACAACAAATGGCTATTATCGCCCTGTTTACAAATGACGCGTTGCTATGGATGCCTGTTGGCAACAAACAAAGCAGCTGTAGCTAGTAAAATACATTGCTACTCCGGTTTCACAGTAGTTCTTACTATGACTTGGCAGAGAACTTCAAAGCATGAAGCACAAAAAAATGGCAGAGGCACAAAACAATGAAACCAATGCAGCCTGGGTAATAGACTTTTGTAGGAGAGAAAGGAGAGAGTGAGAGAATGAGCGAGGAATGCGTCTACAAAACTCGCCTATGCCCAGTCGCGAACTGCAGTCTAGGACTCTCTGAGTCTGAGTTGCTGGTATTTGGAGATGGCTCAGCACTGGCTGACCTCACATTGTGGATTAAGTCGATAGCTGCTCTTGTCCTTTTGTGAAATTGGATTCTTTGGGACAGGGAAAGCCCTGGCCATTTCAAACTGAATCAAGAGCTTTGTAAGAATGGAGGCCATTTGTATTAGAAATTAAGGCAACTGGGGAGAGGCAAGTATTGGAAAGGTGGAGAGGTTGTGCAATTTCCCAAGGAGACCAGTGTTAAAAATAGGCTAGTTGGCAGGCACAGTGGTGACTGCTTGTAATCCCTGCACGTGGGGGCAACGCTGGGACGATCCTGAGTTCAGATGCCAGGCCAACATGGGTGAACAGTGAATCCCAGCAGAGAGGAAGTCCTCAGTATTGATTTTTTTTTTTTAAATCGCTCCTAGATAAAACAGGAGGTTGACACTAAGCACCCATTACGTTGCACGTTTTTTTCTATCTTTTCCGGTTTGAAATAGGAGATGAGAATTTGATGTAGAAGTTTCACTTGTCTACATTTCTGAAACTAGCTCTAAGTGAGGCTAAAGGTGCACTTCTGGGTTCCCTTGCTCTCGTGTCCATTTCTGAGCCACATTGAAGGGTTTTCCAAATCATCTCTCATATGGATTGAAATGTTCTCTAGCTTGCCCAATAAAGACATTATATTTATGTTCAGGCTGTTTCCACTGAACCCGAGACTTCCACCCTGACTTCTACTTCCTCCTATGTTTTTTCTTACACAAACATATTACCAAATGCCTAGAAGACCATGTGCACATAGATACATCTTATTTTTATTTTTTATTTTTTGGTACTTAGATCCAAATAAGAATGTGAGCCAGGACTTTCTGCATAGTTAGATATTGGTCTTCTTGTTTATTTCTTGCTAATAGATATTCCATTAGCCATCTTTACACAACGATCTAAATCAGGACCTGCGACCCTGTCGATCTGTCTCTACACATGTGGCAGTGTTCACTTCTTCTGTTTCGTTATGGCAGAGGTTCTTAACCTGTGCATCAAAACTCCTTCGGGAGTTGAACGACCCTGTCACAGGTGTTGCATCTTAGATATCCTGTATATCACACATTTACATTATGATTTCTAATAGTAGCAAAATCACAGGTAAGAAGTAGCAAATAGTTTTATGTAGAAAATAATTTTATGATTGGGGGTTACCACCACGTGACAAACTGGATAAAAGGGTCACAGCATTGGGAAGGCTGAACCACTCTGTCTTAAGGGGCTTTGCCAATGCAAACACATTCAAACCCATGGGGACCGCCTTTTGCTAGCAGAGTAGGCAGCATTTTAACTATCAGATTTTAAATTTTAGTAAGATTCTAGGTTTCTCTTTAATAAATCTTAGTTAACAGGCATCTGGCCCTTTGAGCATCCCGTTACCTTTCTCTCTAACCTGAAAATAACTTTGTCTCCTCTATAATCACAGTTTGCAGGCTACTTACCAGCAAAGGACAATTTGTTCTTTCTCCTGAAACTGTACCGATCATCTAAGTCCTTTTTTTTTTTCTATAAAGCCCATTCAAATCATTAGATTTTTTTCTCAGTATTCTCAAATTATAAAGCATCAGTTTCTCTCTCCCTGTCTCTCTCCCCCTCTCCCCTGCTCCCTTCTTTTAGCTGAGAAAGCACCATCACTCATGAGCTTTTGAGTATTCCTTGTGAGAAGTTCCTTATAAACTGTTTGGAAAACCTTGACTGTGTCTACCCTTGAACTGAATAGGAAGAAATGAGTAGATGAGCTTGCCCAATAATTTAACTAATGATGCCATCCTCTGAAGACATGGGACACCATGCTATTTAAGCTAAAATAATATCACTCTAAATTTAGTTAAGTTGAAGGTATGGAAATAGAGGAACACAGTGCACCTGCGACTGTATCTGCTCGATTCTAGAATGATGGTGTTATCTGACAATGAGCAATTCTGGTATTCCCATAGTTGTGTAAAGAGACGTGTTACATTAGAAATGTAGATGAAGTCTTTGAGTTGGGTGGTGTGAGAATATCAGAGAGCTATGAAGGATAAAGTGTATTATGAAAAAAGAATTGGCTCTTCCCTAGATAGGCAAACAATGGAAACACAGCTTTAGACCAAAAATTTAGCAAATGCAAAATATGGCACAAAGCTTCCTTTAGCGCTCGGAGCCATTGTGAGGTATGGCAAGAAGGAAATGTGGACAGATAAGGTAGAAACAGAACTTGACAAGTTCTGTTTATTTTAAGACTTGAAGGAATTTGATGAGGGGTGTAGCTTGACCTGCTCCTACGTCAACCTCAATATCTGCTTGGCCTCTTGGTTCTAGCCATTTAGAAGAGAGATTAGGTCAATGACTGAAGTGGTTAGCTGCATAGCTTTGTTTACAGAATGCTCCTATGCCTGCTTTAACCCACTGGGGCACCAATGCCTAGAGGGGTAAGTTGATGTGATTTCCCATCCCTAACCTCAGTTTTTTCCGATTCACAACTACTTCCAACAAAAAAGCTAGTTCTTTCCAAGAAAGTCTGTCTCACTGGGCCCATCAACCACTTACATGTAGGCTATGCTGAAGCAGCAGATGATCAACACAAAATAAGCTCAATGGTATTTTTGGAGACATTTTGTCTCATTTTGCTATTTTTTGTCTTACTGGTTGTAGTAATGAACTGCGGGCTGCGTTCCGCCACGCGGCTAGCTAGTTACCACGAAATAATTACACTGAAACTGTATTCTTTTTAAACACTGCTTGGCCCATTAGTTCTAACCTCTTATTGGCTAGCTCTTACATATTGATCTAACCCATTTCTAATAATCTGTATAACCCACGAGGTGGCTTACCAGGGAAGATCTTAACCTGGGTCTGTCTGGAGTGTGAGAATCATGGCGACTGCCTGACTCAGCTTCTTTCTCCCGGTATTCTGTTCTGTTTACTCCACCCACCTAAGGGTTGGCCTATCAAATGGGCCAAGGCAGTTTCTTTATTAATTAACCAATGAAAGCAACAGATTAGAAAGAAATCACTCCCACATCAACTGGTGTTTTGCTTGTGTATCGTAATTTCTGATTTTGTATTTTTATTGGTTTGTGTATTGTTTGTGTTTTTTCTTTTTTATTCTGTACTTTAGGTGTGTGTGTGCTTGTGTGTGTGTGTGTGTGTGTGTGTGTTGGTTTGTTTTCTAAGAAAAGACAGAAAAACAGGGCATGGAGTTGGCTTGGTGGGAGATGGGAAGGTAGATAGGATCTAGGAAGAGTTAAGGGCAGAGGGAACCATGATCAGAACATATTGAATGAAAAAAATTTCAAAAGGCAGATATGTATATACAAATATATATATATGTGTGTGTGTGTATCTAAACCATATTTTGCAAAGAAGTGTATAAGAGCACATTGCTGAGAGTATGTTAGACCCCACCTCACGAAAGAACTGAAGATGATCTGCAGTGACCAGTGTAGAAAGAGCCCTTTATGTTAGCATATATTATCTCTCAAGCAAATTGTTCAAACAAACACACAATTCAGGGATTTCTCTGTGGCTGCCTGGTGTGGAGGTAGGGGACCTCACAGTGACTAGGAAGTCAGATGATCAGCACTTTTAGTTTGTTACTCATTTCCCATGTGACTTTGAGATCACTTTATGTTTGCGGAGCCTGTAAGAGCCATTGCCTAGTGTGGAGAGTGCAGGTCCCGGCCCCAGCATGAGGCTTAAAAGATAAGCACTACATGATTGGGCTTAAAGTTCACTCTTGGACCCGAGGATGGCTTCGAATTTATTCGTAGGAGGTCAAACTTGGATTGAACACAGGAGCTCTGAGACTGGAAATCTACCTCTGAGCATAAAAAGGGGCCTTTCCCTGCCTCCTTATGAAGTCTGAATTTCACGTTTTGACAAATTTTCAAAGCACAAACCATAACAATGAGGTCCTGCCTCATACTGAACTGCCCCATATTGTTTCCTATTAAAGCAGTTCTCCTGTTAGAGGGCTCTGCTTTGGGATAGAATGTTCAGAGCACAGTGAAGCAGGGAATAGGTACCTGTGCATCATTTGGGAAGTCACTTGTCAATTTGCTTTTTCTCTTTAAGACATTGCACATCTCCCTAGTCTCCAAAAAGTATTTCCAGTTCGTTTTCTTCCTGCTGGTTGTACTAACATGTCTCCATCCCTCGAAACGTACCCAATGGGATGTATGACAATGTTTTTGTTAATTTATGTAAAGATGGGACAAATCACAGCAACCAAAATGATACCAATTATCCATGATTTTCTAAGAAAAGGAAATACTTTATACAATAGTAGGTAAGCTGATATTAACTATTTCGGTGGGAAGCCAAAGAGAGACCTTTAGTACTAACCAATCATTCCTGCCTAATAGCAGTCTGTTTAGATGAATTTTAACACATGCCCAAATCATGTATATTTGGTGAAATTCCTTCCCCATTCCTCACCTTTGTTCCTCTCCTTCCCTCATCTCACCTCTGTTACCTCTTTCTTTCTTCTCTCATTTCTTTTCACATTTGCTTTTCTCTTAGGTGATAATAGGAAACATTGATCATGTATTAATTATGCAATTTTATGTACTAAAGGCTTTCTATGCGCTGCCACATTTGAGTCTTACAATATCCTTGAAGCAAGTGCTACTATCACTATTTCCCCAAAGGGAAAATGATGATTTTGAAGACTGGCTGGCTTTTCTACAATGGCCAGTGGGTGAGCAATGGACTGGCACTGGAAGGCATCTGGGTCTGTATGGTGCTTAAACTCTTCATTTGTTGTAGACAAGCCCCCTTCTTTAAAAGCAGAAAAGGGGAAAACAGTCCAAGGCAAGATGGGGGAGGACCTATCAGAATCCATGCTATCCTAACTGTTTCCTAGGCTCACACAAGGATAACGAAGTCTCTAACTGTATTCAATTTGCAAAAATAGCAGATGCGGAGGTAACAAGGGACCAGAAAAGATGTCTGCATTTCATGAAAGAAAGGGGAAAAGTGAAGAGACTCATTAATGTCGAAGCAGTAGATGGATAACCAGTGACAAATATCAAGTAGATTTGCTTCAGTTTGGGCAGAGAAAGGTCATTGATTATTTTTGGTTAAACTGGTTCACAGAGGCCAGGTCTCCACTAAAAAAGGGAATTAATTGCTTCCATTTTCCACTAATTGCCTCAACATTTCCCTTTGCTTTGTCATTGGAGATTTGGTCAGAGAGGAGAAAAGTCAGAAGTCAGAGTTTGATGGAATCTACATAAAAAGGGAATCTGAGGAGACCAAATTATGGCATTTGGTGTAATAATGATAATGATATTTAGCATTTTCCCTGGGAGTGCTGTGGATTTTTAGAGCCCTTTTCAATCTTTAATCAGACCATAGGGCACATTTAAAAGAGTTCACTGTTTTTATTTCCATCTGGAGAATAAGGCATCACAGAGAGATGAGCTGACCCAGGGCAAGTCCCCTGAGATGTTAATCCTGTACATTAGATCATACCCTCCAATGTTGAGTTTTAGCTGGAAGCCTGGGCTCTGCCCAGTGGTGTAGTTCATTCCTGTTCCTTCACTCTTCAGGATTTTTGCACACTGCTGTTTGAGATTATGGTGTCTAGTGAGGACCAAAAAGTTACCCATGAAAACAGGATGAAATCATGTTGACACTGTAAATACTTCTTAGTTTTCTGCCTATTCATATTGCAGTTATCATCACGTGGTAAGGCATTAACTAACACATTGTGTTTGCTGGATAGGGAAGTCTTTAAAGTCTTTTATAGCTCCAAGTCCTTTGAAACCTGGAAGCTTTGTCTGGCAAACAGTCATTGTTTTGGAGCCTAATGTATCAATTTAGAAAGTAGAATAACAGAATTCTGCCCATGCTAGGTGAGTGTTAGGTTGGGTTGTTCTAGTTTCTATGGTTTTCTGACCATTATATTTGAGTGAGACATGTCTCCTGAAGAAGTTCCAATCCTGCAATAGCAACCACTCTCTTTGTTGGGTCACCCAAAATGCAAGCCATTGTTATGTGTATTGTATGTTCTTAGCAACATGAGGTAGAAGGTGTGTAGGTTTTAAAGCCAGATGGTTAGATTTCCAAAGTGCTTCTGTCATACCAGCTGTTTGATCCTACCTAGGTTACAAGGTTTATGACAATCAGCTTGTTTTTGTGAATTTGATCTATCTACTAGGACTTCTATGGCATTAAATCAGAAACAAAGGACAAAGTTTATCGATGACTGCACAGATTAGAAATATTGCAATGTTTGCCATTATGCTTATTAGTGATACTATTAGATATTGGAAATAGACTGAATGATTAACTATTAAAGTGACCACACTTCAATAACACATGCTGTTTAGTCTACTACTAAAAAATACTTTATTTGAACAAGAAGCTGTCAATATTACAGTGTACTTAAGCTGGATCACCTTCCTGTGGTTCACAAGGTATTGTCCAGTATTGGAAATGATTTTCTAAAACAAAGTAGCTTTAATTGGAGCAAGCTATGTTGTTGTATTATATCTATTGTGCAATTAAGTGCACGTTGGTAGGGACTATCTGGTCCAAAGTCATCAAGCTTGCCATTCAGTATGGAGCCAGGTTTTATGACTGGCTGGATTGATTCTAAAACTTGCAATCTAAGACCTCCTTGTGAGCACTGGGATACATTTCTGCAATGGCTGTCAATGATCAGCTGAATTACTTTCACCCCCAGTTTCAAATGTAGTAAGGATGTGTTTTCACAGTTATCTCTCTTGACAAAATGGCTACTCCTGTTGAGAATGAAACAACTGTGGATACTGGTATCCTGTCCACCACATCCTGCGTGGAATTCTCCTTGGTGTTTTGTTTCATCTGAGAAAGTATGGCAGGCACGTTCTTTTGTTTGAACACATGTGTTAACCTCCTAGCTGAGAAATGTGGTCTTGTGGGCATGTGTGTGGTCCCAAGTTCTCTTCTCCAGCTCTTACCGCTCGTCTCCTTCCCACAGCTCTCAGACAATCCCTGGGCCTTTTCTCCCCCGTGAAAGCTGTGAAATAAGCCCAGTGGTGTGAGCCCTTGCTTGTCAAACTAGCAGCTCACAACCTTTTGGGCTTGTTATTCCTAAACAATGCCATGTAATAAAACTCTTCTCAAATATATAAACAGAGCACCAGTCCAGAAATAGCAGACCCTGCGATGGTATACATGGGAACCCTGGTTTGACTATTTTGATTAACTTGACTGCTCAAGTCACTCAAAATGTAATCACCAGTGAAGGCAATGGTTTGACAGATTTGGGGGCCTGCTGACTGCTGATTTGGTTGGCTTGCCTGTCAGGCTGAAGTGGTCAGATTGACTGGAGACATCCTAACAGACAAATTTGACTCAGAAGGATGTGGGAGGCTGTATACCAGAATCTACTTTAAATAGCTTTCTTTGAAATCTGCACCTATTTCCCTGGGACCAGGGAGAACAGTTTGAAAGTGACATGCTCCAGCAGTTGACTTTCTAGACTGAGATGTCTCAGTGATAGTTAGAGTTGGCAATATGTATTTATAGGCTACAACACAATCACATTTTCCTGATGCACAGACAGTTCAATAAGACTAAAACTTTATTCCAACTTGGGAGCATCCTGGGAAAGTCTCATTTTTGCTGACTTCTGAAGGGCTGATGATAGACCTGTGGCAGTAAGTGACTTCTCAGATATTGTGTAACTCACTTAATCAGCCCTGCATTTCATCAGCATGTTTTTAGTAAACAATGTTGACCTTGCCAGTAGTAACAGTACTTCTACAGGGAATCTATGAGAGAAAACAAAAACAAAACACGGAAAAGGATGCGAGAGGCAAGAGAATTTGCCTGGACTTATTACTTGAGGTAGTTTTGAAGGAAGCCGTTTCGGGTATCATTTATAATGTCCCCTCGGAAACTTGATTTTGTAACGAACTCCCAAACCCAGGCAAGACAAAAATAACACTGTAAAAATGGAAAGAATGATTTATGCTTATATTATAGTCTTGGATTTTATGGGGAAGACATAACGAGGCTATTGTGTGCTCTAAGCATATTTTTATAAAGTCTGGTTTATGTTGGTTAAGTAGCCTAATGTATTTACATTGAGAATCTGAAATATCCTGTTATTGTTAGAGCGAATTATTTATGTGCTGTTCCTTAACTCCCCCAAATTCTTACTTTTCTTGAGAAAATGTTTTGTAAATGTTCAGGATTTAGATGTTATCTCATGTACTTAAAGAAATAAATCCAATGATAAGTTTAGGTAGAAGGGGAAAATGTTTACAAAGACTTTAAAATCATGACAAGTTTCTTCAGATAACCTAACACTCGTATTTTCTCTCTGTTCGAATCACTTAATCTATCATGCTATTTTTTTAAATTTGTAATTGATCAAGAGAAAGGAAGCTTACTTTGTCTTTGCTTTCAAGTTTAGGTTTCCCAGCAATATTGTGAGCAATTGTTTTCAGCAATAAAGTGTTTTCCATGAATGAGACAGCTTTGTAAGATTTCTTACTACAGAGAATGCCATCAGAGGGGCCTTGGGGTAAATATTTAAATATTCCATTATCTTGACAGTCTGTAATATCATGATTCATACTATTTCAGTGATCATCTTGATGTTTCACATCATTTACACATGTAAGACTATATTTAGTTGGCTATGCAAAAGTATACATGCATACAGGGAGAGTATTTTAAAAATTCTCCAAATTAGAAGTTTTCATGAAGGTATTTGTTAAATTGAGTAGCAAAACTTTCAAATTATGGCTACTGGTTGGAAGCAAGGAATTGGTTTTGGGTGCTTGCTTTGTTCTTTCACATATTTCCAGTCTTTAACATATTGTGTAGGGCATAGTGAATAAGAATTCTCAACTCACTGGCTGGATGTGATGGTCAAATGAGAAAAGGCAGACAAAACAAGAAATGGATATGGTTATATTCACCGAGTTATACTACTATCACTAGTACCATGAATGTAATCTTTAGCTTAGAAGTGAGCATAAGGATAGATGTAAGGAGGGTTGGTTTGCTTTCAAGTCTGTAAACTTTATTTCTCTGCACCTTAGCTAATTAATTAAAATATAAACAAGGAATGGTTATTATAGGTGATTAAGTTGGAGATCATAAAAAGGAATAATCAATGAATATCAAAATTCTCTGTGAGTAAATATTAATCTATAAGAATCCAATTCATTGCCACCTGATTGCTTATCCTATAATTTTGTAGCTGCATATTAAAAAATTCAGCCTGTATGCTATATATACTGAGCCTCTGATGGAGAGTGAAGTTACTAGTGGTGGCAACATTGAGACACCAAATTGTCTGTGCACTTGATCACTATTTTTGCTGTGCTCATGAAAAGTGGTAATATTTAATGTTAAGAATATGTCAACCATTTTATAATTGTAAAGTAGTGTGCAAGTCATAACCAAGAAGCTAGAGCCATGTTTACCACTGAAGTTTGAAGAAGCGTGGTTGAATGACAAGCTTACTTCCCATACCTCCTTCATGGAAGAGTGCTGCTTTGCACAAAAAAGTCAGTACTAACAAGCATGGAAATTTGCTGTTAGGTTGAGCATCTCCTTAAATGGTTAGTGAACAATTGCAGGCAAAGCTTCTAGCATTGTAAAAAATCTATGAGGTAGATCGGGGGATCTTGATTCTGAGGGTCAAATGTGTTTAGAAGAGTTCCAAGACCCCAGGCTAGACGTCAGATCTACCTAATCAATCACGCCTTTCCCTTAAGTCTTCTGCATGTGTTTAATAATTGATTACCTTTTGTCTACGAACACTGTGGTGTCTCTGTCTGTAAGCACACATGCAAACATATAGTACACAAATCTCTAGTAACCACAAAACCACTGCAATAACTGAAAACCATCAAATGTATCTTCTTGTTTATGATTAGGCATCCCCAGCCCCAGTGTATACACTTGAACTTAAAAGATAAGAGTTTACAGCATGAACATACTCTTTGAAGTATCCCTTGAAAACCACTGGATGGCATCAGCCACACAAAGGGTAAGGAGAGCTTGGTGCTGAGTGCTATCTACTTCACAGATCACTGTACCCTTGATGTTACACCACACAGAGATCTGGTACAGAGAAACAATCTTGGAAGGTATTCACAGTTAGCCAGTCTTTCAAATTGAACTATCAGATGAGCTCCTCCATGAAGCTTGTGTAGAGAGAGGGGTCAGCGACCCACCTAAGGCATGAGATCTCTTTGTTCATTTCACTGTCCCTGCCGGCTGCTCTCCACCCTCCGTCCATACTTGCGAAGGGTTCTCCTAAGCATCCCTGGTGACCTACTTATTTCCAGGTTTGTGAACAGCACCTCCTTCTAACTGTCTTCTCTCTTCTCTGTGGCATTTGACTTTGCTAAAACCTCTATTCCTCTAACTCTCTCCTACTTTGACCTTGTGATCTTACACTGTCCTCATTTCCTGGTACATTTGTGAGATTCTCTGTTTCTTCCACCCCTTGGCGCACCTCAGAATTCTGAATGCTTTGTCCTCCAGATTTTTGCTCTCCTGGATGGATTTATAAAAAAATCCAGTCAATAACTTCTTCTGAGTCCGTACTTCTTCCTGTACCTCAGCTATGCACAAACTCTGTCTGAGATCTTTCTCAGACTCCAAATTCATTACATTTACCTTGGATTTATTGTCTTTTCTTCCAAACACACTTGATTTCGTCATTCACCTCTGCACTTTTTCTTATTTCACATCCCAGAATCATGTGTGGCTGTTCTTTATCACCTGCTTAAATTCACCAGAGCTACACGTATTGTTAACAATTAATTACTTTGTCTATGTTATAATTAACACTTTGCTTATATTATATCAGTACAAAATTTATTGCCTTTTCTTGGGCCCTCTATTACTATATTCTTCCAAGTTACTGAAAATTGCTATTTGTTCATGGTTCTAGGAAGGTCTTTTAATAACTGAGCCTCCATCTCATTGCTCGAAGGATATTTCTGAAGATGTAAACTGATTGCAACCCCTTTTTCCCCAACACTCCCAGTAGTATTATAGAGCTTTAAGAACATAGCAGAGAGTAGTGTTTTCACCTCTTTATCAATTGTCTTCTGCCTCATTTCCTGGTTTATTTCTTTTCATCTTTAGTTTGTTAAGATCATTGTGAGAAGAAGGAATGGAAGCAGAGAAAGAAAGAGAGAGAGAGAGAGGGAGGAAGAGAGGGAGAATGTGTGAGTGAGTGAGTTAGGGAAGGAGGGAGGGAGAGAGGCGAGAAGTTCCACCAGCATAATTTCTGCTGTAGGAGCATTTTGGTAGCATTAAGAGGTTAATAGAAGCCGGGCGGTGGTGGCGCACGCCTTTAATCCCAGCACTTGGGAGGCAGAGGCAGGCGGATCTCTGTGAGTTCGAGACCAACCTGGTCTACAAGAGCTAGTTCCAGGACAGGCTCCAAAGCCACAGAGAAACCCTGTCTCGAAAAAACCAAAAAAAAAAAAAAAAAAAAAAAGAAAAAAAGAAAAAAAAAGAGGTTAATAGAAGGCATTGTATTTGGGGAACTGCATTTTTTTTTTTGCCAACATTTTCTCAAGTATAGTTATGATTGGGAAATCCCAAATTCTCAGCATTTGTAGACAGACTGTTTCTTAGAAGTCCTAAGCAAAATCCATAATGTCACTAGAATGAGAAAATAAAACACAGAATTAACAAAAACATTTCTTTACCATTGCTGCTATAACAGTTTTGCTGACATTGTAGTGGTTTGCAATCAGGAAAGAATTTATTGTCTTGGAGCCTGGTGGGCCAAGTCCTGCAGAGCTACCCTGGACTATGCTGAGGACACAGGCAGAGCTTAGCTCCTTTCGAGGGCCTCCAGGGAGTTTCTGCTTCCTGCCTTCTCCAGATTTTTGGGTTAGCTTCCTGCATCATGTTGAGTCCAGCACTTATTGCCACCTCTTCTCTGTCTGACTGTCCTATCTCCTCCTTGTAGGACCCTTAGGGTTACATTGGACCTAGGTAGATAATCCGAGGTTATGCATCCATCCTAAGAATCTTTATTACATCTACAGGGTTCCACGTGCAATTGCAAAACTGCATATCCAGGCTTCTTCTGGGCATTAACATATCAGCATCTTAAATTGGGGAGATATTATCTTATATTACAAAATCACAGGAAAATTATTAGAAAGGGTTAAACTGTCTGATAAAGTTTGTTTTTGCTTTTTAGTCATCAGTGCAAAGATATTTTGTTTATGTTTTAATTGGTTTATTTTCTTAAAAAAAAACTATGGAAAAGAGATCCTGAGTCTGAAATTCTACTAGAAATTTTTCTGTATATTCCAGGTTACAGTATCATTTACCATTTGGGTTTTATTCTATTTTTCTAGATTAGGTGATACAGAAGAAAGATTTGGTAGACATCCTTTTTGTTACAGTAAGCCTATCCAGCTTGTTTATAGATTTAAAAATATTTTATTAGTTAGTGTGGGCGTATGTGTGGGTGGGCATGTGTGCACATAGGTATGGCCGAGGACAATTTTGTGGATTTGTGCAAGCTTTTGGTGTGAGATTATAGGCAAACTTTATTACCTGCCTGCATCTGAAAGCTCTCTCTCCTGAGGACAAGTGTGAAGACAAGACAGTCACTTGAATGACTGGGAAGTCACTCCTTGCTGTGCTTCTGCATTCTGGGCCATTCAGCTAGTCCACCAGCTTCTTTGATTCTTCCCATTGAATTAATGTTTCTTAGATAGAATATACATTTTGCATCCAAGAAAATTAAAAACAGGTGAATATTTCCTTGAATCCAATGAAACATTATTCTTCAGTCTCAATGGGGAGGTAAATCTTTGACAATTACACAACTGAAGGTCATTCCTAAGGTGACACAATACTTGAGGAATTTGATATTGTAGATATTCTAATAACAAGTGAACGTGAAACATAGAAAGCCAAAAATGATCATCTATACTGTTAAGTAGAACAATGGCAAGATCAGTTTTACCCTTTTCTCATAAATGCTAGCAGTCTCTATAAAAATTGAGTGATGGAAATGTGCTTATGAACAAAACCAGTGTCTGTAGTTTGTCAATCAAAATGAATAATCTCAAAGTCTCGTTTTCAATTAGATTATTTAATATTTAACTACCTAAAATGCTCCAATCATACTCTTTAGAAAATTGTTAGACTAGAATACTGCAGTTCTAATGACATTTTATTATGATAGAAATGACTTCATTAATTGATGATCATATATCAACCCATAAAGTAGATAAAAGATATGAAAAAAATTCAAGTCAAGGAGAATTTAGAGCCATTTTAATTGTTCAGTTTTTTCCCCAAGAGTAAACCTTTATATGATACTTTAGGTCTTACAAAAATATGAAAATTTTATACATACACACACACACACACACACACACACACACACACACACACACACTCATTTTAGTCAAATTAAATAGCCCATGAATTTCTTTTCTAAAGTTCAAACAAATTGACATTATATAAGTGTCATCCCAAATACAAACACTAGGATATAATAAAAATGATAAATCTAGTACATGCATAACATAATGATGCAAGACATTTCAAAAACAGTGAATGTCGGATTTTTATCACAAACATTTTCCTTTGTGACTTCATATCTATTTTAGAACGTGGAGAATTTTTTAAAACGTGCATTGGTGACTTTCCAAAAATATTTGAAACATGACCTTTTAAAGAAACTGGTCCTGTTTCCCATTTATTCTCTGCACCATTGAAAGAACATTTGCTATTTCTTAATGAAAATAATATAAAAAGGTCACTGGGGATGAAAAATAGCACAGTCAAGCATTACAGGAGAGTTTTGCTTTAACAGGTAAGCGAATAAGAAATGCAGAGTATTATTATGTTTGTTGATTCCTCTTAATAAATATTAGTATTTAAGCTCCCATGAAATCAAATAACCACTTGCCCATCCTCTTGTTTTCTAGTTTTTACAGGTACTCAATATTAAACAAACCTAAAAAATAGCTGAAGAGTTGAAGCTAAAAGCCACATATAAGAGCATACATGTGGCATTGTCTTTGAGGACTTTGGCTACCTTACCCTGTATTTTTTCTCCAATTCTGTCCATTTCTCTGAAATTTTTGTATTTTTTTTCTTTCAAAGGAGTTACATTTCATGGTGTATATTTACCTCATTTTCAATATCCACTCATTAGTGGACATGTTAATTGCCTCCATCACCCTAGTTATTGTTAATTGGACAACAATACACAGAAATATGTAAGTATCCACATCACAGGGTATGGGGTCCTTTGCCCAGGAGTGTATATTTGGGTCATGTGTTAACTCCCATTTTTTTTTTTGAGAAACCTCCAGTGTGCACTAGCTTATGCTTCCACTAATAGTGTGTACAGGCTTCCTTTCCCCACATCTATACCTGCATTAGTTGTTGTTAGTAATTCTTTATGCTAGTCTGATTGGGTGATAGAATCTTACAGTGGTTTCCTAATGGGTGGTAGTATAAAGCACACTTTTGAGTGTTCCATGACCATTTGTATCTCTTCTTTGGAGATGATACCATGGGACTCATACTTATCTATACTGGGATTTTGTCTGGCTTGTTAATACGCAGATCTTGGGCATGCAGGTATAGGTGCTAAGAGTTCATGTCTGCATTGTTACTGTTGTGTCTGTAAAATGTTACTTTGCCACCAGTTTCCCACTACCTCTGGCTCTTACAGTCTCCATGATCTCTCTTCTGTGGTAATTTCTAATGTCCTTAGCAGGGACAGATTGTGATATTACTATCCTATTTATTCTACACACGTTGACCAATTGGGATCCTCTGCGTTAATCTCCATCTACTTTATAAAAAAGCTTCTTTATAGAGATTCACTAATCTATGGGTATACATAAAAGAATGTAGGTGGTGATTTATTACTATGGTACATTTAGCAAAAAAATAATAGTAGATTTTTCTCTTAGCTCCTATGACTCAGTCACAGATTTTTGATCTTGTTAAATGTACTGGATATCAAGGAGTCTTAAATCTAATCAGAAATTGGCTGGTTATTCTCATAATGTTTGTTCCACTATTGTAACAGTGAACATATCATGAAAGGTCCGTCATCACTGTAGCTGCCAGTGTTCACGGCTAGGTCAAACTGTTGATTATTTTATTCCCCTGCTACTCATTTAAAAAATTAGAATGTTTGATTCTTGGTACTTGGTTTTGGAATTCTTTGTATATTCTCATCATGAATCATCTGTCAGATGCATAGCTGGCAAAAAGAATAAGCAATTCCTAATCTTATCAAAAGAACTCATTTCATAGTGATGGACACCACTATCAATCCAATTCTTAGACCAGAGAACTTGGTTTTTCAACAATGCACTTTGAAACAGCCCTTCAATTTATTTTTCTTTTCTGCTTGACCCCCTTCACTCTTATCACATCTCAACTTGTAGCTTACACAACTCTTTTTGTTGACCAAAATTTATGTACTTCTTAAAACGTCATGGACAAAACTTCTACCACTTAGCCCTTGGGATGAAGAAAAGGAAACCATTAGATACCCAAAAGGTGAATGTTCCTCACAGTCCTAGTCTACGGCATATCTGCTCTGATCCAGTTTCTTCTTTACACTAATTTTATTTCTTACCTATTACTTCCTATTCCTTGATCCTTGGTCCTTACACATCACACTACAGATCTTGATGTAATGTGTTTCTTTTTCTATATTCTTCCTCAAATTCCTAATTACTTAGCTACCAGGTCTAGCCCTCAAGCTCTTTAATGGTATCTTGCTAGACTTCTGCTAAGGTAACATCTCTTTCCACATGTTCATAGTCATATTTATCTTTTCTTCCTTTATCCTAGAACATTTGATGACATTTAGTGATCTTTATGATTGCTTGATTAAAATCTTTACAAGAAGAGGGACCATCTTAAACTTTCTGACTATTTTGACTAGCTTAAATATATACTGGACACAAGTTTCCATGTATTTGTTAAAGTAGCTACTTTTCATTTGGTTGACTTGCTCACATTTTTTCTAGGACTTTCATGTTTGTTTTTATGGCATCTTCTTGTTTCAGAGGACTGGCTACATATAATTATAATTATATTTTTAAATATTGATCTCTCAGACTGTAACTTCTTCAAAGAATGCATTGTGTCTGACATGTACTAGGCACAGAAAAAAAAATATTTGTAGAATGGAGTTGAGACTTGTGTTGACTGAGTTTTTCTGTCCTGCCAGTCTTGTAGCCATTAGGTCCCAAAGAATCACACAGAGGTCTACATTAGTTATAAACGGATTGGCCCTGGTAAATTCCCGAAAGAACATCCCCATTGTCTCAGAATGTGGGTGTACCCCTCGCGGTCCTGAGTTCCTTGCTCGTGCTCCCCCTCCTTCTGCTCCTGATTTGGACCTTGAGATTTCTGTCAGGTGCTCCAATTTGGGTCTCTGTTTCTGTCTCATTTCATCGCCTGATGAAGGTTAATATTCAGGGGGATGCCTCTTTGTTTGTCTTTGGATTCACCTTCTTATTTAGCTTCTCTAGGATTGCAAATTATAAGCTCACTGTCCTTTAATTATTTTGAGTCTGAAAAAGCATGGGATAAAACCGGACTTGCTGAACATAGCGGACAATGAGGACTACTGAGAACTCAAGAACAATGGCAATGGGTTTTTGATCCTACTGCATGTGCTGGCTTTGGGGGGGCCTGGGCGGTTTGGATGCTCAACTCACTAAACCTGGATGGAGGTGGGTGGTCCTTGGACTTCCCACAGGTCAGGGAACCCTGATAGCTCTTCAAGCTGATGAGGGAGAGGGACTTGATCGGGGGAGGGGGAGGGAAATGAGAGGTGGTGGCGGGGAGGAGACAGAAATCCTTAATAAATAAATAAATTAAAAAAAAATAAAAAATAAACGGATTGGCCCGTTAGCTCAGGCTTTTTATTTACTAATCTTATGACTTCCATTAACCCATAATCCTTGTCTGAGTTAGTCACGTGGCCTGGTACCTTTTTCCGTGAGGCTGTCTTGCTTCCTCTGCTGCTGGGTCACAACAGCTGACTGCAGAATCCTCTTCCCAGAATTCTCCTGTTCTCCTTGCCCCGCCTCTATTTCCTTCATGGTGCCCCACTTATACTTTCTGCCTGGTTACTGGCCAATCAGCATTTTATTAAACAAGTACAAGAAACAAATGCTTACAGAGTAAAACCATTATCCCACAGAAGACTTGTATCTCAGTAAGACGTTAATTGCTTACTTTTCTTTGAGGATGACCTAGATTCAATATCTACCACTAGGATCAAGAAAAATAATTAAAAATATTAAATTTGTAAGTGTAAAGTAGATTTTAAAGTATTCTGAATGTTTTATAGTTATGCACAAGCCTTACTGATTACAGTGTGTGTGTAGGTGGGGGGATGTTTTACTGCTTTGAAACCCAGTTGAAGGAGTTAATTTCTGATATGATTCCAGATTATTGGTTATGCCTCACAACTTTTTATTTCAACATATTTTAAGAGTATGTCAAATTAGCTGGGTGGTGGTGGTGCATGCCTTTAATCTCAGCACTTGGGAGGGAGAAGCAGGCAGATCTCTGAGAGTTCGAGGTTAGCCTATCTACAAGAGCTAGTTTTAGGACAGGCACCAAAGCTATACAGAGAAACCCTGTCTGAAAAAAACAAAACAAAAACAAAAATGAAAACAAAGCAGAGAGTAGGTCAAATTAAAAAAAAACATGCGTATGAAATGATAACTTGATTGAAGAATCCATATAAACAAAACAAATGAGCACATGTATTAATAGTGCTATGTGGAGTTATAAGGAAGCTAGATTTCTTTGAATCTCATGGAATGTAAACATTTTACTGCTAGAATGATATTGAACTAGGAAAATTCTGCTTAATAATATTCATGTCTTGCTAAAGTGCTTTAAGTGTAGATTTTTTTTTCCTTAAAGACACATCACTGGAATTATCTGAATTCAAATGATTGAGACTGAAGGAATATGTTACAACCACATTTTACATCATTATCCATTAAATGGCTCTGAATTATATAATACTCCACTGAAATATGCTGACAGCCATGCTGAAATCTAAGTAAAACTTTTGATGAACTGAGTCCTACTTTAGCTCAGTCATTACATCTCAATCAGACAGGCTCTGCTGTATAATTTTAGGTTTAGTCAAGATGAGATTTATGGGTGTGCCGTATTCACAGACCACTGTGAGGAAAGTAAGATGTGAAGAAATGAGTTATTAATCTTCAGTGTGGAACATTAAGAACTGTCATGTGGCTATTATAAGTTGGTATCTAGAAGGTAGTTGACTCAAGCCCCCCAAAATAGATTTCCTCCTTATACCTCTGATATCTGAGACATAATTAACTGTTACCTATTATTCATTTGTGAAGTCCAAATATTTTACTTCATTTATTATGTTCAAATAGGGCATAAATTAACAGCATTTCTCACGAACTGTCATGCTATGGGGAACATGGCTGCCTATCGCCTTCCTTAGTCTTTGCTTGCAGGCCTGTGTGTGGCTGGTGACTGCATGTGAGCTTTGTTTGCTCTCACCAACTAATATATCTTAATTTACTGATATATTTTATTTTAATTTCATTGATGATCTTATTAGGCATGGACCTGTGTTTGCTTTGCTAGTCAGAACAGTGGAGACAAAATGTCTAGTTCCTAAGATGACTGTGCTGTCTCTCTTTAGTTTGGAGTTTCTGTAGAGAAGAGGTGTCCAGAGGCAGAGGCGTCATCTCATAGATTCTTTGTTTCCTGTTTGGATAAGTGGTTTTCTGGTGGATGGTGACATGTAGGCCATAATTTTGTTTTCTGGAGAGGAATAACGTTCAATGGGATTGTTTTTTTTTTTTTAAAGAAAACACTTAAATGCTTGTTGAGGGCTTGCTGAACCAGCCAAGAGAGTTCATCATTCTCTTCTGCTTTCTATCCACTATAGATCACTTTCAAAAGAAGCTAAAGTAAGTAAAATCCTAGAATATAAAATAATTTATATTATTTATAACAAGATTTAGAGAGATATAGTTCAAACAGACAATATTATAGAATAAAAATATCACTAGGTCTGCACGCAGAGTTGGTGGATTTGGGCATAAATACCCACTAGTAACTTAAACTTCCTGGCAGAAAACAAAACAAAATAAAACAAAAACAAGCAGACACAACCTATTATCTCTTTTACGGGTTCTAAAATCCATGGAAGAGCTAGGTCAAAGCCTTTGTTATTACACACTGAAGAGTACGTTGAATTAATAATTTGGAAGCTGCTATTTCTGTGTGAAGAGAATGTTTCTCCACATGGGGATAGAGAGAGAGAGGGCCCTGCTTAAAGTGCATTTTTCAGTAGCTCCTCCAGTAGCAATTCTGTCTTGTGCCACCGTTACTCCTCACAGTGGGAAGTTTGTTGTCATTGTTGACCTTACACTGAACCCTCACCTTTTCTCAAAGTCTCAGGCTTCCAGCAAGGGTTTACTTAAGGCACTACTTATGCCATGAGTTTGGACAAAACGGATGCTAACATGCATCTCCCATGCTGTGAAGACTACTTTTACTGTTTTGAAGAACTAGTACTCTGTGATCCGCCCAGTTCTACTCCGCCTCCCGTCTAGTGCACACCTGACATTCTGATCATCTTTTGTGCTTTTCTTTTCTAAATGTCCCCTAGTTGTTATGATGTAGGATGTAACCTTTTTAGAGTAACTGTTTCACGGAGTGGCAGGCTTTTAAATTTCCTTCATGCCTTTTAATTGTTTAAATCACTTATTTCTTTTTAATTTTTAAATTATGTGTATATGTGTGTGTCTGGGTGGCTTTGTGTTCACCGAGGCCATCATAGGGTATTTGATCTTCTGGAGATCAAGTTATAGACAGTTGTAAGCTTCCTTTTGTGGTAGGGGGCAGCTGAGCTTATGGCCTCTGAAGAGTAGCAGGTGATTTTAAGTACTGAACCATCTCTTCAGCCAACATTCATTTATTTTATGTGTCTAATAACATTTCCTCATCTGGATACACCACAGTCAACATATCCACTCAACTGTTAGGAGAGATCTTAAGACCACTTCTGAGTTTTCACAGTTTTTAATGAAGTGTTCATGTACACATTCAGTGAATCTGTTTGCAATTAATATCTTCATTGTGTTCCACTTAAATTATGTTATTAATTTCCACATTTTTCTTGGATCTGATTTGCTTTTCCATTCTTAGTTTACTAAGATATAAATTTAGATTTTTAATTTCAAATTTTTCTTGATTTCTTTTCATACATTTTGCCCTATATTGATTTTTGTGGAAAAAGAGAAAACAAATAGATTTTTATTTCAGAAGGCTTAATGAAAATTCTGATTTTCATTGGGTATATATTTGAATTTTGATGGTTTTTATTTTATAATACATTTTAATTGAAATACAATTACCTCACTTTCCCCCTTCCCTTTTCTCTCTCTAGCCCCTCCATGGTAATTTCATTCCAACCCTTCTCATTCCCTTTACAATCTCTCCTGATTACCTTCACTCTGACATCGATAGCCTTTTTTATTATTATTATTACCGCTACACACACACTTACACAAACACATACAAATTTGTAAATATAACCATTAGTTGCTGTCTTAGTCACTGTTGTATTGTTATGAAGAGACACCATGACCAAGGCTACTCTTATGAAAAAAAAAATTTAATTGAAGCCTTTAATACAGTTTCAGAGGTTTAAGAGGTTTAAGACATGGTCATCATAGTTGGGGCATAGCAGTGCACAGCGAGAGAGAGAGAGAGAGAGAGAGAGAGAGAGAGAGAGAGAGAGAGAGAGAGAGAATGAGTACTGAGCCTAACATGGACTTTGGAAACCTCTTGCCCACCTCTAGTGACACACTTCCTTCAAGAGGAGCACACCAGTCCAAGGCCACACCTTCCAATCTCTGTAACTTTTTTCAAATAGTGTCACTACCTGGTGAATAAGAATTCAAATATATGAGCTTATGGTGGCCAGTCTGTTCAAAACACTACAGTTGCCTATAGTTCCTTGTGTGGAAATGGGAGCTCAGAAAATTTCACTCTTTCTCTGTTAGCATCTATAAAGATTGCTTTATTCTGGTCTTGTTTATACAGCCATTTCTGGGAGTGGCTGCTTCAAACCAGGCTTCCTGGTGTTTTGGCTTTTGCAGTCTTTCGGCCCCTTCTTCTGTGATTTCCCTGAGGCACAGATGCAGTAGCTATGGTATAGATGTGCTCATTAGGCCTGGGCTTCTCACTGCTCTCTGGCATTGTGTCCAGTTGTGGCTTTTGGTGATGGATATGCAGTCCAGAGAAGCTTCTTTGACGAGGTGTAGTAGGTACACTTGCATCAGAAGAGTTGTAGTTAGGAACCACTGATCAACGAGAACATTTCATTTTTTTTTCATTTTCAGTTTGAGCTTGGCCTTTAATGTCTGAATCATCTCTCCAGCCGATGAGAACCTTTTATTTTAGAACTGTGTGTGTATATCCATATCTCTCTATATAGTTACATATTCCTATTTTCACTGATGTCCATAAAACCTAAAAGTTTTGTTTTCATTTTCATTTAATAAAAAAATGTTTCAAAAGTCCTTTTGAGACATCTTTGGCTCATATGTAATTTAGAACTGTGTTTCTCTAAGTATTTTGGGATTTTAAAAATTTATTTATTTATTTTTACTTTTGTGTATTGGTATTTCATCTGCATGTATGTCTGTGTGAGGGGGAATCAGATCCCATGGAGGTAGAGTTAGAGGCAGTTTTAAGCTGCCATGTGGGTGCTGGGAATTGAACCCAGGTGCTCTGGAAGAATTGCTAGTGCTCTTAACTGCTGAGCCATATCTCCAGATCCATACTTTGGGATTTTTAATTAGCTCTGTTATGATATTTCTGGTAGAATTCCCCTGTCTCAGAGTAGACATTGAATGATTTCTTTCAGTTGCTAAAATGTTTTGTGGCCCCCAATGCGGTATATTCAGTATTTTGTGTGAGTTTCAGAGAAATGGGTATTACATTCTAGTTGGATGAAGTAATCTACGGATGTCAATTATATTAATTTGTTTGTTGACGGTACAGAGTTCATCTATACACTCATTGATTTTCTGTGTCCTGTATCTATGCATTACAGCATGTTGAATTCCACAGCTATAATAGTGGATTCAGATTCATTCCCTTACTCTGACATTTCGATCTTCTTCTGCCACAGGATTTTGGCATTCCATTGTTGCTTACACATTAAGTATTTTATTATCATCTTAGAGAACTAATCACTTGTCATTGTAAATTTTATCCCTCCCTCCATCCCTCCCTCTCTTTCTTCCTTCCTTCTCTTTCATTTTTGTTTGTATGTGTGTGTTGTGGTTATGAACATGTGAGTACACAGAGGTCACAGGAGTCCTGTTCTGTCTCTCTATCCTTTGTTTCACGAGACAGGGTCTTGTACTGAACTTGGAGCAAACCAAACCACAGCCATCTTCCCATCTTCACTTGCTACATCACTAGAGTTACAGGGTTACCTGCCAAAGCTCTAGTTCTTATGTGGAATTGGGAATTTGATCTCAGGAACTTATGCTTGGCAAGCTAGAACTCTTACCCACTGAGCCATTCTCCAGATGCTGCATCTCAATATTCCTGATAACTTTCTTATCTGAGCTATGCTCTATCTGAAATTATTATAGTTATTTTGGTATTAAGGGAGATGAGCATTCACATAATATAGTTTTTATTCATTTAATTTTAATTTATGGGTGCCTTTATATTTCAAATGAATTGTTTTTCTTGATATTTTTATTAATGAAAGATTATCTATTTATTTTGATGTCATAATATAATCACATCATTTTCCCATTCCCTTTCTTGTCTTAAATTCCTCATCATGACCCCCTTACTCTCTTACTCTCTTTCAAATTCATGGTCTCTATTTCTTTGTTGTTCTCTCTCTGTCTCTGTCTCTTTCTCTCTCTCCCTCTGTCTGCCTTGTCTGTCTGTCTCCCTCTTTTTTTTTGTCTGAGTGTGTATGTTTTCTTAAATTTATAAATATATCCTTTTTAGTCTGTACAATTTTACTTTTATATATGTTTTTAGTGCTGATTGCTTAGTTTTGGATGACCAATGGGCTTGTTCTTCCCGGGTAAAACTATTTTCCCTGCTCTCAGCATTTCTTAGTTGCCTGTAGTTTTTCATTTAGGGCTGAGGCCTCCTATGCTATTCCTTTCCACAGTTACATGTCTACAAGTGTTGTCCCTGCTCAGGCATTTTTTTCTTTTGTCAATCATATGGGTGAGACTTCATGGGTGTAGCTTCTCTGATATTCTTAGGAAATCATCTCACACCAAATTCCTTGTCCTCTGGGTCTTTCAGTCTTTCTAGCCCCTCTTCCATGATCATCCTTGAGCATGAGATGCAGGAGTTGTGCCATAGATGGATCAGTTTGGACTGGGCTCTACAACTCTGCATTTGGACTGGTTGTGGTTTTCTGCAATGGCCCTCATCTGTTGTGAAGAGAAGCTTCCTTGATGAAGGGTATGCACTATCTGCATCCATCTAGACCCTGGAGAAAGAGCTGCAGTGTCTAGCTGCAGAGGTTGCATGTGGTGTGAGAAAGTATTGAGCGCCGGGAAGGCAGTTCCTGGTCGAAGCCTATAAAACTTCTATGAGTACTATAAGAAGAGTGTTAGGCAGGCATAGACAGAAGAGACTGAGGTGCTGGATTTGGGATGTCTTGAACAGAGGGCCAGACAGATCCTGAAAATTGGTGCACCAGATTTGTCCGAATGGGAGAACTTGCTCTTGATTATGTATTTATGTGTTTATTTATAGAATTGATTTCTAAGTAGTGAATGGTATCCTTGAATTCTTACTATGTTTGCTACTTTTTTTATATGGTGGCTGTTTTTTTTTCTTTTTATTCCTGTACCCTTTTAGTTGTTTGGGGCTTTGCTTGAACACTTTAAGTTATTTATTTCTAGTTTTGTGTATGTGTGTTTATATGTACACCATGTGTGTATAATGCCTGTGGCAGCCAGAAGGGGGCATCAGATCGCCATGACCTGCCTCTACAGACATTTGTAAGTCAAACTGTGAGTGCTATAAGTGGACCCTTGGTCTTTTGGGAGAGCAACAAGTGCTTTTTATCTCTGCAGCCCCTTGAGCACGTTTTAATGGTGTTATTCTCTGTGTTTGCACATGGGTAATATGTTCTAATGCTTACTCATATTTCTCAAAAGTGCATTTGCAAACAGTCCATGTGTATTTCCAAATAACATTATACAGTAGTAGTTGGTGATGCATTTTCCTTATGGTAACAAACAACTCTTCTCCCTCTTGACTGCTGCTTGTGTGCTACCACTGCCATCCTTCCCTAATTCATAAACCCTGTATTTACAAGGGTATGTAAAACATTCGCAATCAGTAGCTCCTCACTAGTATTTTGAACAAAATATCATGGACTGGGTCAATTAAAAGCCACAGACATTTTTAAAAATTCACTTTCTTTCACTTGTGGCTCTCTAATGCTTTAATCATTATAATCATCAGCTCTTTAGATCCCTAGCAGGCAACTCTAACTCCTCCACTCTGCATTTCTGACGTTTTCTTTGAGATGTTATATTCAAATTGCCTTTCTTTCTTGGCTTTTAGTATAACTTTTAAGAAGTTATAGATAGCTGGACACGACGTAACATGTAAAATCAAAAAAGCAAAACCCCCAAATTTCAACCAGTAGTAGGCCTTGGGTGGTATAATTGCCAGGCATGTGGGAATAGATACTTGCTGTGTGTACTTCAGTTTGCAACAGCAGTATATTGGGAAAATACTGTTAAAACATGGCTCAGAATTTTGGAAATATGATCCTTTCATTATTTTCAACAGCAAAATTTCCTTCTTTCGCAATGGTTCAATGACAGTCCAGTGAGACCTACTGAAAGCCATGGCCACTGTAGCTTTCATGTAAAGGCTGGCAACTCGCCTATGCCTGAGCAACAGCATCAGGTCTGTAGATTCTCAAAGCTCCTCCATTTCTCCACAGTGCGCATGCACACTGTAATCTCATGACCTAGTCATTCATTCAATCACAGCATACATACTATTTTAGGTATCTGCTATGTGTCTTCTCTGGGTTGTGACCTGGGGTCATGGTAGCTATGCACCCAGCACAAAGCAGTGGTCTTTGCCTGTAGGAAGCTCCTTTCCTTCCTTCCTGGCCATAGTGAGACTAGACAAAGTCATTTGAACTCAGACACAAATGGCAATTTCCCTCTCCCTTTACTATGTTGCTCACTGCCCACATACTTGATTCACAAAAGCAAGCATGGAGCTGGCAGATAAATGAACAGCAATATATATTTGGTTTTTTCGAGACAGGGTTTCTCTGTAGCTTTGGTGCCTGTCCTGGAACTAGTTCTTGTAGACCAGGCTGGCCTCGAACTCCCAGAGATCCGCCTGCCTCTGCCTCCCGAATGCTGGGATTAAAGGCGTGCACCACCACTGCCCGGCTATAGCAACCTCTAATTAAACTCGCTGAATATCAGAAAAGATTGGGGTATTCAGTAGATGAAATTGAGAAGATGCTTTGCATTTTTAGAACCCAGGAAACCTAAGTATTATGAATGTTGCTTGATGGGAGTTTCACCCTGAGCTGTTCCATTGTTCTGATATCAGTCTGTGACTGGAAAAGTCAGCGACTGGGGTTGAGTGTGTGTTATCACAGTTTATTGACTCTTCCTGCCCACAGGAAACAAAGTCTTTCCTGCTTAGTTAACTGATGTTGTGTAGATAGCAGCACCCAACACAATCTCTACCATTGACTGCTAAACCTTGTCATTTCCTGTGGCCAACCCTTCGTTCAGATAGGGCCTGTCCCATTGTGAATCTTCTATCATTACAGAGCCGTTGAAAAAGACAGTTCTGTTTTAGAAAGGCATCTGGGTGGCTTCTAAGGGACACAGATTTGTAACATTGTTCACACTTCTTACTACATCTTATTTCCATAGGACAATCCCTTTCATTCTCGTGCGTAGGACTGTCTCTCCTTGCACCACCTTGCTTATAACCCCATTCTCTTCCAAGACGCTCATAAAAAGCACTACTTATGCATGTCATTTAAAACTCATTGACTACACTGCTGGAACTTTCTGTTGTACTCTGCTAATTGGAATAGTTCACTCAAAAGCCAGTGTCACTGTGCTTAGGGGATAGGCTGTGTATTTTAATTCTTTCCCCTACCAGCTGAGGGAAAAAGGCATGCTCTTTAATGTTGCTGAATCCCAGGTACAGGCAACATAGTTCTGTGGAGACACTAAAGGTACCTATCTCCTGGGTTTTGAATAAAGATTAAAAGCAACAGGAGCAGCGACAGGATGTCCAAATTGCCTAATTGTCTAGCTCAGTGTCCAGTACCTGTTGCTTTGGTTGCTGTTGTGGTTGCTATGATCACTTTAGCTAAATTAGTTCCACCCAAGAGGTTATGAACTCCAAGAACTCTGAGACCACGTAGAAAACATTTATTCTCGATATCCCACGGAAGCATGAAGTTCAGTAAATATATGTAGCATCAATCACTGAAAGGTGAAAAATGAATTAGTTAATGAACTAAATGCAAATCCCAGGTGCTTTACTTAAAAGATGAGATATGGTTCGTTTGTCTGTACAATGCTCCACAATTGCACACAATTGATGTGGTTACATAGCACGAAAAATTGTTCATATCTGTGAAACTAAAAGCATTTTTTATGATTTCTATTTTGTAACTGTATACAGACTAAGAGGGATTAATTTCAAGTTAGGATCATCTAAACATCTACACTTAAGAAATTATTATTGGCATTTTAATGAAATGTTATTTTACAGCTTTAAAGTTCATAGCAATATAATTAGTAATATATGTAATCTTTATTGCCAGTCTTAATCTTTTTTATATGACTGAAAAATTATTTTATGGTCGTACAATTAAAATAATGCTAAAAATGTCAGCATAACAGAATTAGGCTAAAGTAACTACTACAATATTGTACCCTAAACCAGCTAATATAAATGCAAAATACTTTCTACAGGCTATTTATTTGAACTAATACATGGTGAGGGATTTAAGGAGTAGTTTGTGCAATGGAATAAAAAGAAAAATAAGCACTGTACAGCAATCTTTGCTATTGTTTAGCACGAGGGAAAATTAAATAGGTTTATATATAGGCCACTTGAGGAAAATGTATTAAAAGCCAAACCACAACATAGTAAATACAAAGCCAACTGGGAGGCAACGCTCCATTTTATAGGTTTTTATAAATACTCCATTTGCAGATTTTAAAGAGAAGTCTGAGGTGCTTAAAGTTGTCATTTTGCAAATGATTGTATAATATTGACTATGAAACCAAACTGAGTATGCCCAGAACGCTTTGTTAAGTTTGTTCTTTCCATTTTCACACGATGCTTTCCCCAACCACTTTCCTGTCTGCTCCTATCAGCCCCTCTCTTCCCTACACAGCCCCTTTCCATTTTTTATGGGCTTTTGTTTTGTTTTGGGACCCAGTGTTTGTAACCAGGGCCATCTGGTGAGTGTGGGTGCCCAGAATTCTAATGGTACATTTTATAAAAGGATTTCAAAAGACAGTTGTTCTGTTGGCACACCAGAATAGTTAGAATTTTTCACAGTGCTTTTTACCTGTTGATTCATGATAGTACACATTAATTTGTTGACATTATTTTTTAGAACATAGAAAAAAATGAAAAAAATTCTAAAACAAAATTCTATTCTGTATGGAAAAACTGGAAAATACATAAAAAACATGCAAAAATAAACCACCCAGAATTTTGCCACTATTACACTATCATAATATAACAGTATTTCTATTTCTAGTGTTTGTTTCCTTATGAATACTTTTATAATAATTGTCTTTATTGAACTTTTTGTTGAAGATAAGAACCAAATATATAATTTGGTATATTTTGCATAAAGACCAACTAATATTGCTGAATATGCTTCATTTCCTTGTAACATTTTAAGACTTCTTTTTCTAGATACTCATAGGGTATTGATATTTTTATATTTATTCCTAATTGTTATAGATATTCACTTTTAAAGCCTCACTAACACTACATTTTTAAATCAGTTTTTAACTTATTTCTTAAAATCATCAAATCATTAAAATCCTGTCACCTTAGGACAGAAGCATCGATACACTCTGAAAGAATCTTTTTTGGGGGGGCAAGGTTTTTATTATTATTAAATATACTTTATTCTTTTTTATTGACTTTTATTGAGCTCTACATTTTTCTCTGTTCCCCTTCCTTGCCTCTCCTCCCCCAAGGTCCCCATGCTCCCAAATTACTCAGGAGATCTTGTCTTTTTCTACTTCCCATGTAAATTAGATCTTTGTAAGTCTTTCTTAGGGTCCTCATTGTTGTTTAAGTACTCTGGGATTGTGGTTTGTAGGCTGATTTTCTTTTCTTTATGTTTAAAAACTGCCTATGAGTGAGTACATGTGATAATTGTCTTTCTAGGTCTAGGTTACCTCACTCAAAATAATGTTTACTAGCTCCATCAATTTGCCTGCAAAATTCAAGCTGTCCTTATTTTTGTTTTGCTAGGTAGTACTCCATTGTGTAAATGTACCACATTTTCCTTATCCATTCTTTAGTCAAGGGGCATTTAGGTTGTTTCCAGGTTCTGACTATGACAAACAATGCTGCTATAAATATAGTTAAGCACATGTCCTTGTGGCAGGATTCAGCATTCTTTAGATATATACCCAAAAGTGGTATTGCTGGGTCTTGAGAAAGGCTGTTTCCTAACTTTCTGAGAAATTGCCACACTGACATCAAAAGGGGCTGTATCAGCTTGCATTCCCACCAGCAATGCAGAAGTGTTCCCTTTTCCCCACAACCTCTCCAGCATAAGTTGTCATCAGTGTTTTTGATCTAGGCCATTCTTATAGGTATAAGATGGAATCTCAGAGTTGTTTTGATTTGCATTTCTATAATGACTAAGGATGTTGAACATTTCCTTAAGTATCTCTCAGCCATTTTAGATTCCTCTGTTGAGAGTTCTCTGTTTAGGTCTGTACTCCGTTTTTTCTTTGTTTTTTTTTTTGTTGTTGTTGTTGCTGTTTTTGTTTTTGGATTATTTGTTCTTTTGGTGTCCAATTTCTTCACTTCTTTGTATATTTTGGAGATCAGACCTCTGTTTGATGTGGGGTTAGTGAAGATCTTTTCCCATTCTGTAGGCTGTCATTTCTTGATTGCAGTAATCTTAGTGCCCTGATTCCTTTAGGGGAAAAACTAGCTTATTACTTTGTATTCCACATTTCATTTATTTATTTTTAAATCGGCAGGTCCAGGCACACTGGGAAAGCTCTAGAAGGTCTCAGCTGCCCAAGGTCCAGAGACAGCAAGTAACTCCTTTCATGACCCTTGACCATCAGGTATTCAACCAGTCTCTCAAGAGCACGCCACCTCCAGCACCAAGCTGTATGCCTCTGGGAGAGCATGGACCTATGAGCCCGGACAGTGATGCTACTTGTACTGGAAACCCATTCACAAAACTGCTGACTCTTGGGAGAGAAGATGGTAGTGCGGAATGGCACGTATGTTCAATGGCTGATTATGAAGTCTATCTTAAGTGCTAGGAATTGAAAGTGTATGAAAAGAAATGTGTCTTTACTAATTGGTCTGCAATTATTAATCATATGTAAATTAATTATGCATAATAGATTATACATGTTCATTTTAATACTAAAGTAGGTAGTTCATTTTAATACTCAATTACTTATCAATGAGCTACTAATAAACCTTTGTATTTAGAAGGTTTATTTCTAATCATAAAGGTTTAGGTTTTCTGAGTAACTTTTGTTGAATTTATCAATATCTTAAATAGCTATAGATATAGCACAACCAATAAAAACCCAGCGACAGATATTAGAGCTCAAGCTGAAAGATCAGAGAAATAAAGCAGAAAACCACTAAAGAGCTCTTGCCTCTACAAAATTTTCAGACTGAAAAGAGAGTGAATTTCTGTCTCCCACCACTCCATTCCCCCTCCCTCTCGAGAATGAAGAGCAGTCCAAATTTCCTGCCCTGCGGGAAGTCCAAGGTCCTCCCACTTCTATCCAGGACCAGGAAGGTGAGCATCCAAACAGGCTAGGCTCCCACAAAGCCAGTTCATGTATTAGGATAGAAACCTAATGCCATTGTCCTTGACTTCTCATCAGCCTTCATTGTCCGCCACGTCCAGAAAGTCCGGTTTCATCCCATGCTTATTCAGTCCCAGTCTAGCTGGCCTTGGTGAGCTCCCAATAGATCAGTTCCACTGTCACAGTGGGTGGGTGCACCCCTCATGGTTCTGACTTCCTTGCTCATGTTCTCTCCCTCCAGAAAAAGGTAGTTTGATTTTTGTTTGATATTTTAAAACTTCCAAACACAATGGTATGGTTTGTGCTCAGGAAATGGTGGTTATTGATATCTGTCTTATTCCCTGTTTCCTTCTAAGCCGTCCCCTTCACTAACAAAAGGGAACCTCTCCTTCATCCAGTGATAACTATAGTATCACCTCATAGGTCTGGGAGAGTATCCTCAGGTTTAGAGGTGATGATTTGAATTAGAGATAAGGGAGAGACTGAAGGTCTCTGGCACAGATATAGGTAATATTAAGAGAAGCACTCCACAGTGTATGGTTTCCCAGCATGCAATTTGCGTTTGTACTTACAAGAATGAAGGCGCCTTCTACACTAACCATTGCTCCTAGCTTAGAGATTTCCTTCACCCTTTACTGCTCTGTTCTTTGCCATCGGGCTCACAGGTGGCTCTCTAGAGTTCAAGTTCAGGTCATCCTTATGTCTTCTTTTCCTCCTCTCATTCATTATTAGCCATTTGTCTAAATGATTTTAGTTCTCTCTGAGACACAAACTTGAGATTCCCCCCACCCCCATCTTGAGGTTTTTTCTTGATGATTCTCCATACAGATTTGGTACCTTAATGACGGCACTCATTATGAAATTTTCATACCACTTGATATATTTTAAAGATTCATTAACATTTTTTCATTCTTTTAGTTTGTTACTTCATTGATGAAAATGTCATACCTTACTCACAGGCAAATTTTTGTCCATTCATAATTAGTGGATACTGTTGGCAGGTTAGGGAGTGAACGAGTAATGAGTCCAGTCAACCTCCGTTCCTTGCGTTCCACTGTTCACTGCTTACTTCTCAATAGTGTTTGAAATCCATGAGGGCAAGAACTTCTCACTGCTATCACCTGTAGTAGTTCCTCTGGTTCTTGAAAGGTCTGAAAATAAATATTGCTCGATAAATATTTGTCAATTCTTATTTGAATTGATTCATGAAATTATTGACAAGTCATATTTGGTCGTATCCTGACAGAGTCTCCCAAGTCTTGACTCAAGTTGACCAACCACCTTTCTTAGAACACAGCACAATTTGGTTGAAGGGCAGTTTAATGCTTTTGTAAGTGTTTGCTACTGATTATTTTTTTGTATACCATGAGAAATCCAAAATTCGACCATGCCTCTCAACTCAACACTACACCTTCTTCAGTTTACATGTGTTAAGGTTTCACTAAAGGCAGTACGGTGGGAAGAGGAAAACTAGACGTTTGGTCGTTGCTTGCTTCATCTCTATTGCTGTGATGAAATACTCCAACAAAATGAAAATGGGGCTAGGGGAGAAATGGTTTGATTTAGCTGACAATTTGGGGTGTGGGGAAGTCAGGTGGTAGGAACTCGAAGTAGCCACACCACACCCATAGCCAAGAGGAGAGAAGTAAATGCATACATGCTACTGCTCAGCTCACTTTCTTCCTTGTACAGCCCAAG
Source organism: Microtus ochrogaster (assembly GCF_000317375.1). Classification (NCBI taxonomy): domain Eukaryota; kingdom Metazoa; phylum Chordata; class Mammalia; order Rodentia; family Cricetidae; genus Microtus; species Microtus ochrogaster. Next base: position 11,665,162 of record NC_022035.1, on the reverse strand, counting down.
GTCCAGCCCAGAAAATGGTGCCCACATTTAGGGTGGATCTTACCACTTCAATTTACACTCCTAGAAACAAAATCTTTTACAGGTATATCCATAGCACTGTGTAATCCAGGCCATACTTCACTGAGAGGTGACTCTTGTGTCAAGTTCACAATCACAGCTAATATTACAAATATTTGGGCGGGGGGGTATAGAAAGAGCAAAAGAAGCACACGGTCTTTTTCAAAAGTGTAAACCTTTAAAAGCCTTCCTCATCTACTGGTTATTTCTTAAGCCTCTCTGCAGAGTAAAGGAAGCTTTAAGAACTGAAAATGCAAATAAAGATTCCATTGAGGTTAGAACTATAGATTCAGAGTTCAGGAGTTCAAACTTGCCTCTGCCATTCAGGTATTCTGGAACAAAGTGGCAATTTCTTTTCCTTTGGATTTCCTTCTGTATGATGAGGATAATTTCCTCTCCTGGGCTGCTGTGAAGCTTAAATGATTGGAATATGTCAAACACTACAGACAGTGCCTAGCACATCTCCCTCACTATGCAGGTATATGGTACTGTTGCTGTTTAAGGGGTTTGTGTGTACCCTTGGTACTGTATCTCTAGTTACAGAGATGAAGAAAATGGTATGTTTTTGTATCATCTAAATTCCTGTGCATTAGTCAGCTAAAAATTCACCACTGACCTTTGGACATCTACAAAACATTTTGAAAGAAGACAGATGATATGGAAGTCCTCTGTCAACATGTTGAGGCTGTGGACTTTGGTTTGAAGCACAGCATGAGAAGCACTCTGCTGATCTAGATGCTGATTGCAGCAAATGCCCCCCCCCAGGGGCCTTGTCACTAGGGAGCATAGGGAAGGTGATGCAGGGAAAGCAGCCTATCAGAGCCATGGACCCAGCTCTCAGATAGCATGAGCTTTGAAATACATAACTGTTTTTTTTTTTTAGAGGTAACTTCTTTTTTTATTGAGAAAAGGAGAAAAAAAAAACAAGTTTCCACCTCCTCCCAGCCTCCCATTTCCCTCCCCCTCCTCCCACCCTTCTCCCCCTCCTCACACTCCTCTCCCCCTCCCTCTCCAGTCCAAAGAGCAGTCAGGGTGCCCTGCCCTGTGTTAAGTCCTAGGTCCTCCCTCCTCCGTCCATATCTAGGAAAGTGAATATCCAAACTGGGTAGGCTCCCACAAAGCCAGCACATTACGTAGGATCAAAACCCCCTGCCATTGTCCTTGGCTTCTCATCAGCCATCATTGCTCGCCATGTTCAGAGAGTCTGGTTTTATCCCATGCTTTTTCAGTCACAGTCCAGCTGGCCCTGGTGAGCTCCCAGTAGATCAGATCCACTGTCTCAGTGGGTGGGTGTACCCCTCGTGGTCCCGACTTCTTTGCTCATGTTCTCCCTCCTTCTGCTCCTCATTGGGACCTTGGGAGCTCAGTCCAGTGCTCCAGTGTGGGTCTCTGTCTCTATCTCCATCCATCACCAGATGAAGGTTCTATGATGATACGCAAGATATTCGTCAGTATTGCTATAGGATAGGGTCATTTCAGGTTCCCTATCCTCATCTGCCCAAAGAACTAACTAGGGACCTCGGCTTGGACACCTGGGAGCCACTCTAGGTTCAAGTCTCTTGACAACCCTAAGGTGGCTCCCTTAACTAAGAATTGTGCTTCTGTGCTCCCCTATCCAACCTTCCTTTATCCCAATCCTCCCTTTTCCCCAAGTTCCCCCCATCCTCTCCTTCTCCCTTTTCTCTCCCCATCTCCCCTTACCCCCATCCCACCCCACCCCCAAGATCCCAATTTTCTCCCCGGCAATTTTGTCTACTTCCCATAGCCAAGAGGACAACTATATGTTTTTCCTTTGGTTCACCTTCTTACTTAGCTTCTTTAGGATCACCAATTGTAGACTCTGTGACCCTTATTTATGGCTAGAAACCAATTATGAGTGAGTACATCCCATATTCATCTTTTTGGGTCTGGGTTACCTCACTCAGGATAGTGTTTTCTATTTCCATCCATTTGCATGCAAAATTTGAGAAGTCATTGTTTTTTACCGCAGTGTAGTACTCTAATGTGTATATGTTCCATACTTTCTTCATCCATTCTTCCATTGAAGGGCATCTAGGTTGTTTCCAGGTTCTGGCTATTACAAATAATACTGCTATGAACATGACAAGAGCATTTGTTCAACAACTAAGTGTTTTAAAACTTAAAGATGCTAAATAAACTCTCAGTCTTCACTAAAGTTCTCCCTGATTTCAAATGGAAGCGCCACTTTAACCCTTACTGACAGTATTCTGAATGTATTGGATGCCGTTAGATGGAAATTACTGAGGTTATGGACAGTATGGAATTGTGTTAAAGAGGAAAGAACACCCACTCTTCCACTCATGCAAAGGACAGTAAATATTTACAGACCCCAAAAATATCAAAAACCCTAAAACTGATAATCACTTCAGCTTATAAAACAAAGTAATTTCATTTGACTGGGAAATGGTGTTTTATTCTGTACTTTTGAAATAGACAAGACAACCAATGTTTTAAATATTTGGTACTAAAAGATCATATAATGTTGAGAAAAATTATAGGGCTCCACTGTTCTCTTTTTGTGTGTGTCTGTACATATGTGTGTGTTTATGTGTGTATCTCTCTGTATTTTTATATGTATATATGTATCTATCTACATCTATTTGCCTATCTATCTATCTATCTATCTATCTATCTATCTATCTATCTTATATTCAAGCATTCAATTCTGTATCTAATCTGCTGTAGAATTATGCAGGAATGACTTAATTTTGACATTTCCTATTTGAAGCTTTGCCTATAATCAACTACCTTCATGAGGTCCTGATTTCGTTTTGACTCTTCACTATGATTAATAGATTGAGATTCATAGGCTTTACTCCCTTGTTGAAGACAGAAAAATTACTATGATAAAATATGAATTATTTCTGAGCCAATATTCTGAGCTGAAAAAAAGAGAGAAGTCTCATCACCTTAGTGTAGAAAAAAATTCTGCTTCTAAATCGGTATTAATTCCTGGAATCATATTCCAAGAATGGATGTTATCTTATCTTTTGTTTGATTACTTTACTCAATGTCCAGTTCCTAGTCTCAGAAGTGTTATCTGTAAAGCTTGTATGTACTCTTTCCGCATATCTTGAAGGGTTACTGTTGGCTCGTTAAGATCCTGTAGAAATCATAAGACGATGAGATATAGAAGGTTTAAGTGCAATTGTTATTTTAAAGTTTTCATTTGGAGAATGTGAGTGACTACATTTTGTAGGCTGAGGTAACCATTGATCAGTGAATCATTTACTTAAACAATGTTAAGATAGATACTTGATATTCAGGGCCTGAGAAATGGTCTCTGAAAGCCTCTAGTTTCTCTTTACTAATTCCAAATAGACTTTCTATTGAGAGAACTATCTCTTCCTCCTTCCTCTAGTATACAGAACTCCAAACATCACAGGTAACTGAGCATCACACACAGAGGATCAGATAAGATTGAATATTAGACATATGTTCACCTCTTTTTACACAAAGAAATTGTCTAAGTAATTTAATGTACTTTTGTTGGATTTCCAGGAAAGTATTCAAGGGTTTCCATTTTACCCTAACAATGATTATTGAGTGACTAGACTCTAAATGACAGTGACCTTCCCATTTCTGTGTGCTCTGGAGAGGTGGTCACCTGTACAAGAAATTGGTTCCTATGCAACATCTGGGTAAAGTAGAACTCAAGGACCCAGAACACCAGAAGCAGACAATGCTCTGCCCCATTAGTTTTGCTTCATCAACCTCTTCTCTTAGGCTCTCCACTTCTTTAGTATCCATCCATGTTAATTTTCTTCTTCCTCTTATAACTGTCCCTCACAAGCTCATATCTGAGCTCTCGCCAATTTCTTCATAATTTTAGTATTTGATTTCATACATTTATGGTCCAATGCCAGGTTTTGAAGTATGTTTCCTCCAGCTTTATATCTCTATTCTTGTTTAAGCTCATTGAGAAGACACACCATTTGACAATGTTTCTGTTTTTCAATACCTATTTTTTCCCATTTACAAAATTAAAAAAAAAATCTTCTTTTATCTCACTAGAGTCCAAGATATAACACCATAACACCTTCTTCTTTTTTTTTTTTACAAGCACCATTAACTTCTCATTTTCATATCCTGCCTAGATCGCAGTACTGGATAAACTCATTTATTTTTGCCACATCTTTACCTGAGCAAATAAATGAGGAACACTTTCCACACCGTGCGTGCTGATTATGTGAAATAGATCATCAGATTTCACATGATTGTTTACTCCTGTGAGTGAACCCATAATCATACCCCAGAAGATTACCAGTAAGGGAGACTGAACAATATCATTCCTCCTTGTACTTCCAAGGCTCCCTATCCATTATTATAACAGTCTGTAAAGAAAATACGTCCAGTCCAATTATGATCCACTCAAAAGCTTTAGCAGTTCTCTTGACCCTCCACATCTGTTTTATTGTTTCTGTCACCCTATTAGAATAGAATAAAATTTCTATCTCATTCTTAAATGCCCAACAAATTTTCTTTCCGTGTACTTCCCCGCATATCAGCAGTATATATACAAGACTGTGTATACCAGTGTTGTGTTAGTCTTCCACAGTCCCCTCAAATCACACCAAACCAAATAGCTCTATTTGAACACATTTGCTTCCTAGCCACCATGTTATTTCAGCACACAAACCTCCCTCTCCACAACCTGAAACAAAACTTTACTGCCTCCATTTCCTCCCTTGCAGCATCTGATGACCCCATTTTCTCCTCTTCAATCAAGCTTTTGTCTTCATGATTTTAAAAGGGCTCTTAACACCAATCAGTTGAAACAGTTTTTTCTGAGATTACAGTATAATTACATAATTTTACCATTTCATTTCCTCCCTCCAAACCCTCAAAATTATGTACGTATGTATATATATATTATATAATTTGATACCATATATATATATATCTGATATCAAAGTCTCTATTCTCATTTGGCTTGGCTTCCAAGTTGCATTTGACATGGTTAACCATACCCTGAGGCACTTTCTGATATACATATTAGGTAATCTGATTTTGCAACCATTTTGCTAGCTCTTTTTTTTCTAACAGATGGCAAAATGCTATGTTTCTTGGCCCAGTCTTCAGCCATCTCTTCTCATGTATCTTTGTAGAAGATGTCCTATGCTCGTTTGATATCCATTGTGTTACAACATATGTCTCAAACTTACAATGGCTGAAAAGACTTTACTTCTCAAATCCTTTTTGGCTGATCTGCAAAAATAATACTAGCATCAAGAACCCCAAGAGTCATGTTGCGCTCTTCTGTCTTTATTCTCCCCTCCCTCTACTGTCAGTCCCAATCAGATCCAGTATTTCTAAAATCTCTGTGTTTCTCAACCTTTTCCTTTCCCAAACAACATTCTGTATAGTAGTATATCACTAACAACTAGCACAGTGCCTCACACAACATGGGTGTTAGCAACTAAATACCAAAGTGCTGTAAACTCAGGTCCATAATAAATGGCTATAATAAAATGCAGCCACGTTTCCTTGGCTGCACAGTGTGGTAATGACTATAAAGCAATTTTCATGAAAAACTACGTTTTTCAGAAAAAAATCCATGTGCTAGAGATTGTTTATATTTGTACACAGCAGAAAGATGCTGAGAGACGCTCAGGAATACGGTCAAACTCATCCTTTAAGTGAATAGAAGATTCGTGCTTGGCTCCATCCCTGTTGGAAAACCTATGCAGCAGTGGTCTCATACCTCCATGTCAGTCATTGTGAAAAGGGGAGCGACGTGTGAGAGGACCTGAGACAGGCCTGACTCTCTGCTCCGTTGAAGCTGGATGACTAGTTAACTTCTGAGTTTAGATATCAGTCTGCCATGTCTACCCATTAGCCTCCTTCATTCTCTCCTTTTGGAGATACTGTTGTGGGTAGTAACTCATTTATGTTAACGTGATCAGGTATTCTTCAGCCAGGTATCTGTAAATTCTGGTCGCATTTGGCAATCTGAGCAAACTGTTATAGTTCAAGACCATTCCAGAGACAAGGCCTGAGTAAATATTAACAAGCTCTTGTGCTTGCTTGGAACTTGAAAGGACTGCACGACATCAATGAGCAAGCTTTTGTCCGTCACAATCTAGACCAGATTAGTCTTAAAGTCCAAGGAAGAAGCAAAGTTCATCTTAGTGCAGGAGTTCCTGTGTGCCTCTCCTGGCTAGTGTTTGCAAGCTCAGGACAAGGATGATGAAGGAGAAGGAGAAAGCCATTGCTATTGTGAAGGTTCTAGACCCTTCCAAGTTAAAGCTGGTGAGTACGCACATCTTGAAATTCTTTCACTATCTGGAGATGAAACTGGCCTAAATGCTGAATTTGAAATTTAGAGTGACAGTGGGTAAAATAAGGTGTAGACATTCACACTGAAATGTGTTAACCATAATTAGCTGTGTTTCAGAGAGCTTGTTTACTTACAAACAGTGTTGGAGTGCTCTGGGCTATGCTAAGAAATTATACAGTTTATTTAGTCAAAAACCTGCTAACGCTAATGTTTTATTGTGACTTTTGCATACAACATGAGGATTCAGTTAATTGTTTATTTCATACTCACACTAACAACTTGTTATTTTAGTGAGAAGAGAATAATGAACACGCAGTATATGTGATGTGAAACTGTGAGCGTCCAGTTTTGTATTTTCCTATTTGTGTTAAAGCTAGCTTGCCAAGGAAACTCCAGCTCCAGCCCCACTCATTACTTTTATTCACTTACAATGGAACAAAAATAATAATAACAAAATAACACAGCAGGATTTCACAGCCCAGTGTTTGTCATTTAAGCCTCAGAGTGATGTTGTAACAAATAAAATAAAATTTGAGGCAATTGGTGGTGTATGTTCTAAAGCAAAAAAAAAAAAAAAAATCTGGCTGAGTGAATCTAAATGAATCAACACCCACAAGGAAGGAAAATAATCTTTGGAAAGTCAGTGTTTCATGTGTGCATATGTTCTACAGTCTACCGTTCCCTGTGGTGCGCCTCTTTAGAATAGGAGTTTATCTTCTTTTATAACCAGTTTCTCTATCAAACAGTCTCCTGCTCACTTTTGCCATTTCAGATCCACAGTGCATATTTTCATAGGAAAGCAAAAGGCGAGGGTCTAAATAAATACATCTGTCAGTATCTTTTAAAAACTCACACTAAATATGTGCTATGACACCACACACATACACACACACACACCACACACACACACACATATACACACATACATACACACACATACAAAAACCACACACACACATGCATATATACACATCATACATACACACACACACACAAACACCACAAATGCATGCACATACACCACACACACACTACACATGCATGCATGCACACACACACTACACACACATGCACACACACACCACACACATATACACACATACATACACACACATACAAAAAACACACACACATGCATACATACACACCATACATACACACATACACAAACACCACAAACGCATGCACATACACCACACACACACTACACAAGTATGCATGCACACACACACCACACACACCACACATGCGCACACACACCACAAACACATACATGCACACACATACACGCACATACACATACACACCATTTAGGGCCTCTTTTTGCCTTTTGTTATTTCACTGAATATTTACTTGCGAATTTAACTTGCAACTGTCCATAAGTTTCGTTCATTTTTGAGTATTTATAATAAGATTATCTAGGCGATTCATGGGCATGTCCAGAAAAACTTCAAGGTTTTCATAACCAAAATAATTTCTAGGAGGATACTGAGTGTAGACTATGGGATCCTTTCTGTTGCTAAGTGGATATAAATGAAAAGCATTGGAGTAATAAATAAGTACAAATTACATTTAAACTTTTATTTAAGTGTATTTGTCCTACAGCACTTTGGAGAAGAGAAAAATAAGCCAGGTTACCTCCAGAGAGTCTGTTGGGTAAAGCTGGTCCCTGAGTTATGTCCTTGAGAGGAACTGTTTGATTCTGATATTTATGGGCTGGGTGGAATTCAGGAAAGAGCAGAGGGGAAGAAAAATACAGTCAGTAGGTCCAAATTGTTCTGACTATTCAAGACACTAAAAGAAACTAAAGACAAGAATGCTTCTGCAGTGGGGTAGATAATAGAGAATACAGCCTTTGTGTCTTACAAGTCTGAATCTAAGCTATTATTTCAGCTTCTGTTTTGAGGTGGTGTCTTCCACTGATGTGACCTCACATAGTAGGGGAGGCCGGGTGACCTGTCAGCTCCAGGCACCTGTTTCTATACCCTTGGTGTTGGTTTAACAAGTAAATGCCACAGCTCTTGATTTTCCCACGTGGGTTTTAGATATTAAACTTATATCTTTATGTTTGCAGACACCGAGCAGTCTCGTTGTGACCTCTGCTGCTTTTAGAGTTGTCTTATTCTTAGACCATTACTTCAATTCTGAGCTGCAGTTGCTTCTCGGTTAGAATGCTAGTCATATGCACCCTACAACATTGCTATGAAGATGTTATTTGAGTTATTTTATTATTATCCATGACACATAACAAACAATCAACTCTGGCACAGCATATGTTATTAAGTTGTGTTTTATTTTCCTCTAAAAATTCCTCATCTCCAGATTCACAGAATCATTGCAATCATAACCCTCAACCACACCAAAGTCTGAAATCTCCTACTGAAAGCCCCAGTATGTGTATACATGATAATGACAAGGCTTTAAAAGTTTAGAAGTAGTGGAAATAACATCAAATTTGTAACAAAAAGCTATAATAGCATTTTGAATGCTAGACACAAGAGTTTCAGTTTATATATGGCAAGGACTTTAGGCTTCAGATTCTTGAGGCCAAATGGATCTTAAGGGTATTTGAAATATGTTGGTATGAGACAGTGGGAGTTTATTAGGAGGGATGTAGAAACACTAGATGGGGATGCATAGTTTAGGTTAGGGACCTGAGAGCTTGAGGAATGAAAACAGAGATGAAATTCCAGAGTGGATATCATTATTTTAAAATGTGGTATCAGGGTTCAGATTGCGTCTGATGCCTGAAGAGTAACGGTCATTCTAAAGTGGAGTTTAGGTCCCAGTGTATGTGGTTTTCTGGTAAGAGGTGATGGATATTCTTTCAGTTTATGGTTCGCGTAGATGCTTCTGCAATAATTTTGGCTATAGACTGCTTTCTTATCCAGACAGCAACAATTGTAAACAAAGGCAAAGCTATTTCTCTCCGGTGTCACTAAACGTTAGTTTGGCAAACGGTGTTCTGCTGATTCCACCATTCTCAAGAGTTCTGTATTTTCTCAAGCGTCTTCCTGTTGCATATCTGGTGCTCAGTTCTTTAACCCACTGTGAGTTAATTTTTAAAGAAGTGCAAGATAAGATCCCAGAATTGTTCTTTTTCCCTTAGATATCCATTGAAACCAATGCCATTCATCAAAAAGATTGCCCTTTGCCACGGAGTGGTCTTGACAACCCTGTCCAATTTGCTGGACTATATTCGGAAGTTCCTTTTGGCTTTGTTTTTCTGCCCTACAGCCCTGTGTAATTGTTGTGATGTCAGAATGTCACTCTGTGTTACCATAGCACTGTAACAGCTTGGAAATCCAGAAGTATTTGTTCTCTACTTAGTTATTTTCCAAGACTGTTTTTAGTTTATTAGTGTTCCTTGAAAATTTATGTGAATTTTAAGAACTGATTTTCAATCTCTACAAAAATGTGCTTGGCATTTGATGGCAATAACATTGGATATCTGACTGCTTTGTGTAGTGTTATCAACTTGTCAATATTCTCTCTTTCTAGAAATACAGGTTATTTTCCATCTTTTATGTCTTTAATCTTATCTGTATTTTTTTGGTTTTCATCCCATACATCTTTCATTTAAAGAGTTAAGCTTATTCATATAATTTTTTAGGTTATTTTTATTTATTTATTTATTTATTTATTTATTTATTTATTTATTTATTTTTTGTTGAAAAAATTTTCACCTCCTTCGCACCTCCCATTTCCTTCCCCCTCTCCCCACTCCTCTCCTTCTCTCCCCATTTCTCTCCCCCCCCCACTCCATTCCCCCTCCCTCTGGAGACTGAAGTGCAGTCCGGATTCCCTGCCCTGTGGGAAGTCCAAGGTTCTCCCCGCTCTATCCAGGTCCAGGAAGGTGAGCATCCAAACAGGCTAGGCTCCCACAAAGCCAGTTCATGCAGTAGGATTGAAACCTAGTGCCATTGTCCTTGGCTTCTCATCAGCCTTCATTGTCCACCATGTTCAGAGAGTCCGGTTTTATCCCATACTTATTCAGTCCCAGTCCAGCTGGCCTTGGTGAGCTCCCAATAGATCAGTTCCACTGTCTCAGTAGGTGGGTGCACCCCTCACGGTCCTGACTTCCTTGCTCATGTTCTCCCTCCTTCTGCTCCTCATTTGGACCTTGGGAGCTCAGTCCGGTACTCCAGTGTGGGTCTCTGTCTTTGAGGTTATTTTAAATGGAAATGTGATAACTTTTTTTTGAGATTGCTCATCACTTACGTATATAAATACAACTGATTTTCATGTGTTGATTTTATGTTTTGCGATTGGGCTAGCAGCTTCATTTGTTAGTTTAAATAAGGGTGCATTTTTGTTATTGTTTTGGTGTATTTTGTTTTTATGGAATCTCTGGATTTTCTAAATATAAGATTATAAATCATGCTGTCTGTAAACAGAGACCATTTTTATGTAGTTCTTGATAATTTGTGAATTCTTGGCTTCTCTCGACTAATTGTTCTGTCTAGTTTATCTGCTGAATGATAGAGGTGAAAGCGGACATCCTTACCTTGGTCCAGATATTAGAAAAAAGCTCATTATCTTTTATATATTATTTTTAATTTATTAAGAATTCTTTCATACAAGACTATGCATATTGGCACATGCCTTTAATCCCAGCACTTTGGAATCAGGTGGATCTCTGTAGGTTCAAAACCAGCCAGGTTTACATAGAGAGTAAGGCTACTTACTCTGCTTAATGTTTTTTTTTCTGTTTTTTTATTTATTTATTTTTTGATTTTTGAGACAGGGTTTCTCAGTAGCTTTTGGTTCCTGTCCTGGAACTAGGTCTTGTAGACCAGGCTGGCCTCGAACTCACAGAGATCTGCCGAGTGCTGGGATTAAAGGCGTGAGCCACCACCACCAGCTCTGCTTAATGTTTTAATGTTTCCCCTCCCTCAACTCATCTCAGAATCCTTTCACCCATTCCACTCATCTTCCTGGTTTCTCTGTCTCAAAAATAAAAAAAAAGTGAGAATTAAAAGACAGAAACTGAAAAAACAAAACAAAACACTAACTATCTCTGCAAATCAACAAACATAAAGCTCCAACAATAATAAAAGAAAAAAACAAATGAAAAACAAAACAAAAACCCTTCAGAACATGGAATTTGTTTTGTTCTGGCCATAATCTCCTGGGTCTGTATTCTGTCTTGGAGTATGATAGATTTACTCATTGGCACTCTATTGGAAACAAATGATTTTGTCTTTCCCAGGTATTGATTACAAATAGATTCTTGGTCTTGAGGTAAATTAATGCCTAGTTTTCTGAGAAACAACTATAGTGATTTCCAAAGTGGCTGTACGAGTCTGCACTCCCACCAGCAGTGGAGGAGTGTTCCCTTTACTCCACATCCTCAGCAGCATGTGCTGTCATTTGTGTTTTTGAGCTTAGCCATTCTGACAGGCATAAGATGCAATCTTAAATTCATTTTTGCTCTTGAGTTGCCAACAACTTTAAAAAATTTCCAAATCAGGTGCTATAAGGACTTTGTTTGAAATTTTCCTTTGGCGGAGTATACAATGTTTGAATATTTCAAAGACATTTGAGAAAATCATGTGTTCTGTATTTTTGCAAGTACTGTAAACATATTATCTATGAGATCACACTATTACTTTAATTCAAATCTTTTGTAGCAGTCTTTATTATTTTGTCTGTTTGACTTTTCAAAAATTAAAAGGAATGTGTAGAAACCTTTCACTCTGATGTTAGGTTATTAACATCTGTAGATTTTAACATTCATTACATATTTGGTGTGGCTTTCAATACTTATAATTAGTTTTTTTAGTTCACTTTTTTATGTATTCACTCTTTTTTTTAATCAGCTACTGTCTTTGTTACGGTTTACTATTGCTGTGAAGAGACACCATGACAACTCTTATAAAGAAAATATTTAAATTTAGGAGGCTCACAGTTCAGAGGGTCAGTCAATTATCATCATGGTGGGGAGCATGGTAGCATACAGGCAGATGTGGTGCTGAAGCTGAAAGTCCTTACATCTTAACTCAGAGGCAACAGGAAGTTGACACACTTCCTCCACCAAGACCACACCTCCTGATAGTATCACTCTCTAGAGCTTATGGGACCAATTCCATTCAATGTACCGCAATTATGTATTTCTTTATTGGGACAAATAATTAACAGCCACAGTTAAAGGAAGTAAAGTTCAGTTTTAGTGCACAGTTTAGGGGCACAGTTCATCAAAGCGGGGTGTCATGGCACTAGCAGTTTGAAGAAGCTGGCTATAGTATATTTTCAGTCACAGTGACGTGCAGTTAAGACCCTAGCCTAACTAATGCTATCACCCACAATTACAAGGGGTTTCTGACTTCAGTTATCATACTTTTCACACAGATGATGTCCAAAGGTTCACCTTCAAGGTGATTCTAGGTCCTGTTCAGTTGACCACCAATACTAACCATCATAGTCATCAATAAAGTTGCTAATTTGAAAGCCCACTTTCTCTGATATTAGTATAACTATGTCAATTCCCTTACAGTTATAATCTGCTGGCGTATCTGACGTCATTTTTTTTTCTGTTCAATTTGTGTATCTTTTACTAGCTGTCTCTTGGGAGCTACTTATATCTATTGATCATCTCTTAATCAGTTTAGATTTTAGATGGGGGTGATTGTCTGACATTGTTAATTATTATTCATATATGTGATGGCTGTTTTTGTTGCCAGTTTGACTACACCGGAAATTAACTAAAATCAGTGGCTAGGGCCGGGCGATGGTGGCGCACGCCTTTAATCCCAGCACTCGGGAGGCAGAGGCAGGCGGATCTCTGTGAGTTCGAGACCAGCCCGGGCTACAGAGCTAGTGCCAGGACAGGCTCCAAAGCCACAGAGAAACCCTGTCTCGAAAAACAAAAAACAAACAAACAAAAAAAAATCAGTGGCTAGGAACACCTATGAGGGATTTTTTTTCTTAACTAAATCATTTGAAGTAGAAGACCCATCTTTAATCTGGCCCTTTTGCGGAGTGATGCATCTTTAATATAAATCTTTGAGGTGGGGAGATGCATCGTTAATCTGAGAAATACATTCGTATGGAAGCCCATTAAAAAGACATGGGAAAGGGAAGCTCTTCCTCTTCACCTACCTGGCCTCACTCTCACTATCGAGTCTATTTCTCCACTGGATTAGAGCCTACTTCTTTGAGATTCTGGCACATACCAAAGACCAGCTGCAACGTCCACCCTCATAGACTGAGCAGCCGCTGGATTCTTGGACCTTCTGTTGGTCCATTGTTTGACTATCTGGACAACAGCCTGTAAGCCATTCTAATAAACCCCATAAACACAGACACATACACACGCAGACACACACAGACACACACACCATTCTATAATTTCTGTTCCTCTAGAGAATTCTGAAAGCATATTCCCTTGTTCTAGAGAGGTGACTCAGAAGTTAAGAATACTGGCTGCTCATTCAGAGGCTTTAGGTTCAATTCTCATTACCCATGTGGCATTCACAACTGTCTGGATTCCCAATCCCAGAAGATCTGATACCCTCTTCTGGCATCTACAGACACTAGGCACTCATTTGGTGCCAGATATATCTTAGGCAAAACATCTATGTGCATAAACAATTTTTAAAAAAATATATTCCCATAATAATTTCTTAGCACTTCCTTGCTACCCCAATTCACTCGGGCTGTAACTATGAAGACTGGAACAATTTTTTCTTGTCTTCGATCTCAGTGTCTACCATCACCTTTTCCTTACATTCCACAATCACTTTTCTGAGATACTTGATCAATTTGATTTCCATCTTTGAAACACATCTTTAAATAGCCTTTCCTTTTAGGTACTTGCGGTAAATGTTTCTTGTAATTAACTCATTAAAAATTTAAATAATATGATCATTTTATTTTCCTTTTCCCAACTCCTCCCAGATCCTTCTTACTTCTCTAACAACCCAATTTTGATTTGATTTTTTGGAGGGGGGCTTAAACTTAATGCTGTGTGCTTAGGAATATTATTATAATGGTTTCATATGCTCGTAGCCTCAAGGCTGAGATAAAAAGGTATGCATAATTATTTTCACTCATGTTTAAAAATTCATTCACTTTTACTTTATACTTAATTCTTAGTTGTGTTATTGGCCATTGTATAATCATTTATTTTTTTTCTCAAAATAGTCACTTTCCTTAGATGTTTTGCTACTTTGACCTGTGAATACCCCCTAGCCCCTAAGAAATACTGAGTGCTTCGAAAGGATCTATCACTTATGAAGGATGGATCCAGATGTGACTAAAATCTAGATATCATACATCACGGTCACTCACTGCTCATCGCTGAGCAGCTTCTCAGAAATGTTGTTCTTTCTCGACCAGAGAGTCGCATCCTCTCACAAAGATGTATTCTTTAAATGGATTTGAAGATAAATTATTTATTTTTATTTGGCTTGGTAACAGTATGTTCATTCACTGTCATGTCAATGTATTGCCTTGTTGAGAAATCAGCCTGCCTTTTTTTTTAAACAAGAATAAGAACATCTTCACAAAGTACCTATCCATTTGCTTGCCAACCCATAAAGACATAGGCCTTGTTACTGAAGTAATGCAGACCTCTGGCAAAGGTAGAAGCACATTAGCTTTGTAAGTGCTTTCCCATGGCTATGCATGCGTTTCGTATTCACTACCATTGCACTCGTATAAGTTTTAATGGAGAGAATTCTCCTTAGATGACCTGAAGTGTGTTACACACTTTGAAACTCAACAATCTAATGATATTCAAAATGTGATTAACCATTTGCATGAAATAGAATAGTACCTACAGCCTAATAGGGTATTAATCATTATGATTTAAGGCATAAATGAGACTATAGCCGAGGTCATGGAATGACATAACCTAGCTAGAATTAGACAGGATTAGATTCATTGTCGGAACCCTGTTCTCTTTCTATGGACTAATGCAGCAAGTACTAACTGAGCAGGTACTGTGGACCCAGTGGTTAGGAGCCTCTCTCTCCATTGTTATAGTACATGGACTAGAGATCCTTTTCTTCTTTAACATTTCTGCAATTTCCCAGTCTGCATTGAAATCCATCTGAATTCAAGCTCTTCAGAGGCGAAGTGCCCTTTCCCGAGTTCCTTCCCTCCACTCCCTGTCTTTTTGTTCATCACGTCCATTATATTTCTCAAAGGCACAGTGGAAATGTACCCTTCGGGTGGAGATGCCTCGGCTCATAACCAACAAGTTACTCAAATGAGACCATGAGAATCTGTATGTCTAAAGCTCTGTTGAGATGATGCACACCTTGGGGAAATGGTCTGTGTGGTGGAACATCTCCTAATTATATTTGCCAGAGAGTCACATACATCATCTTTCTAATTTAGTCAACCCTTGTTTGTTTCTAAAATGAGTAAATTGGAAAATGATAAGTGTTTAAGTACTGCCCATCTAAAATCTGTAAAATAAAAACACGTTTTAAGATAATGAGTTTGTACAGTCAAGAGTGAAGCTCATGATAGAGCATGTATGTGTTTAACACGTTTCAGGCCCTGGGTTGGTCCTGAGCAGTGCAAAAAATCAATTTAAGTGAATATAAGTAAAGTATAAGCTGGATAAATTAAAGATGAGGCTTTCTAATAAAGTTAACGATGAAGATAGCAGTGTACTAAAATATATGCCGTAGAGACAAAAGCAGGCTAGAATGTACTTCTTGATAGGAACATAGATTTATGTATTAGGTCATTTAAACTTCATTTTGTAGTTGATTTTACTTAGAAATACGCATTTATTTAATACAATAAAGCAACTTGTTCCCCTGAAAATTAATTTCAGCCTAAGTAATTTCTTCATGTCAATTGCCAAATTGATTTTTTAAATCTTGAAATAGTAACTCAGGTTGAACTGGAATTTCACAATAAGTAGAATGTAGAGTTATATTCTCTGCAATAATTTTGACATAGCTGTGTTTGATTATATATATACATATATATATGATTATATATATATTCATTCCCTATTACATATACATATATTTTCCTAGGACTTAAGGGAAAACAACTGCTTCTTATTCAATCTTTGGTTAACTGCCCAGAAGTATAACAAAGATGTATAAAATAGAAATATTTTATGATTTTAAATTTTATGTTGTAAATGTAACTGTTCCCTGAAATACTGAGTATTTACTTAATATTTGAATATTATTTAAATAGAATCTTTTTGCATGATAAATAAGCACAGTTTGAATAATGAAACAATATACTTTTGAATTGTATTTAAAGCACATTAGGTTTCTATGAAATTGTACTCAAGAAGAACTGTAAGCTTTGCAGAGCTGACAGACAGAGCCTATGTTTAATAGAGGCAAACTAGTTTTAGTATGCTCTTGGTTACCAGGTGGGCTATTTATATCAATCTAGAACATTAGTGTACAGTGGGGAAAGTATGCTTTCAAGGATTCATAGTTTCCCATTTCATTAACAACCTAAAATCTCTCTTGATGGCCAGATTCAGTAATTACTGACAGCATTCTGAAGCTTCCAAAATTTTTGCCATTTTACTTCACTTGCAGTCTTCAAGAAACTTCCAGATTTGCTAAGATGTGTACAGCTTTTTCAAAAAGATATTTTAATAGTACTAAGTTACAACCATGTCATAATCTGGCTCAAGGCTCCATAGGTTTGTAAATATTCATCAGAATTTTCCATCATGCATAAACTGATCTCACTTTTTGTTGCAATCTAAATACTATTTTCAGCATATCTTATCCACATGCATTTCATAATGTATTTAAAAGTAATCTGTTGCACAAATTCTAATTGTTCATAATGAAAACCCGGAGTCAGATATTAGGGGATGAAATCTGAGAGATCAGAGAAGCAGTGTAGCCAGCCCCTAGAAAGACCTGTCACTTCTACCAATGCTCAGACCAAAGGTGTGATCCTATCCTCAGACTGCAACCTCAGACTGCCTACTGCAACTCAGAATTCAACTTAGACTTCATCTGTCTCCACCAAACCTCACACTGCACTGAGCTCTTGTCTCCTGCTGCCTACATTCCTCTCTTTCCAGCCATATCCCTTCCTGTCTCTACCTCTCTCGTGCTGGGATTAAAGGCTTGTGACTCCTAGGCTTTGGGATTAAAGGTGGCCTCTAGTGGCTTAGCTCTGCACTCTGATCTTCAGGCAAGCTTTATTTGTTAAAACACAAACACAATATCACTACAGTAGTAAATGTATATTTTCTGTTTAAAACTAATGGTTTCTATTGTCATGATTATTACAAAGTGATAACTTTAAAATGAGGAATTTAAGGTATATGTAAATATGTGTATGTCTACAGTGGCATTAATTAGTTGATCTTTTCTCTTTTTTCTTTAAGTTATCTGGTAGTATTTTGGATGTTTACCCTGATGAGCAGGGAATTTCTCCAGTTAACACAAATCTAATGAATGCTTCCTGTCCAAACATCCTGCCCATGAAAAAGGAAATTGCAGGTAATGCTGATTTTTAAAAAGTTTAGCCTTTTAACTTTTTATGAGTTGCATATGTGTGAATGACATAGTGTCATGCTGAATAGTTTCTTAAAGTACGGTCAAAATAGTTAAAAGGGAGAGGTAAGTGTTGAGAGTAGATCTATCATTTCTTAATGTCACTAAACAATAGGTCAATATCATTCACATTTTAGTTGAATGGGTTTGGTATTTTAGGAGCTGCTCATATGCTTCTTTCAAACTTTAAAAGTTTGATTCCATCTTCTTGACCTAAGGATCCAGGAGAAGCTTAGCCAATTGTTGTGACTCAGAGTCTCTTATGAGTCACTCTGGGAACCATGCAGAGTACAGTCTGTGACATGTGACTGGGCTAGGCAATACATTCCAAAGCTGGTATTAGCCCAGGGTGTGAAAATGCTGTAAATCGACAAGTAGTCTTGCTTTGTAACTGCGTGCACCTCTCCAGAAGGTCCTATAGACAGCACAAGAGAAGTAGCTCTTAGAGCCACCAAGGACATTCCCTTAACATTCTATTGGTATCATAATCCCAATGGATGCTGATAACGGTGAATGAACTACTCATGCTATGAAGACCACAGAGTCAGAATTATTTTAGGCACTTTACAGAGTTGATGGCCATCAAGCCCAGCGAACTTTGTTATTTCCTGAGTGGTAGGATGGTTTTGGCATACACATCTAAGATATATAGCTAGTTTCTATTCCTTTGACGTAGCAATCATAGATATTTTGGATGACACAAAGTTAATTTCTGAATCTCAAAAATATAGAAACGATAGACATTAATGAATAGTTTAGCGTTTTCATGCAACATGCCTATGAAACCCTTTCATTGTTTATCAGGTAGCTGTTGTAATATATTCATTTCCCAGGTGAAGAGCCTGAGACCATAAGTCTGATAATTGACCACATGACTTCAAAATGAAAAGCTATAAAAACAGATAAGGTTTTTGCTTCTCCAGGTCTTTACGACTTTGCCACTGTCTTTTACTGAATCATCTCCTAAATTTCTGCATATGGCATCAGGCATATTATTGCAGTATTCTAGAACAGGCAATCCTCTTTTCCTACCCAGTGTTTCTGAACATTGCAGGGAAAGGCTTCAGAGCAGAACTGAACTCTGTTTCAACTGTTTCTTTTGTTCAGAAACTGACACTAGAGCTTTGGCAAAAGAGAGACAGAAAAAGGACAACCACAACCTCAGTGAGTATGTTTTCTTTTTCCTTCAGAAAAAATCAATACAAGAGGAAATGCATGCAGAACGAAGTTGTCTTTTGCTGTGGTACCATTGCTGCTTAAAATTGGATTATTGAAATTAATTGTCCATGCTTAGCAACTTGAGCTGATTTTAGACAGGCAAACCTTGAGAACTTTAGAAAAAGTTTGGCATTTTCATGAAATGAGACAAGCTGAACAGTCTCTTTACCCTCCTTTCTCGGGCAGGGCGTGTTTGACTGAGATGAGTGCATTTGGTTACATTTGAGCAGTGTTGTGATTCACCAGCTCATAGATTTAAAGAAGCAACTGGCTATAAAGTGTACTTCATGCTGTCAGAAACAAGTACATATTCTCGTTTTTCAGTATCAACTTGCTCCTCCCTTTTCTTTTTTTTATTGAAAAATTTTCCACCTCCTCTTAGTCTCCCATTTCCCTCCCCCTCCCCCCACTCCTCTCCCCCTCCCTTTCCAGTCCAAAGAGCAGTCAGGGTTCCCTGCCCTGTGGGAAGTCCAAGGTCCTCCCCCATCCATCCGGGTTTAGGAAGGTGAGCATCCAAACAGGCTAGGCTCCCACAAAGCCAGTACATGCAGTAGGATCAAAACCTAGTGCCATTGTCCTTGGCTTCTCATCAGCCCTCATTGTTCGCCATGTTCAGAGAGTCCGGTTTTATCCCATGCTTATTCAGTCCCAGTCCAGCTGGCCTTGGTGAGCTCCCAATAGATCAGCCCCACTGTCTCAGTGGGTGGGTGCACCCCTCGCGGTCCTGACTTCTTTGCTCATGTTCTCCCTCCTTCTGCTCCTCATTTGGACCTTGGGAGCTCAGTCCGGTGCTCCAATGTGGGTCTCTGTCTCTATTTCCATCCACCGCCAGATGAAGGTTCTATGGTGTTATGTAAGATATTCATCAGTATGGCTATAGGATAGGGTCATTTCAGGTTCCCTCTCCTCAGATGCCCAAGGAACTAGCTGGAGACATCTCCCTCGACACCTGGGAATCTCTTTAGAGTCAAGACTCTTGCCAACCCTAAAATGGCTTCCTTAATTAAGATATATACTTTCCTGCTTTCATATCAACCCTTCCTTTATCCCAACCATCCCATTCCCAAGCTCTCCCCATCCTCCCCTTCTCACTTTTCTCTCCCCATTTTCCCTTTCCCTCATCCCACCCCACCCCCAAGTTCCCAATTTTTGCCCGGCAATCTTGTCTACTTCCAATATCCAGGAGGATAACTGTACGTTTTTCTTTGGGTTCACCTTCTTATTTAGCTTCTCTAGGGTCACGAATTATAGGCTCAATGTCCTTTATTTATGGCTAGAAACCAGTTATGAGTGAGTACATCCCATTTTCATCTTTTTGGGTCTGGGTTACATCACTCAGGATAGTGTTTTCTATTTCCATCCATTTGCATGCAAAATTCAAGATGACATTGTTTTTTACCTCTGAGTAGTACTCTAATATGTATATATTCCACACTTTCTTCATCCATTCTTCCATTGAAGGGCATCTCGGTTGTTTCCAGGTTCTGCCATTATAAATAATGCTGCTATGAACATAGTTGAACAATTGCTTTTGTAATATGATAGGGCATCTCTTTTTTTTTTTTTGGTTTTTCGAGACAGGGTTTCTCTGTGGCTTTGGAGCCTGTCCTGGAACTAGCTCTGTAGACCAGGCTGGTCTCGAAATCCCAGAGATCCGCCTGCCTCTGCCTCCCGAGTGCTGGGATTAAAGGCGTGTGCCACCACCGCCCGGCAGGGCATCTCTTGAGTATAATCTTTTTCAATGATACATTAACTGAAAGGCATGGCTTATGCCATAATGTTGAATTCTTCGTGCCTTCTTTAGGTCATTTTCACTCAGATAACCAGTCATAGGACCTGGAGAAATGCAGCTGAGAGAGGTAGATTAGCAGCAAGGCTGGGGTTTACAGTGCTCAGTCTTGTCTTAAGAGATTCGCTATTTCAAGTGACTTCCACTAATTGAGTGTGAAGCAGCTTTGTTCCAAGACACGAGTCTCAACAGAGAAAGAGTAGCAAGGGAAATGAAAGAGTAAAGCCGCAAGTCAAACCAGCAATTTTCTTATGTGCAATGGACTGAAATCCATTCTGCATGAACATGTGAAACCCTTCCCACTTCTTATTGCCTTCCCAGTTCTTATTGCAACTGCCACATCAGACTGGTAACAGTTAACTGACAGTGAGCAGCGCTGGACCTTGCTCCAACTCTTTTGAGCCATAACCTTTGGGTTCCCTTAGTTCTCAAGGGCATTGCAGACAACTTTGATTTAGAATGTGAGGTAAGGGGGGGGGGCAGCAGTGGGCAGGGCTGATGACTGGTTCTATTAGTTAATATACTGGGGAGCCATAGGTCCCATGAAGTTACTGCCCTGTCTCTCCTTCTGTTCTCTATGTAGGCAATTAAAAACAAAAAACAAAAACAGGCCTTTAATGGATAGGATTATTGGTGTCTGCTATTTGTCCTATCAAAGTGTTATGTAACTGGATTCTCATGCTAAGTCATTTCATTTTATGGTAAATCAATGTTAAAAATTTAGTGCTGTGTATTTTATAGATGACAAATATAAAACAGTTAAAGCTACAGAACATGAGAAGTCATTGCAAAACTACAAAGGAGGTTGCCTTTATCTGCTGCCTAAACATGCCAAAGATAAAAATCAAATTTGAAAATGTTAAATCTTTATTAAAACCTGGAAAGCCAAGAGCAGATTGAAATTCTCAGGATCTCTGGGTTTGGCCTGGCAATATTGATGCAAGCCTTTAGCTTGCAACGTATTTCTTGTGTCTTTCTATTTTATGCTATCAGTAGCTTTGAAACCTGAGTTACCACTCTGCTCCAAACATATGTAACCCTTTGATTATGCAGAGTTAAAGGTGGAAGCTCATTCCCTCAGGAGAGGAGATTTTAGGCCATAGGTTGTCCTGGGCCTGGAAATGAGCCTTGGAGTGAAAGAGGAAATTTCTTGTGCAAGTTAGTCAGAGTGCCATTCAATAGGATTCTCTTGGTCTTGGTCTTCCCTGGCCAGAGAATGCAAGAGTAGTCTACTGAATGCCAGTAGAATGCAGTGGATTTAGGGATTAGACTTGACAGAATATGCCAAAATCATAATGACTAGTGAAATTTCGCAATTTACAAATAACTTGTTTATTCAAGAGCAACTGAAGCTGTAATTGCTCATTTAAAATGTTATACGCAGAATCGAAGAAGAAGAAAGTAGTTTTTGAAAGCATGCACAATGTGGAGCTAGGTAAAATACTTTGAACAAACTTAAAACTAATGTGTTTTGAGATTGAATCATGAACTTGCTTCATTGGTGTTGCATGTTTCGTTGGTGATAGATAAAGTATGTGGACACAGAATTGTCTCGAGTTTTCTCTGAAAAGCATACACATTTTTCTCTCAGTTTTACTTTTGTTTATTTATGTAGAAATATTCAGCTGCCCTGTAAGTCATGTACAAAGAACAATGGTTAGTGAAGAGGCAGTCAAGCTCAGCGATTGAATGTACTCTGATTTGAACGTGTTAACCCTGAAGATGAAGCTCACTAATGGTCCCTGGCTTTGCAGAGAAGGATTTAGGAAGGCAAATGGTCTTTGTTAGTCACTTTCTTCTTCTCATGCAGCAGATCTTAGTTCTCAAGCAGGCACTATTTAGCTATTTTACAATGTTTTTGAAGTATACTTTTCTTTTTTGTGGCCTTTTTTTGCACAAATTTCCCTGAATACTTTATACATATAATCTACAGCAAAAATATTATATAGGACCAATATAAGAAACTCATTATATTGCCAACAGTGAATTGTTTCTATATACACAAAATTGCTATAAATAATGAATTTATAGAAAAATAAGCAGCAAGAAATTTTGAAGGGCTTCTATCTATAGTTCTCGAATGGCTAACATTGCACATGTAATAACAGCCTCACCTAATGACATTTCGGGAGTGCATATACTGATTCTACATAAATGAGAATTCTTTGATGAGGTAAAAACATGTTCAACAATCCTACCAAATTTGTCTGAGTCAATCAAGAGTTTGAAAAACCTTATAATTAAGGAAATAGTACCAGTAAGGTGGGCGAAGGCACTGCTGCCAAGTCTGACAGCCTGAGTTTGATCCCCATGATCCATATAGTGCAATGAGAGTTCCTATCACTACAAGATGTCCTCTGACTTCTACACATGCTATTGTATGTATGTCTACACAAACACACACACACACACACACACACACACACACACACACACACACTAACTGCTAATTAAGAGAAAAGCAACTCGTAGTCTAATTCACATATATTTAGTTAACACCTATGTAGGCCAAGCTCTCTGGGGATATAATTATTTTTTAATTTTCCTTTTTTTTTCTTGTTTAGTTTTTCAGAACAGGGTTTTTCTGTGTAGTCTTGCCTGTCTTGAAACTCTGTAGACCAGCCTGTCCTTGAACTCATAGAGGTATGCCTGCCTCTGCCTCCTGAGTGCTGGGATTAAAGGTGTATGCCTCCACCATCTGCCTTTTTTTTAAAGTTTTATTTTTATTTAATTATTTAGATTTATTTTCTTATTATTTTGTGTGTATGAGTGTATTGCACCACATATATGCCTGATACCCAAGGAGATGGTGGACTTCCATGTGGGTACTCGGAATCAAACCTGGGTTCTTGGCAATAACAAGTGCTTTTAACCACTAAGCCAACTCTCCATCCCAAGAGATGTAGTTATTGTTAGCTTATCACATATATTTGCAATGTGCTAAACATTGAGGAGAGTATATGAGAAGGGTAAAACATGGTGAATGACCTTGAAAGATTACACTAATACTCTGCCAGTATGAGTATGAGTGAGGTATCAACTAAACAGGATAAGCATATGCATATATATTCATAAATGTATATAGTAATGTGAGTGGATTCAAAAAAAAAATCATTTGGGGGCAAAATATTTTATCATGTTATGAAGTATACATTCACAATTTTATTATTACAAATTTTCCTGCTGATATAAGACATATTTGAGTTTTTATCTTATTATTAAAAACTGTCCTTTGACTAACTGGGAATATCTTCTTTACTATTTTTTAAAGATTATTAAATTTACAGCTGACCAACAGTGAACTGTGTTTTAATGAGAATAATCAATAATATTTCTTTCTTAATAGTTGAAAGAAGAAGAAGGTATAATATTAATTACCGAATCAAGGAGCTTGGCACTCTTATTCCAAAGTCTAATGATCCGTGAGTTCAAAATCATTTGCGCAATAATGTTGTAGTTTCAGTGTCCCACAAATGGGTGGGTGGGGAAAGGGAGGACAGATCCAATGACCAGGAAACGAAGCATCTTACAGCAAAGATAAGTCTTCTTCTGGTCTTCCTTTAAAATATCTATTTCAGCATCAAGACATTCCCTTGCCCCGTCCTTCTGATAGTCAAAATAAGTGTGCGAGTTGCCCTCAGATCACAGTGGCTCTCTGCATACTAACAGTATTGGCAATTTCATGGTAGTGTCAAAAGCTGTTTATGATAATGACTTGGATATTCAACTTATGATAATAGCATTGCTTCCAACTTAAGATTTATGTGAGCATTAAAATTAAATTGCCACAATGTCAAATATGTTCAGGCTCTAGAGAGACTCATGCTAACGTAGAATTGTAAGATACTGGTGAGTGATGCCGACCAGATTTTGGTGGCAAACATAAAGCCAGATATACAGTGTTTGAGATTGTAAATATCAAGAAATAACTAATCAAAATTTCAATTTTGAAAGTAGAGCATTTGTACAAAGATCAAAGTCATTATCTGCAGCTTGAATGACGATTCAAATATGATCTCCCCAAATATCAACAATTTCCCCATCTAGAAAGGAGAGTGTTTGATAAAGTGATACTTGTGAGACATTAAATAGTCTTTCCTTAAATCTAAATGTTATAACTAATCTGGACAATAAAACAACTCATGTTAGAAATGAGTGAGATATGTATCTTCAGTAGCACACTGGAAAGCACAGGCTTCAAGGTGAGCGTGGCAGAAGGACCCATCCCAGCAGAGAGAACTGAAGCGCTCAGACCAAGTTTGGGTTCTAGAGATAATCATTCAAAACTGCTAAAGCCACTAAATGGAGAACTCTTCTGTTGTCCAGCTGAGTCTGGTTGAGAATGGATGCTGCTCTTCCAGAGCAACTGAGTTCCATTTCCAGCACCTATGTTGGTCAGCTCCTAGCTGCCTGTCACTAACAACCATCCAGGCTTCCAGCATCTTCTGGCACTTGTAGACACTTGGACACACACTGCATACATTAACACAGATAGGCACACAAATAAACTTATTTGTTTCTAGATTTATTTATTTTGTTGTTTTATAGGTATGAATACATTTATGAATAAAATACATGCATGTTTTATATGTATGAATATTTCTCCTGTGTGTACATATATGGACCATGTACATGTCTAATGCCTCAGAGGACAGTAGAAGGCATTGGAACCCCAGATAATAGAGTTTTAGGCATTTGTCAACTACTATGTGGGTGTCGAGAATCAACCTTGGGTCCTCTGCAATAACAAGTGCCTTAATCACTGAGCTAACTCTCCCCTCCGTGCACACAAAAATTTAAAAGTAGAAATCTGTAAACTATAGTAATTAATTGCCTTTCCTTTATAATTGTTTTTATAGAAATATCAGTAATGAGACTACATTATAAAGACTGAAGCTTTGTAATATTTAACATATTATAGTTGTTTAGATAATCTAATTCTTTCTGGTTTAACTCATTGTGTAGCACATGACAAGCTTTTCCAACAGATATATCAAGCCTTATGTTTTATGTAGGTTGTAGTGCAGTGATTTAACTCTGCCATTATTGTCCCCAAGTCAGACAAAAACCACATATAAGTGAGAGAGAATGATTACAGCCACAGAAGCTATAGACCAAAACTGTCTGTGGCTATCGTTTGTCTCATGCTAGCCTAGAATATGGAAAATCTATTTCCCACAGATTTAGATAAAAGGTAGTTGAGAAACCTTCACTCTATGCATTCTTAAGTATCTTTTTATTCATTATGATCACCATCCTCCTGACTCTCATTTTTCATAATGCTATCTGTTAACAAATAACATTAAGATTTTCCGGTAAACATGCTGAATATTGAATATATCTATATATCTATATATGACTTCTAGCATGTCATTCAAACACCTGAACACTACATTTTGCTTTAGGATATTGCATTTCCTGCCTTACTGAGACTTCACCAGTGACTTTAGTATTCTTTGGGGTTCAGCAGTAAGGATGCCATGGTTGAATATGGAATCTAGCATCTTGAAAAGGATTTTACTAGAGTAGATGCTGGGTCCAAAGACCCCAGGAATGACTAGTCTATGAAACAATTTGAGCTGATTGGTTAAATTTTAAATGCTAATATGAATCCTTTAAAAGCTTCAGGAATAACACCAGGGAAAGATTGTAGGGAAAATACAGAGAAGGCAGGATTCTATTTGAAGAAAGAAAAGTAAGAAATAGCATTACTATGTTACGGCAATCATTAAACTAACTAAAAGTTCAATTGGAAAACAACAAAATATGAAGAGATTATAACTTATAAAATATGAAGAGTTTGGATAAATAACTCTCAGTTGAATCTGTTACATAGATGATGACCATTAAGATGAGAAATTATTATTAGATTTTTAGTTCAAGAAAATGGCTGGGTGTGGTAGCTCACATCTGTATTTCTACGACATAAAAGGCAGAGTAGGGAGGATTACTGAGACCAAGGCCAATTTTGGCTACACAGTTACTTTTAGTTAATCTTAAGTCACATGATGAACCTTGTTTCAAGAAACAAACAAACAAACAAACCAAAAAAGGAGGAAGCCACAGACGATCAGTAAAGCAAGCATAGTGAGCAAGAAGACCTGGAGCTCACCTAAATGTCTCATGTTCCTGGGCACAGGCATGGTGGAGCTACTCCTGCTGAGGACCTTTCCAGCTCTCTGAACTAAATTCTGGGGAATGAGGTCAGAGCTACTTTGAAGATGCTAAACTCAATGGCATTGTCATTTTTATATATCAAAACATTCAGGGCTGGAGAGATGGCTCACTGCCTGCTCTTCCAAAGGTCCTGAGTTCAATTCCCGGCAACCACATGGTGGCTCACAACCATCTGTAATGAGGT
Organism: Microtus ochrogaster; assembly: GCF_000317375.1. NCBI lineage: Eukaryota > Metazoa > Chordata > Mammalia > Rodentia > Cricetidae > Microtus > Microtus ochrogaster. Next base: position 11,637,929 of record NC_022035.1, on the reverse strand, counting down.
CTGGTGCCCTCTTCTGGCCTGCAGACATACACACAGACAGAATATTGTGTACGTAACAAATAAACAAATAAATATTTTTAAAAAAACATTCAAAAACTTTATTTCTTTGCAGATCAAAATCATGGAGTTAAAAGAGAAAAATATACAGACAAATTAGAGTTGAGAAAAATAATTTGAGAAAAATACAAATCAGACTTGTCCTGGTGTTTTCTGCATTTCTTGGTCATAAAATTCTGATACTTGAGGCTGGACAGACTCAGATGAAGAGGCACTGAACAATTCCTTCTAAAGTTCTGGAGGAATTCCCAGAAACCACATGGTGGCTCACGGCCATCTATAGTGAGATCTGGTGCCCTCTTCTGGCTTGCAGGCATACATGGAGACCGAATGGTGTATGCATAATAAAGAAATTAAATCTTTAAAATTCTGCTGCTTTAAAGTGGATGTCACACACCAGGTGACAACTGATATACACATTTTCTGCAGCTTTACCTGAGGGAAATCCTACACTAATTTACACCTCAGATCTTAATGTCTTGACCCTACCTTCAGACTTTTAACTCTCCTCCCAAAAATATTAAGATATTCAAGGATAATTGCGTTATGGAAAATAAGATGACAATGTCTCCCTTCTTTGTTTAGACATGCCTTCACATTCTTCATTTCTATGATAACATTATATTCTTTTAATTTTTTAATCCTACAGTATTTGAGATTATCTCATAAGAGAGAACCATATATTCCTGAATACATGTGTATATATATATATATGTATGTAGATATATATGAACACTTTTAGCATTTGAAGAACAAAGCCTTATTTATTCAAATATTAACAGATGCAGCAAACTCTAAGAACAGTCAAATGACATCGGTTCCAGTCAAAAGAGTACTGTGTTCTCCTTCTCTATTTTGTAGATTTATTTTAAATTTAAATCTGCTTAAGTGTTTAGATTTGACTGTAATCATACTTTGCTTTTGATTTTTCCATTATGTTTGAAAATTTTATGCATGTATACCAAGAAATTTGAAAATATCCCTCATTCCTTTCCCCATATACATGTACATACATACATTTATGTATTTTAGATATACATTTTATTTATCTAACTAGATCCACTTAGTGTTGGTCATATGTGCATGGGTGTGAGCCATGTCTTTTGTTTCTTATTCTTCCTCCTTCATATACCCTTCCCCCAGGGGAGGAAATGAAACAAAAATAAGGTTCCATATGGTTCCTGCTACTACCTAAAAGTTTCGATTCAGGAGACCACAGTATTTCTCGGTTACAGTTACCTCTTGGTTCAACAACAGAAATGACTTGTCTTTCCATAATTACTCTACCATGAGATAAATCCCCATGAATAGAGTTGTTCTTAATAGTCATGGTGGCCCTAGAAAGCTGAGTAGATAATATTTAAAATGAGCAAACACGGAGGTAGTTTTGTACATTTCAGTAGACGGTTGTCTTTAACCCTTTGTGCAGAATGGATGAAGATGTATCGTTCCTTCATTTGTTGCTGCTAATGACATGGTCCCCCAACCTGTTTTCATTAGTAATGTTCAAATAGTTGTTTCACAGACTTTATATTCCTGACCCATAATGAATAATTTATTAACTTTATTCTAGTTTAGAAAAATCATACAAACTAGGACTATTTTCAATATAATACTCAGAAAAGTAAAACAAAAACAACTGTTGGAAAATGTTTATTTTTGCTCTATGTGTGTAAATAATTTTACAGAGTGAGGGACACGGCTCAGTGAATGATACTTGCTACTTAAGTGCAAGGATCTGAGTCTAGATCCCAGAACCCACATAAAAACTAGGCTTGGATGTGCTTGCCTGCAATCTGTCTGCTGGGAGTTGGAGACAGGAGGGTCTCAGCGCTTGCTTGGCCAGCCAATCTAGCAGAGCCAGTGAACTTCAGGTTCAGTCACCATCATTTTCTAACCACATTAATTAACATTTGGAAATTAGTTTGCTCTTGTTACTAATGATATTAATAGTTCTCATGCAGCATAACATCCATAATGTTTTCAGAAATTAAGATCACTATTAGCTCCTTCTATACTTCTATATTATTATTTCTACTATATTAAAATATTTTCATATTTTTCTATGCCAAACTTAAATGAGTTTTGAGGAATGCTTGTTTCTATTAATTATCTTAAATATTTTAAAAATATTAAAATAGCTAAAAATGGTACTCTGAGTCCAACTTTAAAAATAATGACGTTATTGTTTGTGCAGAAAAATTGATTAAATGGTTTCAGGAAGCTTGCTCTGTTGCATAAAGCAATGTTGCCCAACTCTGCTGTGTTTCACAACCATTCAGGATCACCATTCAGGGAAGAATGTCCTTTTTTCTTTCTTAGAAACAAAAGCAACCATATTAGGAAATAAGTTAAAAGATTGGTACATTTGAAACGATCTTAAAAAATTTAGGCTTAAGTCGTCAGAAATGTACATTTGCTAGTTCATTAATGCAGAAATCCTGCACATAGATTTTAATCTTAGAGTTAATAATAAAAGCAATTTTCACTAAAAATATAAAAACTGTAATGGTAGAATCATGATATTGCATTTAGCTCTCCCACAAAAAGTCACTTTATTACTTTCTTTTGACACTTATTTTCATTCTGGGATTAATTTTACTATATAAGGGCTTCTTAACTATTCTATTAAAATTTCTATTCAGAAGCAATAATATCTAAGAGTGAATAATAGTCATGTAAATCATTATTTCATATTAATGTAAAAGATTTTGTAAGTTCTTATGAATTCTGCTGACATGCACAATTGTGAAAAGGTTATCTCCCCCTTCTACAGTGATATGCGCTGGAACAAAGGAACCATTCTGAAAGCATCAGTGGAGTACATCAAGTGGCTGCAGAAAGAACAACAAAGAGCCCGGGAGTTAGAACACAGACAGAAGAAATTAGAACAGGCTAACCGGCAGCTTGTGCTCCGGATTCAGGTTGTCATGAGATGGTTGCCGTGAGCTGCACAGTGAACGTATAACTAACTCGTCACTGCTTTTCTTCACTGGTTTCACTTATACATTTGCTTATTAACAACTTTCTCCCCCTTTGGAAAAATAATTTACTGCCTTTTCAAGCTTCTGAATTGGGTTGTTTCCATTAGATTTTAATTGGAGATCGAAGATCAAAATGACTTAAACAGACACAGAATGGGTGAAAACCAATTACCAAATGCAGGAAATGATGCTCATTTGCTGCACACACGATATCATCTCTCACGTTGGAAAACAGAAACAGAACAACCAAGAGAAGCACTTGGCTTCTGTTAGATGATTTTGGACACTAAATTTCTCCCTCCTCTTTAATTTCTTTAGTGACATCATTATGGATTTCATTGCCTCAAGGCTTATTTTACCAGTTTACTTTTTACCTTTCATCTATTCATGTGTAACAAAATATTAAAATATGGGCTTCATAATTGTATCTCCTTTTAATGCAGACAGGCACATGGTCAAGTTATACACTTACCTTGTTTCAGTGAAATGCTCTTGAGTTATAGCAGGAGATTAACCAGGAGGCATAAGTGGAAGACTTTTTACAATTTGTGTAGTGCACTATTTAGCCACTATGATATCATCACATATCATGTGGTTTACAGACACTGTAAGGACTTTTTTCTTTAATTTAAGTAATTTTTAGGTATTGCAAGTACACCAGATTTCCTTATTTACAAAATATGTTTGTAGTTTCCCGTCCTCTTCATTTTGTTCATTAGCTAATTTGTTTTGTTTTCTTTTCCAGTTTGATTTCAATAATTATGTCAACTTTTCCAACGCATTATTTAACAATTTACAAGTTCTTATTGGAAATTGCAGGAACTAGAGATACAAGCACGGGCTCACGGTCTGCCAATGCTGACTTCACTCGGCCCCGCTGATCTCAGTCCCCACCTCACCAAACAACAGATCCATCCTGAGAAGAACTCAGTAGTGGGCTGCTGCCAACAACTGACTCCGTCTCAGGGGACAAGCCCGGAGTTCTGCGAGCAAGCTGTGGCCTTCTCTGACCCTTTGTCCCACTTCACAGATTTATCGTTTAGCGCTGCTTTGAAGGAAGAGCAAAGATTGGACGGCCTGCTACTAAGTGATACAATGTGCCCCTTTGGAACAGACCCTCTCCTCTCTGCCACTTCCCCTGCGGTTTCCAAAGCCAGCAGTCGAAGCAGCTTCAGCTCCGAGGATGGTGATGAACTATAAGCCACAAACAGGCTCCAGTCATCAACCAGGAAGAAACGCCATGTTGGTGCTATGCAATCATGATCTGCGTTTCACACGTTATTTTTTCTTAATTCTCTGAAAGGAATTATGTTGCCCATGGGGGGAAAGTGATAAGAAGCAATGGGCAAGTCCTAGGGAAGAAGAAGCATGGTGTTAAAGAATCGCTGAAGAGCACAGTCTCGTTTCCTCCTTTGTCTACAGAGTCCAGATTTCCTTAAATTTGATTTTCTTGGAAAGTGGCTTACTTAATAATGACTCTAGTGTGATACCTGCAGAGCAATGACATGATGTTATTGGAACTATAGTCCTTAAAGAGACTGCGATATACCGCTCCCCTCCCACTTCCATATTCTGTGTCACCTCTTATAGCATCGTTTTTGTAACGAATCAAGACTAACAAATTAGGTGATAATTTCCTCTCCATTGTCTGATGGACATATTATGTATGGTTGGACTCTTGTTGGGAAATTGGCTTATAAAATGAATATTTTTACTTATACTTGAAACTCAGTCTGTAATAACATGAGAATTTCTCAAAATAAAACAAAAACGTTTCTAAAAATGTTATTTTCTAAAATTAGATCCTGACTTTTAAAAATCAGTTCAATGAGCCCAATTCTGAACATCTTCTTGCATATTTATGTATCTATGCCCTCTTCAGATACGAACCAGTGAGGGCTCAGCTCCAGAACATGGCCCTCAGTCTTACCTGTTTTACACAAATGCACACATACATAGTGTAAGTAGGACATATTATTTTATTTTGTTTCATTCATCTGATTACCTGAATAATGTCATAAACTATATACCAACTATTCCGTTGCTCTTCAAAAGATATATGATAATCAATTTTAGTAACTAAAGTATAAAATTTCTCCATACTAGAAACATTTGTTTGGATTAAAATTTGTTTTCATGTCCAATGTGAGATATAGATTTCTTATTCATAAGGGTTTTCTCAAAGATTGACCACATATTGAATATTAGACTGCCAATTGATAATCTGTTAGCTGAAATTACTTTTTATTTTATTCAAATGTGAGGGGAAGATAAAGTTCTTTTTCCCTTGAAACTTAGAGTGCCCTATGGTCTTCCTTTCTGTCACCAGTTAGTACAATGCAAGTATTTGCATGTACAGTATTTCATTTGTGCTTTTATTCTCTAACTTGTCTAAACTTTGGGGATTTATCAACACATATATTGCTATATCTGGCATGTGACTATATCTTAATGAATGATCATCAATGAATCAATGTTAATGGGGAGTCAGATCTGTGCTGGGCCCTGAGAAAATGTAGAGCAGATGAGAAGCACAGGATCTAATTCTTGAGGAGACACTTAACAAGACAACAGGAAAACAAAACCAAAAGCTAGAGAATGTGCAGAATTTAAATCTAAACATAAGTTGTGAAATAAAAGAATTCAAAGAAAGCAAAGATGGTTACGAAGCTGAGGGAAAATGCAGCAGGTAAAATGCACAGTATAGATATAAGGGGATTTAATAGAGGGGACCACTATCAACCAAATGATCAAAGAAAATAAGTAGACAAATATCTTCAGGAGACGTTTGGTTGACAGATCTATATCCCTTTTTTCAGGAGGTGTGAGAAACGATGTTTACATTTAGTTGTAAAGACAAATACATCCCGGATGCCATAATACACTAGAGGTTATATTTGTCATTAGAATAGGAATTTAGATAACAAAATGTATATTTCTTGGTTGAGCTGTGATATCTGAAATATTCAAGTGTTCAGTATTTTGTACACAATATGTCATCAAAATCTTTCAAGTCCTTATGCTAAAGAAAAATGATGAAATGCTATCTCCTGGACATTGATAGTTTCTTGCTTACCATATATCAGCTCAGATTTGGGAGTATTAAAATAATTTAATTGTCATATTCATAATTTCTAGGAATGACCATTAAAGTCAGATGGATTGAGTCAACCTAAAATATGTTATTGGAAAACAGATTTTTCTCAATTTTTTTCCAGAGGGCATTTAACACTTTTAATAATAATGGCAAAAGTTTCTCTCAGGGGTGATAATTTGATCTGACTTTGCAAATCATAGGGGAATGAATGTTTTGTGGCCCATGGGGACCATACTATTCTAGCTGGAAGATTATTTCTTTTGAGACTCTACTGTTCTCTTTTGTGATAGTCTAAGACTTTCTCAGGTGATACTGTTGATTTGACACCATCTTCCATTCTCATGAAGTAATACTGCTTGTTCGTGAAACTGAGATCCCATGGTATTGGGTAAGATACGGACTTGGCACACAGATTGATAATTCTGGAGAGAAGGCTAATAAATTTAAAGCTCCATTCAGAATGTGCAATTTCAGAAAATTAAAACTTGGGTAAAAATAATTTTAAGACAGAGTGGAATGGTATTACGCCCCCTGTGTCCAAAATAATTTAAAACATTTAGACAGTAATTTTTAACTTCACAGCATAGAGGCCTTGAGAACTTAACAACAGCCATCTCTTCTTTTTCTAGAAAAATACAGAACTTTGCATGGACAATAATTTTCCCACAACATAAAGTTTTAAAGCTCCCCAAAATGTATCTATCCATGGACACCAAATGAAAAGTTTCTGCATCACATCTGTAACCCACATACGAACATGGGTATGTCAGTCAATGCCTCATATAGTGGAGGGAGTACTTATCACCATCAATATTCTAATTCTAATAGCACTGAAGTTGCATAGAAAAGTAAAAGCACACCAAATGTAAAATTATTTATCAGAAGTTGTCTAGTCACAAAGTAGTCAACAGCCAAGCAACAATCCTTACTCAAAAAAATGACTCTTTTGTGTTGTGTATTTAAAATTATGTTTTCTGTAAGTATTATATTTTGTATACATCTTACAGTGAAGTTTGGCATGACACATAAATATCAAGTTAAAAAATATAAACTGAAAAAATAGCTATTTAAGCATCTAGGAATCTTAGAAAAAAAAATCTCATGAAAACAGATGAATAAAAGAATATTGTTGCAGACTTTACCTAACAGAGACAGAAGAACTATTTGTCAAAGCATTCTACCACAGAAGACTGATTATCAAATCACTATTAATAAACAATTTGCTAATATGCAAAGAATTAATGTACAATTTCAATGATAACTTTAGTAAAAATTTCAAGATAATGTCCCAACCAATCTCTTTTCTCATTTATTATAAAATGCTGATTTCCTTCTTGTGGATTTGCATTAATCAGCCTTTTTCATTTCCCAATTCTCTGGCAATAATAAGACCCCCAATGATTAGCTGTAATGTGTAGTGTTCATTTTCTCTAATGCTTGTTCTCTGGAAGCCTTCCTGTATCAGTTGGAGAACACGTGCCTAGGACAAACTCTCTCGGTTGAGGGTCTTATCAGTGACCCTGCCTTAATCTGTAAAGATAAAATAATTCCTCTGAAAAATAAATAGCCAGATGACCTGTAGACACCAGAAACAGCCTTCCCCTTCATTTTCACTCTCATTTCTTCGTGCTCATATGTGACTGTACTTAAAATGCTTCCTAGGGATTTCCTTCAAAAATACACATAAAAAATGTCTTGATTTTGTGTGCCCATTTACCACAACCTTAGGATAAATTACATTTCATAAAAGAAAAATTGTTTACTTTTCTTTTCATTTAATATTGTTAGTGGTATTATAAAAATGCCCCCCCCCTTTCTTGTACCGTTACAAGGGCTTTATAAGTCTAAGTAAATGGATGTCATAACAGAACATTCTAATTTTTAATTGGACATGTATTATTGATTGTAGGGCCAATACACAGAGCAATGTAAGTCTCAAAAAGAATTTGAGCGCACTGGACTTTTCTACAATATCTTTATGCTGATATTTTCTTTTCTCATAATATCTAAATTGTTCATGAAAATTCAAATTCATTAATCATATTGCTGTTTTATCAGCATTTGGTCAATCTGGGTTTAGTGAAAGCAACTGAGGCTTGAATTTACTTCAGTATAGATGAGGAAAGATTCCATAGATGCATAAAGGTGCATCATTTGGTCTACCTCAGGCCTTGTCTCATTATAAGTTTATATCAACCTGAGTTCCTGGAAATTACCCAGACAGATATTTCTCCCTATTGCCTATGAAGTGAGTGCTGACACTGTGATAAACTTCTTATCATTATTCACTGATATGCATTTTATTTTTTTATTTTATTTTATTTATTTTTTTGGTTTTTCGAGACAGGGTTTCTCTGTAGCTTTGGAGCTTCTCCTGGAACTCCCTTTGTAGACCAGGCTGGCCTCGAACTCACAGAGATCCACCTGCCTCTGCCTCTCGAGTGCTGGGATTAAAGGCGTAATTTGAAAATAAGGAAAACATTTTGTTTTACATTGAGAGGTTAAAAAGCTACAAGAAGCTACCCTTCCTCTGGACCTAGTGCTATATCCTTGTAATAAGAACACTCGGGGAAGCTGCAACAGGTGAAGAGTGAATTAAAAAACCAAGAAGGCTATGGGACCTGTTCAAAACTAGCCGACATAGGCTGCTCCTGACTTGGTGGTGGTGAAAGTTTGGTTTTTGTAAAGCCTACTTCACAGTTTCTGTGTCACGTGTTCTTTTGTTTTCTGAGTTTCGTTTAGAATGTCAGTGTATGAGAAATGATCAGAACTGAGTTGCTATAAAAACACTCTCTCCCAAAATTCATCTAATTAGGGAATAAAATGCCCTTGTGTACATTCTATACATAAAGGGGAGGTTTTTATCCTCATTGGAGGCCTTGTTTGCATATTTCTTACATTGTGTATTTCTTAACAATCAAATTATTTCTATTGTTTCTGCTGATAAGATCCTCGGTAAAATTCTGGTTTTCATAGTTTAGTAGGTTTAAAGAACAAAAATAATGACTTTGCTGTTTGCAAAATTACATTCTTATTCCTATGTTACCTTTAAAGTTTTTTTTTTTTTTTTGTTTTTTCGAGACAGGGTTTCTCTGTAGCTTTGGAGCCTGTCCTGGAACTCCCTTTGTAGACCAGGCTGGTCTCGAACTCACAGAGATCCGCCTGCCTCTGCCTCCTGAGTGCTGGGATTACAGGCGTGCGCCACCACCGCCCGGCTTACCTTTAAAGTTTTAAAGGTGGTAAAAATTTCTGCCAAAGCAAACTTTATAATTTTTAAATCTTATTTTATGTAACAAAATAGTCAAAAGAAAGAGGGAACCATTATTGTTTCCAAAGAATTATATAACCATAAGTTATCTCTTACTTTGAAAAATCTGTATATGAAGATGTAGACAAACTACATTCCAGAATCTTGTCTACCAGCATAGAGGTTGCTTATGGCATGCTAAGCTAAAAATTAATTCAGCTATTTAATCTTAATAACAACAATGTAGTTAAAATCTTTGACTTTAATAGCATTACACATATATATGAGTAGCTGAAGTAACATTCCAATAATTTTAGTCTAACATTGGTTATATCAAGAAAACATTGCTAATATAATAAGACTGTAGAATTTATAATTATTGCTATTTTTCATTTTAATAACAAAGTAATGTGTCTTATTTTCTATGAAAATGAAGAACATTGGTGTACTTTAAATGCATACATGAATTTTTGTTCAAGTACTTTTTAAATGTACCAATATTTTCTTTGCGTATATTAAATGAAAGAACATAACCATTAAGGGTTTTAATATGCTTCTCTTTATTCTGCCCTTGTATATAGACTTCAGAGGGAGATGCCATACGGGTTAATCACCTGACAGGATACTTACGTGCTGCAAGACTTCACAACTGACAACTGCTTGTTACACAGCCCAGACTGACAACAAAGACCCAATATTTTTCCATTATGGAAAGTAACTGTTACATTCTCTAATGTGGTCTCCTGCCATCTGCTTCTGCATGCTGTTATGGCTTTGATTTATGGAAAATATTTATCAGGATGTTGCAAAATTGCTAACAGGCATGATGGTAGCAGTGAAATCACCAGAAAGCTGCAAAGCCTTTTTAATATACTAGATGCTCCCCAGACAATCTAGGATAAATAGAATACTGTATTCTGATATGTAAAACGTTTTAGAGCTGCTAATTGCTATTGACTACGCCCATCCCTTGATAACGAAATTAATAAGGAATTCAGAAGCGTTAAGACTTTCTAATATTTAATACCATGTTTATGGATTTTGTTCTTATATACTTGTACCAAAAATGATAAAGCAGGACCATTTAAAATTAGTATAAAAAGATACTTTGATTGAAACATAAGTTCATTATTTTTTAAGAATAAGTACCAGAAAATAGATGTTGTAAAACACTATCAATTCTCAAAATACAGATTGATATGATAAAACCTGTATAGAAAGAATAGCCAATGCAATGCACATAAAAATAAGCCAATGATTTTAAAAACCTTACATAGATTAAAAAGGTTGAGACAGGATGAATTTTAATTTTGTCATTTGAATGTATATGTACTTAGATAATGTGTTGTTTTTTCCTTTTTTATTGATTTATTGAACTCTACATTTTTCTCTGCACCCCCTGAAGACACAGAAGGAACATTTGAAGCCATCTTTAAATGTCTTTTATTGGAAACACACACACAGACACACACAGACACACAAACATACATGTACACCAAAACACACATGCACAGAGGCACTCATGAAAACATGGGAATGGGCACAGACACGCAGAGACACATACACATACACACTCACAAAAGCACACATACAAAGAGGCACATATATGTGCACACACATATACACACGTAAAACTTTGAGTTCAGACAAAAAGTGGAGAACGCTTTAACACACTTTATTATTTCTCACTATAATGGTTGATGTCTTTAATTTTAAAACATGAAAATATAATATAAAGAATGATTTGGTTAACCGCCAGAAAGAAGGGTAAAACCCACCTTGAAAGTCATTAAAAATTATTCGCCTTAGGAGTTCTGAGGATGTGATGGCTAACAGGAACAATATGATATCACTTATTTGTTACATTACATACCTACCATCTTAAATAGGTATCAGTTTCATTAATTGGCAACCATGAGACAAGATTACAGCATTCTGGATGGTTAGGATTTTGATAGAATCCACCACATTGTGGTTAAGTATATGATTCACATAATAAGAAGAGTTGCCTCCGGGCTATTGTTCCTAGCATGGATTAAAATTTACATATTGCTTCTCCTTATGTCAAAACATCTGGTGCCTGAAAATGCTAATGTTTCCTTAAAAAGTTTCGCAAGCCAGGAAAAGTGGATTGGAAACACTGAATGTGAATCACTTAAATATTTCAATACAATAAGAGTTATGCTCAGAAAAAAAAGTAAATTGCTGCAAATAATATTATAGTCAAGATTATAATTTATTTGATTATGTGTGAAAAGTAATGTGTGTATATAGAGAGAAAACGCTGCTTGTTATTTGAGTTTTGTGTTAACCCCTTTAAAAATACTTACTTTATACATAACTATATGGGACAGGTAGAGTTTTTTTGTTTTTGTTTTTGTTTCTAGACATGGTTTCTCTGTGAAGTCTTGGCTGTCCTGGAACTTGCTCGGTAGACCAGGCTGGTCTCCACTCAGAGACATACCTGCCTCTGCCTCCTGAGTGCTGGGATTAAAGGTGTGTTCCACCACTGCCTGGCAGAACAGGGTGAGTTTTAAGATCGAGATTTAACAGTGCTGGAAACAGCCTACAGTTCCATAAAGCCCATTCCTATTTGCTAAGGACAAGATTGAGAGATATCCTAGACATTCGCTCTGGAATTATATTTCTACTTATTCACAGGTAAGACAGAGAAGTGCATTGGGCTGCAGACTGATCCTTTCCATTTAGGTCCTCAGCTCAATATTGTCTGTCTTTTGCAATGACTGCCTTCGTCTGTTTATGTTCTTTCTCTAACAAGGCCATTTAAGGTTTTTCCATTTGTAAGGCCTTTTTATTTTTTAATCACAATAATCAGTGGTAATCACTGTCATAATGTTCTCTGGATGTACCAGCCAGGAAACCCTTAAATTCTATTCTTGGATTGCTCTCTAATGCAGATTGTCTATACAAATGGGCATAGACACAGCATATATGTACATGTGTGTGCATATATATATGTGTGTGTGAGCATATATGTGTATGTCTGTTTGTATATATGTTCCTCAGCTAACTCTCTCTTCTACATTATTTATCGCTGTGTTTTGCTTGACACTCTGTATCCACAGCTAATGGTTCTTTCTTGTTGATCAGGGAAACACGGGTCTGTCAGATTCTTCAGATAACAGGATCATACTTACTCAGGATGTTAACAACCCATTCCAGTCTCCACCTTATTGTTCACTCCTACAATTCTTTCAGCTGCGCTGGGGAAGTCCCTGTGTCCTCTTGGCGGTTCTAGGAAATACGACTCCTCAAACTGAAAATAGTATGAAGTATTGTGACAGAAAAGAATAGAAGAAATTGCTTCTAGAGTTTTCCTTTATTTCTTCCTTTCATAAATATGACTAAAGAGACATGCTTGCTGTTTGAAAAAAAAAACTGTAAAGGACCTGCAACCAAAATTTTGGAGTAAAGTGGAATTGGGATGTTGGGAGAGTCAAAGGAATTCTCAAGCACATGTCAGGGCGTCTGCATTTCCCTCAGGTGAACTTAGTTTTAAGGCAAATGAGATCTCGTTTGGTCCAGCCAGCAGCTGGGAAAAGGAGAATGAAGGGTGCTGCCTGTGCAGACCTCCTGCAGCTCACCACTCCTTGATGGAGGAAGGTCATTGGTTAATTAAATAAAGAAGCTGCTTGCCCTGATAGGTTAAAACATAGGTGGGAGGAGTAAACAGAACAGAACTCTGGGAGGAAGAGGAAGTGAGCTCAGAGACTCAACAGCTCTGCTCTCGGGGGCAGACGCCTCAGAGAGACACGATGCTCCACTCTTGCGGGCAGAGGCGAGAGCTGTGCTCTCTGAGGCGCACGCGATGAAGCTCCAACCCAGGATGGATGTAGGCCAGAATCTCCCTGGTAAGCCACCTTGTGGGCTACAGCAGATTATTAGAAATGGGCTAGTCCAGGTGTGAGAGTTAGCCTAGAAGAGGCTAGATAGAAATGGGCCAAGCAGTGATTAAAAGAAGACAGTGTCCGTGTAATTATTTTGGGGGTATAAGCTAGCCAGGTGGCCGGGGTGCGGCTGGGGTGCTGGGGAGCAGCCCCACAGCTCCCTATTACTACAACTCCTCATCCTGGCCACACTACCCTCATCCTGGCCACACCAACACTGTTTATATAGCAGGCTTTAACTCTTTGAGGTTTCAGAATATTTGAGTATACTCAGAGTACTGCATCTTATTTATTTATTTTTATGTTAAAATTCATTCTTACATTAAAACAGAATTACATCACTTCTCATATAGGCTGAAGTGATGACTGCTGGGAGAAGGAGAATTAGCCTTTCTCAGGGACGAGCCCCCTCACTGGCTATTGAGTACAGAGTGGTTATCCCTGAAACCATAAACACATAACAGAAATGGACACTGAAAGCTGTATTTATGTATTTGTGTGTATATATACATATATGTGTATATTTAACTAATAGTAAGATCTCTTTAACCACAGAGTATCCATGTTATTCAGGTTATTCACAAAAGGATCTCCTGGCTAGAAGTTTCTTTTTCTACTTTTATTAGAACCAAAGAATACCTTTCTCTTTGTGTTTCTCTCTCTCTCTCTCTCTCTCTCTCTCTCTCTCTCTCTCTCTCTCTCTGTATTGTATGTTATGTGTGTATGTATATATGTATGTATATCACACACACACGTGTGTGTGTGTGTGTGTGTGTGTGTGTGTGTGTGTGTGTGTGTAGAGAGAGAGAATAGAGGAAGAGGGGAAGGGATACTTTTCTACAGAACCTGGAATATGGTTATCAAATATCTCTTCTACAGCTCACTTTCTCTGGCACTAACCATATTATAAAGCCCATTCTTCCAGCTTGTAATCCTCCCTTTAAGTAACTCATATTGATTATACATGCCTAGAAGTAACCAGTAAAATGTTTCTTCTCTTTATCAACAGTATTAATATTTCACTTAAGAAACCTAATGCAGAAAGAAGCACCTAAAAAACAAAAGAGCAATGAGAAAAGACAAACACCAACCATCAGCCACAGACATCTCTATCTCCATGGTTAAAACTATGGCACTGTACAAGAATGAATAGTTCACAGTAGAGAATCCAAACCAAAGCAATATTAAAATTAGCATAACAGAAGTATTATAAAGCAACACACTGCAAACAGTTCTGGAAGTAGTGTCAGAAAGACACCAGCTGTCCACCAGGATGAGACTGAGGGATATCCATTGAGTGAAATATAGTACCATGCCCTGCAAAAAGAATGATGAAAACTACCACATCTGATATTGAAAACTATTGTAAGAAGAGATTACTTTTAGTTATTAATACATGACATATAGCTACATATAAGGTATTTTCTAAGTGATTACAAGAAGATAGAAGACTAAATATCATACAGCAATAAAGTGCAGAAGAATATACAGAAGGCTAGTAACCTGTTTATGCTGAAGAAAATATGGGAACACCTTTACAATATATATTTTAGTTCTTTATATAGTCCTATTCAAGTAAGTCCACACACACACACACACACACACACACACACACACACACACACACACAGGCATGCACACACCTCTACATATATATGCACGCACACATTCCTACATACACATCTTACATATGCAAGATACAGAGGTAAGCCTCAAGTTCATTTAATGTGCGTTAAAGGTTTACTGCTCGCTTTCATTTTCCATCACTTTATATTACCTTCTGTGATGTTAGGTTTTGAGTCCTTCTGGCCAGTGATACTTCTAACCTATGTATTTACACGAAATCTAAGTAGCAAAATAAAAACATAGAAGCTTTACTTGTACTCATATTGTGGGGAGGTCTTAGAAGGACGTGGAAGTCTACCATGACAGAAAAACTAGTTTCCCTTAAATTGTCAAGAAGTGTTAAGACTAGTTTTTAAGAGCCAAAAGATAGCCTCAATCTTATTGTAAACCATGTTGAATAGGACCTCATGGCAACAGAACCTTGTCTCAGTTGTATTTAAAATCATACCCTTAAAATGAGAGAATGCCATGAGATATTGCGGTGGGTCCAATCCAATCACACGGGACCTTGGAGGTTCCCAGTCTCAGACTGCCAAGAAACTCTCCACTTATCTGAGATGGGGGTGGTGTGACTGGCTGTTTTACAGAGCTAAATCTAGGGTTAGAAACCCAGGCTACCTTGCTCTCGGTCTTCTATGCCATTTTACAGGTGGTCCCAAATCTTCTGACATGGTATTTGCAATGTAGTGTTTTTTTTTTAATAAAAACTCACTTAATGAATTAGATTTAGAATTTCCATTGTAAAAAGTACTTCTGAGGATTTCAAATCTTGTAGATGAGGAAGGTCACAATGACTATACAGACTCAGATTTTGAGTAATATATTCTTTAAGGGTCGAGTGTTATAGTTAAGATTTTTGCAAATTGCTGAGGAATTTCAGGAAATTGTACCTTAGTCCATTTAAGATGCTCTAACAAAATGTACCATCCATGGGATTTATCAACAGTAGAAATTCATGTTGTATGTATTCAACAATGGAGAGTTTAAATGCTCTTGTGCATAACATTCTAAAGGCCCTACCATGACCAGCTTCTATGTATGAATTTCAAGAGTACACAAACATTCCATCTATAGCAGATTTGAGACTTCCCAGTGCAGAATTGTTATTTGCCTATGACAGTAGGTAGGCTCTTGGAAATGTAAATCATAAAAAATATAAAGAAGCCAAGTATTAAAAGTAGCTAGGAGGAGAGGGAGAACAGTGGAAACAAAGAAATGGACAAGATGAAGGGAGGAGCAAGCAGGATGGGAAGGGAGCAGAAACCAGGAAAGAAAGAAGCAGTGAGGAGCATAGCCTATGGCGTTCCCTTGATTACTCCTGAGGAGAAAGGCTGAGGTTCTAAATGTCTCTTTTCTCTTGAAAGCATACTGTTCTACTCTAGATTATCTAAAACAATTTTGAGTATCTCATTAATAACATGCTTTCCCAGACAGATCACATTCATTTAACAAGGACAGCCATTGCTGGGTCTCCTGTGATGAGCTCCAGGGACTTGCTCAGTGGCTGTGAGACAGTGCATCATATTTGAGAGCTCACAGTCTCGACTCAGTCAGACAAGCTCGTTTCAGGTTCCTTCTCTCCTATTACTGTTATGATGTGACCTTGAGATTGTGCTGCACTGCTTGGTGCGTGTCTCACGTAGAAAACAAGTTTGAAAGTCACATTAAATTTCTGACTTCATTTAAATAACATAGGCACAGAAACGATTTTGCCCGTGCCTGTACAGACGGCACAGTGTCAAGTAAACAAAACTGAAAACTTACCAAAGTTGAGAGTTTCTATCCATTACTGTTTCTGAACATAGTTGAAATCCATTTTTTATAGGAAATCTTTCATGAAGTTCTCTTTCCTCAGCTTCAATTACACACCCCAGCTCTTCTTTCCATCTGCCTGTGAATTTGTATCCATTAAACAGGATCCTTATTGTGGAAAGAACTGATGTCCATGGAACCTTATAATTTTCTAGGTTGTTTACTCATTATTTTACCACTTATACATCATAGGCATCCAGGATCTCAGCACAAACATGATGAACATCCCATTGTCTTATATCCTGCAGTTCGGATCACAGCTTCTAGACTAACTTATTTGTACATTGTTTTAGCACAAAAGGTGCCTGTCTGTGCTATGTTAGGCATCATTACATATACAGGGTACAACAATAAATAATAACAATACCCTGCTTTCATTAGTTTACGTTTAAATTTGAAGTACAGGCAATTGATAAATAAAACGTAAAACCTCATCAAAATTTTATGGAGTTCTATAACCACTGCGATAAAATGGAAGTCAAGTCTGGCAGTGGAGAGAGAACTGTTTGACCATTGTTGGTGCAGACTTTCCATGCCAGGTGAAACTGGAGTTAAACTTATCAGGTGTTGAATATGAAACCTAAGTAAATGATCAGAATAGAGAAAAAAGGAAATTTAAAAGGGACTCAAACCAGATACAAATGAACTAAATCTGAAGAAAGACTGGAAACCTGAGTGGGGTTAGGGAGATGGTTTGTGGGTACAGGGCTTGCTGTGAAATGTGAGGAGCAAAGTTTCAATACCCAGAAACCCTGCAAATCCAGATGCAGCAGGGTAATTGCAGTTCTTCTACAGTGAAGTGGGAGAAAGAAATCTCCAAAGTCTTGGTCGACACAGCAGCAAACACAAAGGAGGAGCCCTGTCTGAAGCAGGGTGAGGACAAGGAGAGATCCCTAAGGTTGTCTTCTGAACTCCACACATGTAACACACACACACACACACACACAGAGAGAGAGAGAGAGAGAGAGAGAGAGA
>NC_022035.1:11616833-11620123 GCF_000317375.1 Microtus ochrogaster | reverse complement strand
GAGAGAGAGAGAGAGAGAGAGAGAGAGAGAGAGAGTCGTGAGGCAATAGAGACTTTCTAGGTATGCAGGTATTGCCTGGGGACATTTCTGCTACAGATTATTTCCCCAAACTCATCACATAACAGGTCTGTTTATTTAATTATGTGCTAAGAATGTGCCTGTGCTCATAATATAAAGTTTTTCCCTCCATTTTTGCAGCTATTGGATGCTATGTTTGTATCTGGAAGACCCTCCAAAGCTCCATGTAAAAGCATCAAGCCTTTAGTGAAGACTACTGGGGAATTTTAGGTCATTGAAAATGAGCATTTAAGGAGATTGTGAGACCTCCTTTTTGTCCCTTTCTCTTTGGAATCCTTCCTATCAACTAGAACTTTACTTTCTCCACTCTCTGCCATGCTTGTTTTTTGCCATTCTATGGTCCAAAGCCCAGCCCGAAACCTCCATATACGTGAGCCAATTATGCCCCTTTTCTGTTTTACTAAATTAAACTTGGCTTTGACAGTTTCATGTTTATAGAAAGCGTTCTGATTACTCTTGTTCTCTGTCCTTTTATCTCCTACCTCCACCTGCCAGTCCCTTCCCTCTTCCTTAACACTTGCTTTCTCGCATTCATGTCTTCTTGTTTTCTTTTGTCACCCACTAAATTTAACCAGGGCCGTGTGAGCTTAGGCATCCAGAGGGCTAGCCAGTGAGTACACAGCTGACGGTTACTTCTTTCCCAGTCTCTAACAGTAGTCAGCACATGGGTAGAGAGGGGTGGAGCCCCATGAGTCCTTCTCCGTTTGTCAATTAAAGGTTGACTGGACCAATGTCATGCAAACCCAGTGCAGGTAAGCACAGCTCCCATGAGTTCATGATGATGTCTGTATCATACCTAAGATAGCATCTTCTGTCTGTTGCATTCCTTCTGTGCCATGCACCTTGGAGAAAATGGTAGAAATGTCTTCTCAGACCGTCTTCAACAGTGAAACTACAGCATCAGCCCTCAGTCAATACAGGCCTTCATTAATAGGTCACATTGGAGGGATTAATTTCATATGAGTTCCAGGTATGGCTTCTAGTCATATGCGTGGGTGTCTCAGAAGTAAGCATCCCAGACATAAAATAGTTAATGATCTTTTTTTTTGAAACCAAGGTACTTGGTTTCAGTGATGCTCATTTTGCGGAAGTCTCAGAAATTTTAATGATGTCGCCAAGTTATTTGCTTGGTATCTACCTATGTTTGGGAATGAGGTACCCATCCACCTTGTCACCCATCTTCTCATCTGGACAAAAGTACACCTCGGGGAAAAACTGAAAGATTTGAAGAGAAGGGAGATTAGAGAATTTCAAAGGAGCTGGATTGGAACTCTAATTGAATCCTATCAACATTCTGTTCTAGCGCGTGTCTTTTAAAGCTCGGCACGGGGGATATGTCTTTTAAAGTGTTTCAAACAGCTTGATGGAGAATTTCTACTGTGAAATGAAAATATGCTAATAGATGCCCTCAAACCAAGGGTATTCTCCTCCTCTTCTGATGGACTTTGCAGTGTGTGTAAGACACAGCCAGGTGTAGAGCCACCAAGCAGGAGTCTCACCTGGTCATGTTTAGGAGACCAGCAGTTGTTCCGGAATGACAGCCTCTGAGCCATTCCCAGAACAACAGCAATTATTCATTTGTCGGAACTCCCAGCTCCCCCACGTCGTAGGACTGACTCTGCATCCAGTGTCGAGGTCCTTTGACTTGAGATGTGCTGTTTGAGGAAGCTGAGATGTCAGACAACTCTCTCTCCATTTCAAACAGAGCAGAAGTTGCTCATAATTACTTTTCAATTAGTTCTTAGCATGACTGTATTCTCTCTCTTAATAGAGAAAATAATTTTTACAAAACCTAAAAAGAAACATTTTGATACTTCCAGAATTGCCTGCTGTTGTGCAAAGAGAACTCAGAGGTCAGCGTGGAAACATGACTTCTGGCCAACTGGATCCAGCAGTGAGCACATAGACATGAGATTTCTTTCATTGTTCTCTTTTAAGGAATTTATTGTTGGGGAAAGTAGATGAACAAGCTAACTAGTAAGCTCATAATCACATAGGAAGCCTAAGTAACCAGCGCTCATAGACAAAGAAGAGAAGATGTTCAATGTTTTCTGTGCTGAGTTGTAGTGAGTATTGTTTTACGAATGCTCTTAAAATTTTAGACAGAAACATTTCATTTATTTTTAATATTTTTGAGAGTATCATCTGTTTGTATTATTTCCCCTTCCAATTCTTATCTTTAAGCAATCCCATATAATCCCTTGCTGTCTTTCAAATGCATAACTTATCTTTTTAGGTAATTATTGTTTCTCTCTGTCTCTCTAGGTCTCTCTGTCTGTCTGTCTGTCTCTCTTTCTCTCTCTCTCTCTCTCTCTCTCTCTCTCTCTCTCTCTCTCTCTCTCTCTGTGTGTGTGTGTGTGTGTGTGTGTGTACTCTTAAATCTATAAAAAGACCCATCTCAGTCTGGTTAATGTTATTTATGTATAAGTTTTCTGGGCTGATTGCTGTGCTTTTTTGCTGGGGAAGAGCATTCCTGTAGATCTCATAAATCCTCTGTGCTTGTAGTTTTTTGTCTATGGTTGAGAACTCCTGGGCTTTCCCTTCTCCATTTTAGCATGTCTACTGTTAGTGTTCTTGCTTTGCTTGTGTTTAGGCAATCATGATTGTGTGTCTTTATGGGTGTAGCATCTGGAATCCCTAGGAGACCGAATCTTAGAATAAGCCCCCTATTCCTCTGGCTCTTACAATCTTACCACATTTTCTTTCACAATGTTCCCCAAGCCTTGGGTATAGGAATTGTGTGTTATATGTTGCAATCATGACAAGGCAGTACAATTCTGCATTTGTTTTGTTGTTGTTTTCCATAAGAGAGGTCAGATAAAGTATTTGCATTTCTACCATGTAGAAAGCTTATCACTTCTACTGTCTTTTTATTGCCTACTTATTTTACAATTTGAAAGAACAAGTATAAACTTACAAGTAATTGTTAGTAACATAGAACTATTTTTATATCAAATCAAAGATAAGATGCAAAATAATTTTGTCTGCTAGTCATATAATTAATTCCAATTCTCGATTGTTATATGATTGTAATAATGTTGTGCTTGTCTTTTAAAAAATAGCATTTAGTGCTTATTTTGACACACACTTATAATCCTCGCACTAGGCTGGAAGGTTTTAGGTTCCAGGCTAGCCTGGGCTACACACACACACACACACACACAAACACACACACACACACACACACACACACACACAAAACCCCTCTTTTA
>NC_022035.1:11594644-11616733 GCF_000317375.1 Microtus ochrogaster | reverse complement strand
ACACACACACACACACACACACACACACACACAAAACCCCTCTTTTAGCCAGGCGGTGGTGGCACACACCTTTAATCCCAGCACTCGAGAGGCAGAAGCAGGCAATCTCTGTGTGTTTGAGGCCAGCCTGGTCTACAAGAGCTAATTGCAGGACAGGCTCAAGAAAACAAAATAAAACAACAACAAAAAAAAACTGCATAAAAACCCTGTCTCAAAAAAGAAAAGAAACCCTCTTTTAACATAGACACACACACACACACACACACACACACACATTCACATACACAGCATATAGAATGAGAGCAGACAGCCTTAAGAAATAGCTAGCCTTCCATTGAATTTTGCTGTTATTGTTGTGTAAGCGTGTTTCCTGGACTAAGGAAATTCCCTTCTTTATTTGTTATCTCTTGTTGCACCAAACCTTAGTGACTTACAACAACTGCCCTAGTCACCCTGGAGTTAGTGGGTCAGGACTGTGACAGGATTGAGCTGTAGGATTTGATCCTCAGCCTCTGCAAATCTACAGTCCTATCCTATCCAGGCTTACCTAGGAAATGCTTTATTCTTAAAGTACTCGCATGCCTTATTTTGGATGGAAGCTTAGTTACCTGTAAAAATTTTGTACTTTTTTTTTTCTTGATCTGCGGATTTTGGGGGTCATCCGTAGACATGTTCAAACTCTACTATTTATTCCTTCTGGTGTCGTAATCACTCTGACCAAGCTCAGTGAAGATTATGCTTACTTTTTCCTTTCAATGTGGTTGGTGAGAATAGACTCTCTCCCCAGCCCTTTGTCTGTGAAATGAGTATCCAGCTTGACCTCCCAGTGGTTCTTTCTCTAGACTTGCAGCCTCCTTGGGCACGTATGCTGAACAATGTTCTAGTGAATATCCCAGCAAAGTGGTATTCAACCCCGGGCATTTCTCGCTGTCTAGAACTTCCCTGACTAGCACTCTACAACCTCTACCTGAATTTTCATCTTTATATTCTTATCTTTCTTTCCCTGACTGGGGTCATCTCTAACTTGCCCCTGGATTACCTTCTCTGTACCATGGTTTCCAAACTCTCTCAGTACATTGGGCTGCAAAGTCACAAGCTGTTTCATTTAAATTCTGTTTTTCAGGCATTCTTGTCCTGCCTCCTCCCCACATCCAGTGTCTTCCTAATTGTTTTTTTTTTTCAACATGCACATTGTATTTTTGAAGAAAGCTGTTACTTCAAGAGGAAGCATATGTTTATTTTCTATGCTTTATCTTTATCTTTAGTTGCAGATTGCTTTATAAAATTGCGTGTAAGAGGATATATGATTTAGGTAATTTCTATTAAGAAAACCAAAATATTAGAAGGCATAAAGCATTTATCAGATGACTGCAAAACTAAGGTGGTCTGATAGAGATAATTTGTGTGACTTAGTTTTTCAGATAAAATATTCATTTATGATACACAATTTTTATTTACTGTAATTTTCATCTGGCAGTTAGGTAGTAGGCCAGTCATAACAAGCAGTATATAGTTACTGAACTTCAAACTTCTTATTCTCCCTTTCAATGTACACATTCTGGCTATTCAATTTTTATTTCAAGATAGCTCATCTTGATTACTATAAAGTGACTATATTAGAATTAGATTTCTTTTTCAAATATCAAAAATCTTAGCAAAATCAAGTAAAGTTCTTTGTGCCAATGAATAGCACATAAAGAGAGTTATGATAATTTTTGAAAATAAAAAGTTCCAAATTTTGGTTTTCACATTTCTGAAACATAGAAATAGAAATTGCTGGAAAATCCTTATATGAAAGAAGCAGCTAGAATCTAGGGGCATACTCTGCTGCTGGTAGATTTTAAAGTCAATTACCAAAAAAAGAGTCATTGTTTAACAACATTTAGATAAAACATGCCTCCTCTTCAAACTTAGCCAGTGCCTGCACTGAATATGATATATAGAACAGGACTCTGAGAAATACAGAATAAAACACTTGCCGAAGCATTAGTGGGTTAAGTATAAATTAGATTATGCAAGAAAATCTATAGAAAAATTGAAGTTCAGGGCCAGACAAAGTGGGGCACTCTTGATCAGTATCTGAATTTTAGTGTAGAGAATGTGTTCTCTCTGTTCAAAGACCACACCATGAAAACTGGGATGGATTTTACCACTTAGATGGTCTTACTTTAAATCTAAAACCAAGGCCTAGCAGATCCAAATCACCTTCCATTAGTTTTTCAGTCTCTGAAAATTAAACTTGTTTGAAAATGTGACCGCGAGGGGTACACCCACACACTGAGACAATGGGGATGATATTTCGGGAATTCACCAAGACCAGCTAGCCTGGGTCTGAAAAAGCATGGGATAAAACCGGACTTTCATAGCGGACAATGAGGACTACTGAGAACTCAAGAACAATGGCAATGGGTTTTTGATCCTACTGCACATACTGGCTTTGGGGGAGCCTAGGCAGTTTGGATGCTCAACTTACTAAACCTGGATGGAGGTGGGCGGTCCTTGGACTTCCCACAGGTCAGGGAACTCTGATTGCTCTTCAAGCTGATAAGGGAGAGGGACTTGATCGGGGAAGGGGGAGGGAAATGGGAGGCGGTGGCGGGGGGGGGGGAGGCGGAGATCCTTAATTGAATAATAAAATTTAATAAAAAAAATCAAAAAAAAGAAAAAAAAAGAAAATGTGACTAAAAATGAACCCGGGTGTATCTGTGAGTATGTTCACTGGAGAGAGCTCACTAGGGTAGAAGACTGTTTCTGAAGGAGGGTGTCACCAACACAGATGAGCTGAAGACTCATTTGTAGGAAACGTGTGGGAAAGATGCTGGCTTGCACTTTTATCCCCTTACTGGCTGTCATAATGGACACTGCCTCTCTACCATGATACACTGGAAGTGCTGAAGCTGTGATGCAAATAAATCCTTATCCTTTAAGCTGTTTTTCTGTCGGCAGAGTCTGCTCATTCATTTTCCAGACACCCAGACCCACAATAATCACACAGAAACTGTATTAATTACAACACTGCTTGGCCTATTAGCTTAGGCTTCTTATTAACTAACTCTTAAATCTTAAATGAACCCATTTCTATTATTTTATATTTTACCACAAGGCTCGTGGTTTACCAGTAAGTTTCTGGCTGGTGTCTCGCTTCTTTCTCCTTCAGTAGCTACATGGCATCTCTCTGTCTCTCCCTTCTTTTCTCCTCTATCTCTGCTTGGAATTCCCACCTTGCTCTATTTTTTACTGCAATAGGCTCAAAGCAGCTTCTTTATTAACCAAGTGTAATAAAACATATTCACAGCATACAGAGAGGAATCCAACATCTCCTTTCTTGGTTTTTGTTACAGTAACTAAAACCAAACAATATCAATAAGGCAGACATCCAATAATCCAAATGTTGTATCTACCAGGAGCTGACATTAGGACATCATCAATTCCTATTTTAATGAAAAATGTGCTACTTTAGTAGAGATGAGAGTCTGTTTATAAATGTCCAATGGAACTACAAGATATGATGCTTCATTTTAGGAACATGTCAAATAGGACAAAGAACTTGAGCACAAAGCAAAATATAAACCTAAAGGTATGTTAGTGTAGCAATATTAAAACTGCAACTTGGGGCAGGGGGAGAAACTTTGAAAATCTCAGAGAGCAAAGCAAAACAAAACAAATACAAACAAACACAAGGTAACTGCATTTGAGGTTTGGGATTGTTTTCTATTTGCAAGTAAATACTTTTATACTTCCACATAAATCTTTGTCTATACTTTAGAATATTTTCTTAAGATATAGTCCTAGAAAGGCCTAGCTTATCAATAAATATTTACAGATAGAGAGGAAAAATAGAAATCACAGGGACAAAGTGTTGTCCGAAGAAATGAAGAATGAGACATTTCTAACTTGTGTAAGATATAATACTTCCCAGAAGTACAGTGAACTCTAAGGAAGAAAATAATGAAGGAAAATTCTGTGTGCATTGTGCTCCGAGGTTTAGGCCTGACCTTTTCTTCCTTAAGAATCTTTTTTACAAATATACTGTCTCTCCCAATAAGGTGTAACTTTCTAAGTATTTTTAATTCTTAAAAAAATTACTACTTTGATTTAAAAGTAAAGAAAAATCTCTTTTTCCTCTGGTAACTGCTGGCATCTCAGTTGAATACATAGCCAGCCTCTGAGAGCAGGGAGATGTGTGTAAGGAAATGAATAAAATTTTAAAAACTAATGAATGATGGCGGTACATACTGACACAGCTTCGTTTTTCACCTGGAGGATGGTGTAGGACTTCCTTCTGTTTGTATGTTACTTCCATTGGTTAATGAATAAAGAAACTGCCTTGGCCTAGTTGATAGGGCAGAACTTAGGTAGGCGGGGTTTTTGTGTTGCTTTCATTGGTTAATGAATAAAGAAACTGCCTTGGCCTAGTTGATAGGGCAGAACTTAGGTAGGTGGGGAAGACAGAACTGAGTGCTGGGAGGAAAAAAGGCAGAGAAAGGGAGAGATACCATGGAACCGCCAGAATCAGACATGCAGAATCTTTCCTGGTAAGCCACTGCCACGTGGCTATAGATAGATTAATAGAAATGGGCTAAATCAAGGTGTAAGAGTCAGCCAATAAGATGTTAGAGCTAATAGGCCAAATAGTGATTTAATGAACACAGTTTCTGTGTAATTATTTCGGGGCTAAGCTAGCTGGGTGGCCGTGATGAGTAAGCAGCAACAAGAGGAGAGTATAATTTCCGTGTATTCCAACAGCACATTATGCAACAGAAATAGTTAAACCTTTAATGTATTTGACACTCATTTCTCAGAATATATCTTAAGAAACACTTCTAGATGTAGACAAAGATTCATATGTAAGTATAAAAGTATTTATATGTAAATAGAAATCAGTCTTATTAACAAAGACTAACTAGAAGCAAAACCATCAATTACCCATGGAGTTGACAGGAAGTTATGAGAGCTTAGAATATTGATGATGATGCATTAGTCATACTTACAAAACTATGGGCCCTTTTAAAACATTTAGTTTTTAAAGTCAAAGGAGATGATTATAAAATTAAAATTATAAAATTCTAAACTTAGAAATAATGAGTATGGGGAGATGAAGAGATGACCCAGAGGTTAGAAGTACTTGTGCTTGCAGAGGACCCTAGTTTGATTCACACCACCCTCATGGAAGCTCACAATTGTCTATAATTACAGTTCTAGTGATCTGATGCCCTTGTCTGGGCTCTGCATGAACCACACATGCATGTGATAAAATACTCATGCACATAAAGTATATATTTTAAAGCATAAATATGAATTATATATGTTAAATAGCAATTATCTAGTAAAATTTTATGCATAAAATAACAAAATAAAAAATAGTAATACTGATTGTCATTAACTATAAAGCTGTGATTAAAAACATGCTGTGTTTTATGTGTTTCTGTATTTTGCAGTACTCCCAGTAAAGAAGTCTCCTAGTCTCTTGTTACACACCAGAACTCCCACTTTCCTGTTCATAGGCCTTGTTAACCAAGGCTCCTCTGAATGCCTGTGCTTATCTCTATATGCTGATTAACATTCATAATTCAGTTAAATTTCACTTCTTCACAGACGTATTCTATAGACCCTCTAACAGGAGGTCAGCTTTATCATGTTGGTAGTGTCAGAGTTCATTATTTCTGCCCTTTAAATCCTTGGATTATTCCAATCTAAGTTACTCCTAGTGAACCATTTCATAAGAATCTACACAGCATTGTAATCCTTGGCTTGGCAAATGTAGATAGTTTATTAGTCAATGAATTATTATCTTTGCTTTTAAGCAATGTTACTTGAGTTAATTTCTTTCTTTGGAAAGAGAAGTATGGTAACAAAAGCCCAAAATGGTAGCAATTGATTCTGACAGGTACTAATGCAGATACAATCTGCAGTGGCCTATTTTATTATTAGAAAGTTAGAGAGCATCTTGGCATTGTTGGGCAATGCTGGCCATAGCCTAGGAAAGAAATGGGGGACACACTCAAGCCCAGCCTTGTTTAGATTTAGGTCAGTATTAGCTTTTTTAAGAGAAATTTTTATGAAAACCCTAAGGCCCACTGAGAAAATTCAAAATAGTATTGTCAGTCTACAGTGTGCCATTTGCTTTAGATCCTTGGAAGAAAAGGGCAATAGCATGCGGTAAAACTCTCTTGACATTAAATCGTGGTCTCCTGCTTAATTCCCAGGACCATCTGCAGGACAATTGACTCACAACAGCAGTCTCACAACAGCTAAGAGAGATGACAGACAGTGTTTCCTCTTCATTGTCTAGGAAGTGCAGAGAACAGCCGAAGAATTGCCATTGCCATTTTATCTTCCTCAAAAAGAAAATTTCAAGTCCAGATTATTTTAGAACTCCAGAACTCCTGGGTATACAGCTCAGTGTGCAAAACCTAGGCAGAACAGTGCCAAGCCCGCAAGAACTGTGCTTTACTCCTTGGCTGACTAGGCTGACCAGCCATTCAAGGCCTTCACCTTCGTCACAAAACATCACCCTGCCACACACAGTGTGGTGTGGTTTATTTGAGTACCAGAAACCTCCTCATGTTTGATGATAGCACACAGACAATGGCCTTTTGTGCTTCTGACTCTTAGGTTACCTATCAGAACGTGTTTTAACTACAATGGTCTACTCCCTGCTTACATGAATCTTGCCTTTAAAATGTCTGGTCTACAGCCCTGGATTTCCAATTTGTGTTCTAAAATACATCTTCTTGAATAAAAGAAGCTTGTAAATACTGAGGGAATTGTATCTCCATATCTCCATGTTTTTATGTTATCCTTAATTACAAATAGCAGTACCTGCACGTGGTTCATCATTCCATTGATATAATACATTCTTAGGTTTTACTGCCATTCATAAATGGCCTCAACAGAACTATGTGTGATTTATGGACTCAATAGAACTCTTTAAATTGCATCCTATATTATATTGTAAGGCATATATTGCCCTATGGTTTCATATGCAGTGTCAGAGGCAGAGGAAGCAAGAAGTGGAGAACGAGGACTTCCCTGTAAATCAAAGCGTAGTTGTTGTTTATGAGACTGAGGATTTAATACATGCTACCATTTCACTTTTTTTCCTCTAGAGCAGATTACCTGATATGGGACAAAACTTGCATGAATGAATAATCACTTACAGTTTAATGTCTTTAGTAGTAATACTAAATAATAATAAAGTAGGGTGTTGGACATACACTTTCTTTTTTAACAAGTTTATTTTAAAATATTGATCACATGTTTAGTATATAAGCAAAAGGACTAGTGATGTACATGTATACATTGTGAGCACAGTGAAATGCTCTTGACTTTTACATTTGTTTTAATAATAATGGATCAAACTTTTATCTATTAGTATTTAATGTAGGAAACAAAAAGGTCAAAATTATACTGATGAACCTATACATAGTCATCAATAAACTAAAATTCCTCACTTGAATCACATAATTTGATAGCATAAGTCATAGATGCTCAAACAAAAATAATTAACTTTCGAGAAGACACCAAATTCCTTGTGTTCCCCATATTTTAGGGTTAGTGTCATCTTTGGTAATGTCTTTCTAAGTCACAGTGACAACAATTTTTCAAAACATTTCAAGGAAGAATGGTAGGCTGACCTTGCTGTTTTATAGAAAGTTTCCAAACACTTCCAACCATGAGCCAAACAATGATCCTAAGTAATGAGAGATCAGAGCCATGAGTTGAGATTGAAGTGCGGTCATCTTACCTGAGCTTTTCCACATACTGTAGATGGACTAAAATGGGGAGAGGCAGTCATTGAGGGTAAAAAGGCATAAAAGAACCAAACGCCTGACTTCTTATCATGACTAACTCTTAGAAGCTACTTAGAATAGCAGTCCCTCTTCCCAATGGCACTGCTGAATTTTTCTTTTGTGGTATATTGTATACTGTGAGGGTATTTGATCTCTCCAGTCCTGTATCAGACTGCATTACTGTGCTGCAGTGATATTTCTATGAAAATATTTCTTTATCTATCTGCCTGCATATATCCATAGACAGAGATGGGCAGAAATATAACAATGTTTTAAAATTAGTTTTATAAGCCTATTTGGATTCAAGTCATTACTAAACAGCCTACTTATGAAAGCAAAAAAATGGATGAGGTTATTTCTATATTCTATGTGTCTAATATTTACCTGCAGGCACATATGAAATAATTCTTAAATGATAGGGGCTACTTAAAATTTACAGAATTCAATCTCTGCAGAGACTTGATCTTAAGCTGACACAAACCAGCTCGTCTCCTAATGTGACTCTGAGGAGTTTAAACTGACTCCGTTAAAGCTGAGGTTATTTGCCTTGGGGATGCCTAATAGAAGGGTTATTCTAACACTGTCCACAAATAAGGGCCTTGAGAGAGTAAGTCTATTGCACTCCATTGACAGCTAGTAGATTGGGCCCTTGCCATGTCACACTGAGCTCTGGGGCCAAAGGTCATGTCTCTTCCTTAATATTTAAATAAAGATATTTGACAAGAGCAAAATATGCCCCATTGCCAGTGATGGCTAGGACTCCATTTATAAGAACCTCTAGAAAGTGATGCTAATTCGTAGACTTTTTAGAATGCATGGTAACCTTTCATAAATCCATCTTTTTCAGATGTCCTTGGAAATGACAGTTATAAAACTATAAGTGATTTGTAATGTAAAACGGGACTGACAGACTTCAAGATAGGATGGCCTGTACTAAAATAAGCAAGACTATAGTAAAAGGCAGAAAATGCATTGATAAGTAGCTACTGAAGTGTCTCAAAATGTCATTATATAGCCTCAGCAAATGCTAGAACAAAACAAATAAGAAAATATAGGTGTAATATCATAAGTAGAAATTTGCTTTATGTGTGTGAGGGTAAAGAATTGCTCCTTGTCAGACAACCGGATGAAGGAGAGAAATCTGCCATGCTTGCTTCAGAGAATTAGTTTTTTATCATGTCATTTTTAATACACATACATACATACAAATTTTAGTTTTTCATAACTTTGGGCAATACCAGACTCAATGAACACAATCATGTATTCAACCTTCAAAAAATAATGACATGCCTTACATTAGTGAAATATTTCAGATGAAATGGACATTAAAACTATTAAGGCCTATTTCTTTCACCAGCATTTATTACAGGGATGGTTTTCATAGCCCCAGAGTATGCTGAGGCTGGGAGCTCAAGCAATACACAGCAACTGTTTTTACATGACTCTTCTTAGGAAACTTGAATGTGAGTGAGGACTTGAGCAAGATTGGAATGCTGCAGATCGAACCTTTGAATCGTTTAGAAATTAGCAGACACGATCATTTTATTTTTGTTTAAGTTTGTGTAATCTATACGATAGGCCACGTACCCTGTGGCATTTTAAAGCATTGGCCATCTGGCTTGTCACTGAATGGACTTGGCATCCCGGGACTATGAAGATTCCAAAGGATGCACTGGAGGAGACACTCACAGAAGGCCCAGCCAACAGGTTTCCACTGTTTTCTTACTTTTGCTTCAGTCTGTGCCCTTCACTGAATTCAATTCCACCCATTTTGTTCTCATGTTTTCAATTCCTAATATCTATTTTAAAAAAAGAGAATGAGCCCATTGCTGTAACTACTGGGTTTGGGCAGATCAGAAACCAAAAACCCTTCCAATCAGTGAAACTTTTCAGGTTTGTATACTTTCTTTGAATTCTGGGAGCTGGGCAGTGAGCGAGAAGCTTATCTGTACCAGTGACCCTTTCAGAAAAGAGAACACATTGTTAAAATAGCACACGATGCATTTTCACGGAATAGCTGAGGTTTTATGTGAGTAGCTGCATTTGGAAGTAGGAAGTTCCTTTATACACATTTCTGAAAGTAATTCTCATGCTGAATTTAGTTGACTATAAAATAGATCTGACAAGAGCATGGAAGAAAGATATTGTTTTTCCTTTGCTTTCTCCTTTCTGCATTGTCATAAAATGTGCGAGCACATGTTCACAGTATTCCAAAGTTTGTCATATGCACGACAATAATGCAGATCCTTTTTCAGTTGTGGATTTAAAAGACCTCAGGACACGTGAGCCTCATAAAGTCCACATGACATATTGAGGAAGAGGACCGCAGTGAGCGGTGGGTCCGGGGCATGTCTTCTCTTATCACGTGACTCATTCAATTTTTCTTTCTCTTTCAGTCAATCCTCTGAAATATTAGATACCTGGCTAAGGGAAACTGTGTTTGTGAGCTGGTGGTATTCACACTCCTAATACAAGCAAACTAGCTTTCATTAGATCATTTGATCATCAGGCCTACATATTTAGTTTTATTTACTTGCCAACCAGTAACTTTGACTGGGACAGGGAAGAATAGCTATCTGTAGATGTTCTTGAAAATTAGCTCTGCAGTGTTTATTCATTTATCTCAATTCATTCCTTCATTCATTCTAAATGTACCAACGACTCTTCTGGAGAGTGTCATCTACCAAGATGAACACTTCAGGGCATCTGCTTCTGAGGACCAGATGACCTAACATTACACCGTCATATGGTAGCTCTGCCACCTTCATCACAGATGGTTATCTTTGTGAGTGAGTCATGTTCCCATCGGAAGAAGCTGTTGCATTAGGCTTTGAGCTTTATTCTTCAGCATTTTATCCTTCTACGGTAAATATTGAACAAAAATTGTTGAATTAATAAATTAGCAAATTAAATAATAAGCTAATAAACAGGACACTTGACTGTAGCATTGAGTGTGAGCTCCTTCTAGCAGGTTTTCAACTCAATGTATTCGTAGAACCCACGACACAGTATTTCACAGAATCTCAAGCACAGTTTCTTTCCCTGTACCTTGGTGTGGAAATTTTTGAAAGCAAAAAAAAAAAAAAAAAAAATGTGGCTGACAGATGTCTTTGCTCACACACAGTTATGTCATTTGGGAATAAGACATATTCAAAATCAGGGTGAGATTCCCAGAACAATCAGCATGTTCTACCAAACAAGATCTCCTATGTTGCCTTTTAAAAAAAATTAAAGGCTTTGCTTAAACAGTTCTTCAGCTGATACATCCTCTGGTGGCCTTACTATCGGTTGATCTACTGTTGATGCTGATCAACATGTATTCCATGTACTCTGATGCTCTTAAGTGATGGTGGATATTTTTTCAGTTCACCCTAGGTGACACCATTTTCCAGTCCCCCTTTCTGCCACCACTTCTGGTTGTAACACAGACGCCTTTTGAGTAACGCATTATCCTTTTCCCTCTGTTTAATATGAATCCAGCCTGACAGGCCCAGTGTGACGTGCAGACTGGACTGAATCAAAACACTATTCTCCTTCCTTCCATCTGTGTGTATGGGAAGTGATACTAACAAGAATCAGATTTTCCTGGACCTGTAACAGAGGAAACTACTTCTGGCATCATAATTCTTTGAACTGGAACCACAAGGGCATGTAGTAATGTCTCCTTTCTATCAGAGGCACAAAAGGCAGAACTTTTTCTTCTTCTTCTGACTGCTGAAATGGGCTGACTCAAATTTGTGTGCTAAATTTTTGGAATCAAGTGAATATTTTGATTTATTTTGAAAGCTTTCATGTTCACAATTCATCTGGTCCTATCGGGAGTTCTAGCCTTGATGGTGCATAATTTACTTCTGGAAGAGAATGAGGAAATAGGCGTAGGAAGATGTCTTAAGAATATTTGCAGAACTTTTGTTAAGAAAAAGATGTAAGAAAAATAATTCAACAGTACTAATAACCCAATAATTTGAAGTTGTATTAACAGAAATCTTCATCATCTGCCAATACCTAGGACCTTCCAGTGATTAGCTGAGTTGACTGGCTCCAGGTAACTAACAGCTCTGAAACTCACCTCCCTCCACTGTAACAATGGTGATAATTAAAGCATCTTCATCCAGGATGTCATGTCAGTAAAAGTGCTTTTCTATCTGTCAATTTGTTCAAATTACCTCAAATTATTTTATGTTCATCAGACCACAGATCTGTTAGAGCTGGGATCATATTGATTCATCTTCATTCAAAATTATGCAACACTATGCCAGTACGTGGTGCATGCTCAGTAAATGTTGAGGAAATGGATAAATGGATAAATTCAGGGTGCTGGAGCTACAAAGATTAATACGGTTCCTCCTCTTTGCAAACCCATAATCAAGAGAGGTGATGGGTAGAGGTGCAGCGTACTGGAACATAATTTGAAATTATACCTGTACACCTCTCTGGTATTTTCTCTATTCTTTTGTTATTGTGCAAAGACATGTATATGTATATATGCATATATATGCTAATATGCATTCAAGCTCACATTAACAGACAAATTGAAAGCTCCCATGAATCTTAACCAATTGCAAAAGAATAATTTGTTTTCTTGAATGGAGTTTCACCGGGTAGATAAATGACCCTTAAGAGCAGGTCACATGCTCAACAGTAGATGATCAATGCAAGATGAGCTTGAAGAGAGTTTTGTAGATTTATTTTTGTCCTATATTGCTGTGTTTGTCATTTTTATTCTCACTGGTGTTTTTTATATAATAATTTATAATTTTGTCTTTTGTAGTTGTGTGTGAGTGTGCTTGAGTGTATGGGCTGTGTATGTGTTTCACAGTTTTTTCTTTATTCTTTATTAATTTATTATCTTATTCCTGTTGGTTTTCTAAATTCAGAGAGGAAAAGGGGTATGAGAAATGAGGAGGATCGGGGAAGAGAAAAGGAATGAGCAATTGTGATCAGAAAACATTGTATGAAAAACAAATTGCTTTCAATAAAAACAAACAAAACTTTGAATTTTGCTACATAAAAATAATAAAGTCAGAGTTTTATTTCCTTTAGAGAATAAATGTAAAGTTAAGATAGGATGTTTAGATGATATCTGGAGTGGGGAAGTGTGCTTATTAGCTTCTGCCAACTTGACAAACTAGAGTCAGCTAAGCAGCAAGCTTCCACTGAAAAGTTGCCCGGATTGCCACCTGTCAGAGGATGACCCAGTTTTCGTATGTGGTGCCTTCCCTCAGGTAGGTCTGGTATGGATAAGAAAAGTAGCTGGGCAGGCCAGTTAGCAGTGGTCTCTGCTTCAGTTCCTATATCCAGGTTCCTGTTGAGTACCTATCCCATCATCACTCAGTGATGGACTATGATCAGGAGCCATCCATGACACAGTTCCTTTCCTTTCCCAAGGTGCTCTTGAACATGGTGTTATCAAAGCAATAAAAAGGTAAGCTAGAAAAGGAAATTGAGTCTGTACCCACTTCTATTTATTATTTCCTTGTGGTAGATGCAGAAGTAGTGACACACTAATGATCTTTTGGATATCTTATAAGAAAGATAAATGTTTAGTTATAGTGAAAAAAATATTGCGTTAGTCAAGAGCCAGTTAGAACAGTTGTATCTTAAGAAATTACTTCTTCCCACATATTTCCTTTTGGAAAAATAAAACAGAGATCTCTGCTCTCTTAGTGGTGCTTTAGGAATTTCAGGAAAGGACTACGTGATCTTCTAGGTTTAAAATTCTTTGAGAAGGAAGCACTCCTAACTACTGGAAGTCAGGTTCTCATTCCCTTGTTAGTGCAAGTGCAACTAGGGCATAAAACCTTCTTGTATGGTGATGTTGAGCATGAGGGGTCCCCAGACCTCTGGAAGAAGGAAAATATGACCAGGTCAACTGAAAATGCAGTTTCGTCCCAGCTGATTCGTGCAGCCATTCAGGTTTATGTACTGAAACCATGGACTCACGAGCTACGCTCAGAAATTCGGAGCTGCACCACCTGCTCTCCAGGCAGGGCACTCATGTGTCTGCTGTTTTCACGTGAAGACACAACGGGACTTTGTGGTTTCCAAGAAACTCATCTTCACATTGGCATTCAGATTGGAGAAATGATTATAACAAACCCTGTGGTCTGGGTGGAAACAATTACCCAGTCCTGTAATTGACTTTTAGTAATATTGCGTGTGTGTATGTGTGTGTGTGTGTGTATGTGAGAGAGCACACACACATGCGCACGCACATGCGCATGTGTGTTCAGGCCATGGATCGTCACTGGATGTTATTATGTAATAGTTTGATTGCATTCTGTCAGTTAAGTTTGCTTTGAATAAGAGGGTGGGGCTAACCACTAGCTGACCAAAATTAACCACAGAGGTTTTGGAGGACTGAGGAAGTAGTAAGGCTGATCTTGAAAAAGATCTAGACCCTTTTGGATGGAGGACAGAAGAGAGAAAGGAGGTTGCCGGTGTTCGCTCCGCATCTTCTCTGATCATTCATATTCTTGTCCAAATATCTGACTCCTGATTTTTTATTGATAAAGAATAATTAGATAAACACTTCAGTATGCCTCTTCAATCTCTTCTTATATTAGTTTTTGAGACGGGGTATCCTACTGAACCTGGGTTTTACCAATTTTAGTGGGCTGGTTGGCCAGAGAGCTCTTGGGATACTCCAGTCTCCGTTTCACCAGAGCCGGTTCCTCCTGTACTTTTGGGTGGAGAGATGAGGTTCTCAAGTTTCAAGCATCACAGGATTGCAACTGCAAGGTGAATGTTTAAGTCTCTTGAGAAACAGAATTGTGACTTCTCCTGTGAGTATCCTAGCAAAATCTCAAGTTTTGTTTCGGCCTTCATTGTTTCTTACACTTTAAGAGGATGTGAGGTATACTTTTTCATGGAGAAAGAAGACTGGGAACTACTTAGGCATGATGAAAAAAGAGGATTTGGGAGATGCAGTACCAGAGGAGCTGGGCTTCCCTGGGCTCTGCAATGGAAGGAAGCAGCTGCGAACTGAAGTTTGCAAGCTTATTTAAAAACAACACGGCAGCATGGTGAAAGCGATTCAAATTTTAAAGGTGACAATGCGCAAGAGAGCAGCCAAGTCTGATACTGCATGCGTTCATATCGTGAGGATATCTCTTCAGCCTGCCTATTGATTTTAGACAGATAGAAACAAATAAACTCATTCATATCTTTAAAATTTTAATTTAAACACTTGTTGTTTTTTTTTAAATCTTTCTTTATCAGAAAAATCTCCATTCAAAACTAGGACCAAATTTAGAAAAATAAAATATGTGCCTCTCATTAATTCCCATTTTTCTTCTTTCCTCTTGCTTAAGTGGCTCCCAGTCACCAGCTCAAATCTGAAGATTCGTGAACTATACTTCCTCTGAATAATGACGTCCTGTTTCAAGATAGTCTTCAACTTCGGTAAGAGTGGAAAGGTAGACCTCCCCAGAGCTTGTGGCAATGCATTAGCCTTGAAATGAGCTATCTGGTAAAGAACCACTAAAGTTTCATCATTCTGAAATTTAATTTCAGATAGAGTTCATTATTTAAAACAAAAGGCAGGTTTTTTAAAAAAAATAGATAAGAAATTAGGTAGTGACAGAGAAAGTAATTTTGCTCTAAATGTGTACAACACAGCAGAAAAGCTGTCGTTTCATTGGTGTGATCTGCTGAAGGTGCTGGTTACATCTGCCGTCATTGAGGAGTCTGCGGACTTGTTTTGGTGAGCAACTAGTTCTTGCAGCTAGCAGAGAGAGAGAGAGAGAGAGAGAGAGAGAGAGAGAGAGAGAGAGAGAGAGAGACCAAGTCCAGTGCTGCGTTAACCTTGAAATGGTGCATCCCTAAACTCTCTCACCTCTCCGGTAAGCCTGAAATACTCTCTTGACCCACGTGTTTTTGGATCACGTTGTGCCCCTAAACTAATGCTCGTTAAATTAGGAGTTTTACCACTGCCCAGCTGGTAAACACTATGGTGCAGGTTTCCTCTATAGTTCAGTGCTGTATCCAGGCAGACAGCATATCGTAATTGTCACATTTATCAGTACTGTTGCTTCAAAGAGTTTAAAAAGCAGCTAAAATTAATCTATATATATCAGAGGATGATGCAAAAGAAGACACATGGAAAACAAAAGAGTAATAACCTTTCGTGGGTAATGTGTTAGTCAAATGAATTACTCTAATCCAGAGGCAAGGATTTTCATTAACTAACATGTACTTGGCACCTCTTTAGTGACTTCATGAGGTTTTCTTCTTAAAAGTCACTTTGGCTGCATGGCTAACGTATTGAATTTATTATTTTGAAAAGACGGAAGACTCGGCACCTCTTTAGTGACTTCATGAGGTTTTCTTCTTAAAAGTCACTTTGGCTGCATGGCTAACGTATTGAATTTATTATTTTGAAAAGACGGAAGACTCCAGATCTCTGCCTCACCATCAGCAAAGTACTTTGATGTTATTATAATTAAAATGAATTATCTACACCCAAACCTAACTTCTACAAAATAAAAAAAAAATAGAGATTCTGGTTTCTAAACAATTTAGTTCCTCCAGCATTGGGGTACCCCCTCTTCAAACATCTTAGACAACAAGAATTTAGTTTTCAAAGTCTGATGTCTGAGAAGTTCTTTCTCTCTGATGTACTTCCACAGCTTCACACAGCAAAGGATTGTTGGCTTGAACAAATCGCCCGTGCTAAGCATGAAAGGGGCATCTCGCTGGCTGCCTTATGGCCACTACTTTAAATAACGTGTGCACGTTGTATTTCTCAGACGAAACAGAAACAATAAAACGGGTTTCCGAGACACTTGCATGTTTTCCCACTAGAGGTCTCTCTCGTAACGGCTTTCCTTTTGTTGGACTCATTAATTATTTTACTCAAAGGAACAATTCCACCTTTTAGACTAGAATGCCGCACTTAGCATGTTATACTAGAGAAAGCTAGAATGCCGCCTTTGCTTCTCCTCCTCCTTGATGAGTAGATATTAAGGTGACTGAATGAATCACCTTCGGTATTTTATTACACAATGGCTACACTGTAGGACTGAAGTTTGAACTTTAACCTATGTTTCCAAAAGTTCCACAATTTGACTCGTTAAAACAGTTTGCCAAAATAAAGGTTCCTTATCAGCGAATACTAAATGCTAGGGCTTTGCATTCTCCTAGTAACACCCAAGATATGGTGTCAGCTTAGATCTTGTAATTGCAAGGCTGAACTATTTAATGTTCATTTCTTTCACTTTTAGAGGTGAAAAAGAGAACGTTCTCCCATTTATATAGGAATATTCAGCTTTTTTTTTCTGTTCTGATCTATTCCTTGCACAGACAATAAACTATTAACTCGAAGACACTCGATATATTATTACGGAACTCTTGGTTTTTATAAATGCCATTTGAAGAAAGTACTAATTAGAAACTTTGCTTTTAATCAGGAAAAAAATCCCATAACATTAACGTAATCACAGAGACCAGTGTGTTTCCATCAGTTAAAAAAAAAAAAAAAAAAAAAAAAAAGAAGGAATTGAAAATGAAAATAAGCACAGGAAATTGCACAAAGCACGTTAGGACAGAATGAAGCACATTGACATCTGTCACAAAGCTATTGAAATATTCAGGAAACCCAAAGAATCTTCAGATTGCTGAGGACGGAGGTAGAAAGGAGAAATTCAACGGGAAGATGTGAAGTGTGAGGAGGCAGAGGAATGCCTAGCAAATCAACTGCAGTGTTAGACCGGAGGTAGGGTATGTCTGCAGGAACCGACACAGTGGCTAAGCACAGAGCAGGGCTGTATAATGAAAGAGGGTGAGAGGCAGCGAGGAAATCTGACAAGCTGCAAAACGTACCACAACCTGGTCAGGAGAGCACAGAGCTGTCAGACAACCACTCTGAGAATCTGAAAGGGTTTTAGTTGGAGCAGAAAATACCCAATGCGTTGTTTACATTGCGAAGGTTTTATTTGGCTTCCCACTGAGTTCACCCAATACCTCTTCTAAGAACTGTACATTATGAAGCAATTAAATACATGTTTCTATCAATGCCAATTTAGTGTCCCCACCTAGTCATCAAAGCTGAATCTGAAAAAAATAACCTTTTCAACTGGCTGAAGCCTGCTGGTGAGTAGAAATCATTAGTGCTATCAAGTGTGGGGCTGGTTGATTTTTTAGAATTTTATGAGATTAAAAGGCACACATATTCTGCTTTCCAAAGTTTTGCTTTCTCCTGTGTTCTCGAGAGGCACCCGGTGGTAGCCCGGGCAGAGCACGTGATCTTTTTCAGCGATTCAGTGGATGAGAGAATCCTGAGGTAGCGCAGACTCATGAAAGTTTCCTTCAGGAAAATACAGCTTTGTTCGTCTTAGTTTTAAAGTCAGGAGTCAATACAAAGTGACCATTGTAGGAGCCCTCAATAAATGGATTATCCTGCTTATTGGGAGAAAAGATGTAACAGCTTACATATGAACCAAACAAGCATACAAAAGGCGTCAGCTTAGCAGAATCATAGCAAAAATACACCACAGAAATACTCAGTACCTAAGGTGGAGGCTTAAGGACATGCCAGTGGCATTTTATGATAGAACACTTTAAAAAAATGGCACATTTTAGTGAAATGTAAGATAAATGTGACCTTTACTAAAGATGAGCTCTCAGGATAAGTACTATGTGTGTGTGTGGGGGGGGGATGTTAATATATCAATATACATATTGCCTTTATAGATAGGTCTTATATGCTGGGGGGGGGGTGTTCTATCCATAGACATATTACTCTTAAACGCACATTTCATGCATGTTTCCTTGAACAACTTCTGAGATGGTATGCGCACCTTCAAGCAGGTATTATTATTTTTGTTTAGTTAAGAATATTCCCATTGAGAGCAGAAGAGGTTAGCTGACAAAATCCATCCCATTATATCAGAAGAGCTGTGCTGTGGCGTAGAGGGGCCCTGTTTTGCTTCCTTGCCTAGGCAGCTTGTCCCTGAGGTCAGTCCACAGCCAAAACTGTACATTTCAATGTTACATTTGGAAAGAAGAAATGCAAAATATACTGTATTGAAACAAGCAAGCTGAAAGCTTCCATAAGAAAGAGCAAAGCTTTTATTTTTTTTTCCTCTGAAAGAATCCAGTGCAGTGGCTTCCTGGGGTCTGTCTCTGCATATATCCATAGTGATGGTACCATCCCTATGTGTCTATGCAGTCATTTCCATTAGACAACATCTGACGTTCTTATGTTGGCCATAGCTTTTGGGGCTGGGTGGTGAGTATCAGCACCATTTAAGCCTTTAAAATGATGCATTGCTGTTTTTTCTTTTTTGTCTCAGTAATCGTTTAGATACAGTTTGTATTAATTTCTGACTAGGGAAGTATAAAGGAATGCAGTTGTTTTGAGGGAGATGGATTCAGGCTTGTCTGTAGCATTAATCATCAGTGTTTTTCTTTTTAATGTGTTTCAGAGTAAGGTAAGACAAGTTGGAATGTAAATAAGGTTTTTCTCATTTTCTCATCCCTGATTATTTCCCCCCTCTATCATTTAATCCTTCTTTTAATTCTCATTTCCTTCATTATCCTGTGACATTTTAGAAAGTTATTTGCTTAACTTTTGTTCACATCTTCCATTTTAAATACTGGGTGAGTTTCCTGAGGTCAGTGAAACCTCTTGCAAGACAATGTAAATACGTTTTAGTGAGTTTTAAAGTATGTGTTTTTTAATTTATATCTTTAACTTTTTTATTCCATGGTAGAAATAGAACTGTTCAGATATGCCTTCTCTCCAGGTATTAAATTATAGATTATAAAAATAGCTGGTCAGACATGAGAATGTCAAGACAATATGGCTCAGCAATGTGTTTCCCTCCAATAAAAAGTTGGAATTTGATCTCCCAAGTGCTAAGATGTGTCTCATCTTGTGTTACCATTCAGGGGCCTGTAGTTTGAAAGATAGGCTGAAAAGTTGCTTCTTGTTTTCCTTTTGGAAAATGTCAGTGTTTTTCTCTGAACATCAAGCATTTAACAAGTGTTTCTCTTGACGGAGTAATTTACAGCGGTCGGTCGTGAGAGGGAAGAGGGCCTCGTTATCCCGCGTGGGCTGTGAATGCCCGTTGCTTAGATCACAGTGAAGTTGCTGAAGGAAGAGCAACAGGCGCTCGAGTACCGACTCTGACTTGAGTGAACTTAAAAGGAAAATGTGGCTCTTTGTTCTTTAAAGGCATTTTTTCTTAATGGACAAAGATTGCCTTTCTCAAGCAAATCTTTGAACCATCTTGTTGACAGTTCGGAGGAAGCTAAAATGGCACAGAAAACGTATAGAAGGGGTCATTGCTTGATTCTGCTTTTAAAAAGATCTAATTCATTTTCTTAGGGTTTTGACATATTTATGTATTTTTTCTTTTAAAGTATATATGAACGGCCTTAAAAACTCTGTCAATAGTCACCTGATATATCATTTATATGACTAAATTCTGGTAAAAGATAAATATGAATATTAAGTCAGCACAAATGCCTCGAGCATTTGGTGCTGTAAGTCATGCATCAGTTGTCATCATGAGCTGAACAATGTCTACATTTTGAGGAGCAGCATGTTTGGTGTAGCTAGTCAGAACAATGTGTAATCTGTTAATGAGCATGTGATCCTGCCCAACTCAAATTATTTACAAGCCACATTTATGAAAAGTTTCATAAAGGAAGAGTATTTAATCTACCAAAAAAAATACACCAGTTTTACACACCAGTGAAAACTTGGAGCACAAGAAAAAAAACACAGATTCTGATACTATCAAACATTGAGAAATTGGTAGTTCAATTTTTATTACAATATTTTTTCATTAAAATTTTATCATTGTTTCTTGATGAGCTTATTCTGTTAGGTTCTTGGAGATCTCAAGTCAGCAAGGCCCTTTGGTTTCATCTTCTGTTTTTTAAAGCTCAGCTCAGCTCAGCTCAACTATGCACAGAATGACTCAGAAGGACAACTTACCCAAAGAACTGCACTTGGGAAAATGCCTATAATGATGTCTGTTACATGCATGCGTGCAAAACCAAGTGGGCCAAAGTCAACTGGCATGTGTAAAACACCACTTTCCTTTCAACAGCACATAGATGCCTTCTTTCCTTTGTTTTTTTCTATTTGGTTGGTTTTGGGTTTTGGAGATGGGGTTTCTCTCTGTGACCTTGGAACCTGTCCTGGAACTCACTCTGTAGACCAGGTTGGTCTCGAACTCACAGAAATCCACCTGCCTCTGTCTTCTAAGCCTGGAAAATGCACAGTTTCTTTGCAATGACTTGGATTTCTCATGGAAATTATTTATATTTCAGATCTTCACCACTGCACTCAACTTTTCTGCCTTATGTTTAGGCAATTGCAGTGTCATTAAAATCTTAAGTAAAATAGGGCAAAGATGCATCATTGACATTTTAGAAAATTTTTCTTGTCCTGTGTCCCAGAATGACTCTAGGAATTTCCCATCATCCCTGAGTTATTTTGGCTGTTCTTAATCTGCATTTGCATAAAGAATCATTCGATAAAGGCAAAATAAAAACCTAGGTCTCTATTTGATGAGCTTAATCCTATGTTTTAAAAGTAAATGATAATTATTATGCATATGGTGTAAGTATGACATTTTAAATGTAACTTTGAAAGAAATCATAACAGCTGATTAATAGGTAGCAATTTTTACTAGGATTTGAGTTGTCTCTATTTTCTACAAATACCTAAAGGTAGCTGATATACTTTGATACAAAAGCATTGTAGCAAACTTTTAGATTCATTTCTCCTTGGTTACACTAGATCTTCCCTGATTCACCAAGTTTTTCCTTTCGCCACGTTTTATAGACAGTGCATGTGTAGGACAGAGTCCCAATACAAGGGATGGAGGTGAGGTCACATTCTGCTAAGAGAGCATGTTGGTTATTTATCCCCTGCAAAAGCTGCATACTGGGAATAACGTGTCTTAAAGTGTCCTCTTTCATAAACTCTTACCTTAATTGTCATCTTTCAAAATAGTTATTAAGTAGAAAATTATGAAATTTAAACTTACCTCTACTTTAAGCCCTTTGGAATTACTGATGTTAAACTATACTATGTCTTTGTAAATAAATCAGTTCTATAAAATCTACTATAAGAAAGCATCAGAAATTAATATGAAAATATGATCAAATGTGATAAAGAAAACTTTATGCTTCCATATGATTCCAACGATTTGTGTTCGTTTTCAAAAAAGAGACAGAGACCCACACTGGAGCACCGGACTGAGCTCCCAAGGTCCCAATGAGGAGCAGAAGGAGGGAGAACATGAGCAAGGAAGTCAGGACCATGAGGGGTGCACCC
>NC_022035.1:11582915-11594114 GCF_000317375.1 Microtus ochrogaster | reverse complement strand
CCAGACAGGAAGTAGAGGCGGGCGATGAGAACAGGAGAATGTTAGAAAGGAGGAAGCCCATTCCTTCCAGTCCAGCCCAGACCACCGAAGAGGCAACATGCGATCTGTCCGGCTGAAAAAAGTATCGAGCCATGTGGTTAACATAGATAAGAATAATGGGTTAATATAAGCTACAAGAGCTAATAAGAAAACTGAGCTAATGGGCCAATCAGTTTTATAACTCGTGGAGATCTCTGTGTGATTTTCTTTGGGGCTTGCCAGCTGTGGGAACCGGGCCGGAGAGAAATCCTCACAAGCAGGCCCTCTTTGCTACATCGGATGAAAAAAGCAGGCGCAAAGTCTGAGGGCTGAGGAGCAGTGGACGTTTCGAGGGCTGTTGACCCTGCAGTCTCCAAGCCCCGCACCGCCTTTCGTGGATGCCCGAGCCCGCTGTGCAGCCTTCCCTTGTTTACTAGCTTACTCCCTTATTCCTGCCACCATGTCGTCGAATGAGAATGCTAATTCATCAGCTGCCCAGCTTAACAGACTCAAGAACAAGGGAAAAGACAGTACAGAAATGGGGCACCGCCGAATAGAAGTTAATGTGGAACCGAGGAAAGCGAAGAAAGATGACCAGATGCTGAAAAGGAGGAACGTCAGCTCATCCCCTGGTGATGCTACTTCTGTCTTGCAGGAAAACCTCAACAGTCAGGGTACTGTAAATTGGTCTGTTGAGGACATTGGTTTTTTTTTTCTTTTTTTAAAATTTATTTATTTATTAAAGATTTCTGTCTCTTCCCCGCCACCACCTCCCATTTCCCTCCCCCCTCCCCCAATAAAGTCCCCCTCCCTCCTCAGCCCAAAGAGCAATCAGGGTTCCCTGTCTTGTGGGAAGTCCAAGGACCGCCCACCTCCATCCAGGTCTAGTAAGGTGAGCATCTAAACTGCCTAGGCTCCCACAAAGCCAGTACATGCAGTAGGATCCAAAACCCATTGCCATTGTTCTTGAGTTCTCAGTAGTCCTCATTGTCCACTATGTTCAGCGAGTCCGGTTTTATCCCAGGCTTTTTCAGACCTGGCCAGGTGGCCTTGGTGAGTTCCCGATAGAACATCCCCATTGTCTCAGTGTGTGGGTGCACCCCTCGCGGTCCTGAGTTCCTTGCTAGTGCTCTCTCTCCTTCTGCTCCTGATTTGGACCTTGAGATTTCTGTCCTGTGCTCCAATGTGGGTCTCTGTCTCTGTCTCCTTTCATTGTCTGATGAAGGTTAATATTCAGGAGGATGCCTATATGTTTTTCTTTGGGTTCTCCTTATTTAGCTTCTCTAGGATCACTAATTATAGGCTCAATGTCCTTTGTTTATGTTGAGGACATTGTTAAAGGCATAAACAGCACCAATTTGGAAAGCCAGCTCCAAGCGATTCAAGCGCTTGGAAACTGCTTTCTAGGGAGAAACAGCCTCCTATAGACAACATTATCCGGGCTAGTTTGATCCCCAAATTTGTGTCCTTCTTGGGCAAAACTGATTGTAGTTCCATTCAGTTTGGATCTGCTTGGGCGCTTACTAACATTGCTTCTGGAACATCTGAACAGACCAAGGCCGTGGTGGATGGAGGTGCTATCCCAGCATTCATCTCTCTCTTGGTATCCTCCCATGCTCACATCAGCGAGCAAGCTGTGTGGGCTCTAGGAAACATTGCAGGTGATGGTTCAGGTTTCCGAGACCTAGTTATC
Organism: Microtus ochrogaster; assembly: GCF_000317375.1. Classification (NCBI taxonomy): domain Eukaryota; kingdom Metazoa; phylum Chordata; class Mammalia; order Rodentia; family Cricetidae; genus Microtus; species Microtus ochrogaster. The sequence continues at coordinate 11,592,403 of NC_022035.1, read as the reverse complement.
AAATATGGTGCAGTTGACACCTACTGTTGGCACTTCTTGCAATTCCTGGCCTGTCTTCCTTGGCATGTGGTTACTTATGCAATCTTACCTGGACACTTTCAAACCTTTGTCGAAACAAAAATCCTGCATCCCCCCATCCCCTACCCCCCCAACCCCCCACTCCCGCTTAGATGCAATTGAGCAGATTTTCTCTACTTTAGTTTGTCTGCTACATCACAATGATCCAGAAGTGTTAGCAGATTCCTGCTGGGCTATCTCCTATTTGACTGATGGCCCAAACGAGCACATTGAAATGGTTGTGAAGACAGGAGTTGTGCCCCAACTTGTGAAGCTTCTGGGAGCTACTGAATTGCCAATTGTGACTCCTACAACTGAGAGCCGTAGGGAATATTGTCACTGGGACAGATGCACAGACGCAAATTGTGATAGGTGCAGGAGCTCTTGCAGTCTTTCCCAGCCTGCTGACAAACCCCAAAACTAATATTCAAAAGAAAGCCATGTGGACAATGTCAAACATCACAGCTGGATGCCGGGACCAGATACAACAAGTTGTGAATCATGGCTTAGTCCCATTTCTTGTTGGTGTCCTTTCTTTTATATATATATATATTTAAATAACATTTTTTTAATTTGTTTAACATACCAACCAGTTTCTTTTTTTTTTCTTTTTTTTTTTTCCTGGAAGTCTCTTTATTTTTTTTTAAATTTATTTATTTATTAAGGATTTCTGCCTCCTCCCCGCCACCGCCTCCTTTCTAAGGCCGACTTTAAGACACAGAAGCGGGGTGGGGGGTGGGGGGGGTGCTGGAGAGATGGCTCAGTGGTTAAGAGCATTGCCTGCTCTTCCAAAGGTCCTGAGTTCAATTCCCAGCAACCACATGGTGGCTCACAACCATCTGTAAAGAGGTCTGGCGCCCTCTTGTGGCCTTCAGGCATACAGACAGAATATTGTATACATAATAAATAAATAAATAAATATTTGCACGCCTTTAATCCCAGCACTCGGGAGGCAGAGGCAGGCGGATCTCTGTGAGTTCGAGACCAGCCTGGTCTACAAGAGCTAGTTCCAGGACAGGCTCCAAAGCAAAAAAAGACACAGAAGGAAGCTGTGTGGGCTGTAACCAACTACACCAGTGGTGGGACATTTGAACAGATTGTGTATCTTGTGCATTGTGGCGTAACAGAACCTTTGACGAACCTCTTCAGTGCAAAATATACCAAAATTATTTTGGTTACTCTTGATGCCATTTCAAATGTCTTTCAGGCTGCTGGGAAACTAGGTGAGACAGAGAAACTCAGTATGATGATTGAAGAGTGTTGGGGCTTGGACAAAATTGAAGCACTACAGAGCCATGAAAATGAGTCTGTATACAAAACCTCATTGAGCTTGATTGAGAAATATTTCTCAGTGGAGGAAAAGGAAGATCAAAATGTGGTGCCAGAAGCTACCTCCGAAGGCTTTGCCTTCCACGTTCAGGATGGGGCCCCCGAGACCTTTAACTTCTAATGTCCAGCTGAGGCACAAAGTTGTTAGCTATGTGCTGTGTTTCTCATAAATTTGTCGTACTGTTTCCTCTAAGAACTCTTTTTAAATGTGGTTTGTTATTGTAGCACTTTTTACAAAGAAACTATACTTGAACAGTTATAAACTGTACATACTATATGAAGCTGTCCTCTGCATTTCTTATTTCTGTGTGGAATTTCATATCCTGCAGTGTCCCGTAAATAAAGATTATGTTCCACTCCTAAAGGGGAAAAAAAAAGCAAAATTAAATTTTTCCTTCCCTATGTAATATTATAAACTGTACATACTATATGAAGCTGTCCTCTGCGTTTCTTATTTCTATGTGGAATTTCGTATCCTGCAGTGTCCTGTAAATAAAGATTATGTTCCACTCCTAAAGGAAAAAAAAGCAAAATTAAATTTTTCCTTCCCTATGTAATATTAATTCATTGAGGTAGATATGTCAATATGAGGTGGCATTGCTCTTTCCAGGAAATTATTATGTAAGAGACTGCTGTATCTGAATTGTGTTCATGGCATTGATAAAGCTGAATAATTATGAAGTTATGTAAATTTAAAGTTTGGGATGATTTTATTTATTTATAATTTATTTTTGTTTTTGGAGACAGGATTTCTCTGCGCACCTCTGACTGTCCTTGAAATTGATCCATAGACCATGCTAACCTTGAACTAAGAAATGTCCCTGCCTCTGCCTCCTGAATGCTACAATTAAAGGTGTCCAGTTTGGGATGATGTTAAATTTGATCTACATATTTACTTTTGTTTGTATATTAACTATAATATTCAGATCAATTTCAATAAAAATGATTCTAATGTGCAAACAGTTCCTCAGATTTCTTTCCATTGAAAGCAACAAGGATAACTTTTTTTATAATTGATAGTGACAATTCTTAATGGTACAATTATGGTGACATATTTAATGTTTTATGATTGAACATTTTCACAGATATAGGAAAGTCAATTTTCTGATTTCTTGTTCTCAAGTATTATCAAAAACTCACAACTTTGCTTACAATAAAAGGTAATGCTTGATAAAATAAAGGAAATTAATTTTTAAAATAAATATGTCCATTTTGTAGATACAAAATATCACTGAAGCTAGTAATGCTGTGACATCTATCTATCTATCCATCCATCCATTTATCTATCTAAATCTGTCATCTATCTGTCTTGCTATAGCACAAAAGAAAGCCAGTAACTGTATTTACCCAATTGAAATTGATGCAAGTAAATGACAAAAAAAGTAGCTTAAAATTAGCACTGTAAGATTCTTTAGATAAGCATGCTCTTGTGTGAGTCTACTCCATAGGTCTTTTAAAGGGTCTCTCTGGCAGTGAATTAATTAATCTGACTAGCCCTTTCTTCCAATTGCAAACTCTAGGATATTCCAAATACTCATTCAGATTTGGACAATAAAACTAAAGATTATCTTTTCACACCATTCAAGGAAAATAAAATTTCACAATAGTTGTGTTTATGAATACTTTTTACCGCTTCAGGAAATACATTGAACCATGTTCTTTATTTTATTGTATTATTGGTGTGCATATATGTATGTGTTTGTGTACATGTATGTAGGGATCCCAGGTGGGTAGGCCACTCATCCGTGTGTATGCAGAAGGTGGAGGTGGGTGTCAGGTCCGACTCTACCGCTCTCCACCACCGTATGTTTTGAGAGAGAGTTCTCCCTGAACCTGGAGCTCAACATTCCAAATCCAGAGTGCTGATCTGGAAGCCTATGGGAGATCTGCTCATTTTGCCTCACCCAGAACTGTGATTACAACTCTTAACTGACATTTACAGGGGGCTGGGATCTGAACTCAGATCTTTATGCCATGTAGAAGGCATTTACCCACTAAGCAATCTTCTTAGTCCTCAACTATGTTAATTATACTTTTATTTATATGCAAAATATACATATTCAAACAAATTAGAAGAAAAATGTTCATGAATATGAAGTCAGTTAAACTCCAAATAGGATATAAACAATGAAAGGCACACGTAATACATTCTGTGCTATTTTTATGGGCCTTTCCATGTGGAATTATAGGTTCATGGTGGTACACACTGTGGACAGTGCTTCTTAATTGACAGGACTCATGTATGAGAGAAGAAGGTCTACACTCTCATGCAAAGTTAGGAAGTTTACAAAGAATCATTGACCTTGGCACAGAAATGTGGCCTCATTCCAGGGACTTTGACATATAAGACTCATTTCATGAATGAGAAAATTGGCTCTCAGAAAGATGAATGGCTTTTTCCAAAGGCAAATACCGATTTAATGAGAACAGAACTAGAACTAGAGATTTGGATAATTTGGGCTGGTGCTCTCTTCTCTTACTACCATGCTCTTACGAATGAGGATGTGTATTTGAATGGCCCAGTAGTCCCTTTATTTAAATATACACTATTTGAAACCATTAAACTGCACTTTAAAATGGAGTTATTTTATTTTGATTTGTGCATGTTTCTGTGTGATTGTATGCAAGTGTGTATCTGTAAGCCAACAAAGGCCAGAAAAGACCATTGGATTCCCAGGGAGGGAATTACAGGTGGTTGTGAACTGCCCAATGTGACTACTGAGAACTGAATTTAGGTCTTTTGAAAGAGTGAATTATCTGAGCAGCCTGTAACAAAACAAGAACAAGAAATAGCTGACTCCTTGCACAAGGGGGTCCTAGCTACAGGATGCAGGAGACAGAGCTCTAATAGGAAACTATAAAAAGGGGTGGTGAATCTCTAGCAGGAAGAACAGCAAGACTTTCAGATACAGCATCACAACCCCAGAATTCAATTATGGGAGAAAAACAAAATCAAAACCAGAACAAAATAATAGGGGCTGGACAGATGTCTCAGCAAATAAGAGAACTGGCTGCTCTTTACCCAGAGGACTGCCTGTTTTATACCATCACCCACAGGTCAGCCAACAGCCAACTGTAACTACAGTTCCAGGGCAGATAAAGCCCTCTTCTGGTCACTACAAGTACTACACACGTGTAGGTAAAACACTCAAATACAATAAAAAAACAAAAAACTTAATGCAATTTTTTAAAACAACAAAAGTCATATCTGCCAAAATTTCTATATTAGAAACTGTGTTGTTCTGAAATGAGATGGTCTTGATTTCTTTAGAGTTGTGCTGGTCAAAGTTTCCAACTCTGAGTTAACAGGGCAGCACTGTGGATAGTTGCATCAGTGTGTACTCAAATGTCATTAAAACCTTTGAGGAACAAGAACATGACTGAGCTGGTAAAGGTCTTTGCTAAGGAACCTGACATTTGCTCCTTGAGCCCTCCATGGATCACCCCACCAATGATTCTCTGAATACACACATATATATATATAATATATACACATGCACACATATACACATATGCACATAAGCTGAAGTTTTAAATTCAACTGCTTAAAATCACTCAGAATTTCATAAACGACTTGAAGAAAAATATAAAATGTTTCTTATTAATTTATTCTTTGTCATTGTTTTTTATTGAGCTATATGTTTTTCTCTGCTCCCCTTTTCTCCCCCTCCCCTTCTAACTTCTCCAATGGTCCCCATGCTCCCAATTTACTCAGGAGATTTTGTCTTTTTCTATTTCCCATGTATATTAGATGTATGTCTGTCTCTCTTAGGGTCCTCACTGCTGTCTAGGTTCTGTGGAATTGTGAATTGTAGACTGGTTTTCTTTGCTTTATGTCTAAAAGCCACTTATGAGTGAGTATGTATTATATTTGTCTTTCTGGATCTGAGTTACCTAACTCAATATGATTTTTTTGGATCCACCCATTTGCCTGCAAATTTCAAGATGTCATTATTTTTTCCCACTGTATAGTACTTCATTGTGTAAATGTACCACATTTTCTTTATCCATTCTTTATTTGAGGGGCATTTAGGTTGCTTCCAGGTTCTGGCTATCACAAATAATGCTGCTATGAACATAGTTGAGCATATGTCTTTGTGGTATGATTGAGCATCCTTTGGATATATACCCAAAAGTGGTATTGTTGGGTCTTGAGGTAGGTTGTTTCTTAATTTTCTGAGAAATTGCTATGATGATTCCCAAAGTGGCTGTACCAGTTTGCACTCTCAAAAGCAATGCAGGGGTGTTCCCTTTACCTACATCCTCTCCAGCATAAGTTGTCCTCAGTATTTTTGATCTTGGCCTACCTGACAGGTATAAAATCTAATTTAAGAGTTGCTTTGATTTGCATTTCTCAGGTGCCTAAGGATGTTGAACATTTCCTTGAGTGTCTTTAAGCCATTTTAGATTCCTCTGTTCAGAATTCTCTGTCTAGGTCTGTACTCCAATGTTTTTATTTGTTTATTTCTTCTTTTGATGGCCAGTTTTTTTTTTTTGAGTTCTTTATATATTTTGGAGATTATCTCTCTGTCTTATGTAGGATTGGTAAAAATCTTTCTCCATTCTATAGGTTGCCATTTGTTTTGTTGACTGTATTATTTTCTTTACAGAAGCTTCTCAGTTTCAGGAGATCCCATTTATTAACTGCTGCTCTCAGTGTCTGTGCTACTTGGGTTTTATTTAGGAAGTGGTCTCCTGTGCCACTGCATTCAAGTGTACTCCCAATTTCTCTTCTATGAGGTTCAGTGTGGTTAATTTTATGTTGCAGTCTTTGATCCATTTGGACTTGAGGGTTTTTTTTTTTTGCATGGCAATAGATATGGATCTATTTGCATTCTTCTACCTGTTGTTATTCAGTTATGCCAACACCATTTGTTGAATATGCTTTCTTTTTTCCACTTTATATTTGTTGCTTCTTTGTCAAAAATCAGGTGTTCCCGGAGCGCAGATGTGGCAGATGTGGGTTAGTCCAAGCATAAAACAGTGGAGCCCACACTGAGAGCAGATCGCCCCACTACAATTAAATCAAGTAGGTTTTTGGGGCCTGGCCTGCAGAGTGGTAGGCCTTTTATTCTCGAGGTCCCTGGCAAACGGGAAGCCTGGTTTTGTCCCTGAAGACCCTCCTGAGTGGGGAGAGTGTTCTTGGCCTGCTGCGGGACACAGGAAATGGAGCGGGTGGGCATTCCCTGACCCCCTTGACCCCCGGGCAGTCTGTGAGGGGTCCAAATCAGGAGCAGAAGGAGAGAGAGCACGAGCAAGGAACTCAGGACCGCGAGGGGTGCATCCACACACTGAGACAATGAGGATGTTCTTGCTGGCCTGGGTCTGAAAAAGCCTGGGATAAAACTGGACTCGCTGAACATAGCGGACAATGAGGACTACTGAGAACTCAAGAACAATGGCAATGGGTTTTTGATCCTACTGCACGTATTGGCTTTGTGGGAGCCTAGGCAGTTTCGATGCTCAACTTACTAGACCTGGATGGAGGTGGGCGGTCCTTGGACTTCCCACAGGTCAGGGAACCCTGATTGCTCTTCCAGCTGATGAGGAAGAGGGACTTGATGGGGGAGGGGGAGGGAAATGGGAGGCGGTGGCGGGGAGGAGGCAGAAATCTTTTCTTTCTTTCTTTCTTTCTTTCTTTCTTTCTTTCTTTCTTTCTTACTTCTTTAATAAATAAAGAAAAAAAATCAGGTGTTTGTATGTGTGTGGATGATTTCCTGGTCTTTGATTGGATTCCATTGGTCCTCATGTCTGTTTTATGCCAATACCAGGCTGTTTTCATTACTATAGCTCTGCAGTAGAGTTTGAAGTCAGGGATTGTGATGCCTCCAGAAGTTCCTTTATTTTACAGAATTGTTTTGGCTATTCTGGGTTTTTGGCTTTTCCCTATGAAATTAAGTATTGTTCTTTCAATGTCTGTGAAGAATTTTGCTGGGATTTTGCTGGGCATTAAGCTGATTGCTTAATCAATGTAGATTGCTTTTCTCAAAATGTTTTTTTTATGAGGTTAAGTAAATGGTAAGAATCCAATAAATATCAAAACTTAAGAGCACAAAACATACTAATCCTGATAGTGGTTGCTTTTCTCAAATTTGTTTTCAGAGACCACAGAGTTTCTATTATACTACAGATGTGTATGTAAAGTCTTGGTTTCCATGGTGACACAATTATTTGTTTTGTGTACCTATTTATCATGCAGGCAATAGAAACCTACTCATTTCTTTCAAAGAATGTTATTGTAGATCTCAATGATTAGAGCTGATTTTCTTTTAATGTGAGTGCTTTAAACAGATCGCTCTGTCGCCAACACATGAGACGTCACGGGTAGTTCATTTGCTATTTGTCTCTGAAAATTGCTTCTGAATTTTCAGAAAGAGAAGACTTTATCTCTCTTTCTCTTCAGTCAACACCACAGAGTTTCCCAGCTGGGATTTCCTAGTGTTGCAGAAAGTTCCGATCAGAAGGAGAAACCTTTTGTTTCACTATCAAACCATTCTGAAGAATCTGCATGCCTTGCCTTCTCCACTACTCAGAGCATGATGAAGTTAGGGCATATTATTACATTAATATTTTGAGAAGTAAGATGTTTAACTCTCATCCCATTTATTCTCTTAAAAGTTTATTTTTCCTTGAAGTTTGAAGAAAGGGTTTTTTTTTCTACCAAATTCCTTTTTCTTGATACTGAATTCTTTTCCTGACTACATATTTTTATCATTAAAATTCTTGCCGTGCCATGTGCAGCTTCTAATTAGTGGTGTTCTCATTATGTGGCACAAGTATCAAGGTTAGCTTATCATTTAATTTATTTATTTTTTCTTATTATAACACACTGAATGAGAAGAAATGTAGTCTTATAGTTTGTATTTTATAGTAATAGTCATTAACCTGTCTTTGTTGAAAGGCAACCATCATATTTTTTTAATTTATTTATTAAAGATTTCTCTCTCTTCCCTGCCCCCGCCTCCCATATCTCTCCCCCTCTCCCAATCAACTCCCCCTCTCTCATCAGCTTGAAGAGCAGACCATTTAAGAAATGAAAGTGCCATAAATTCATAAATCAAACCTGTTAAAATTTTTTTAGAAAATCTCAAAACTACAGAGGTATAAAAATGTACTGAAATTGACAATAAAAGAAGCTGAATAGCACGCAAAGGTCTAAAGTGCTATTTAGAAAAACAAATACTATGTGGTTTTGGTCAAATGTCTCTATCCTGTTAGGATAAGATGTTTGGCTACATTTTTTTTTTTTTTACTTCTTCTAAAGAGAAATAAGAGGTTGTCTTAGTTTACATTTTGGAGTGGATTTGATAACTTTCCCTAGGATGACAGGCAACCATTCAGAGAGGAGTGCCACATGAATTGTCCATGATTAATTTGTATTTTCAAGTCTTCTGGAGGATAATTTCTTTTAGACGACATGCAACAATGTTTATTGAGACAATAAATATTTTGGCAGAGGTGATTAAAGTTAACACTTTTGTGGCATTCTATGGAGACTCCAGGATGGCCTAGGTATCTTGGTATCATCAGCAAGCCTCTTGACGCCAACTGAGTGCTACATTCAGAAAAAACTCTCAAGAACTGAAAAGCAGAATATGCTGCCTTAAAATCTATATTCAAAAGAATATGTCTTTGTTACAAGGCACACAATTCATCACAATGAAATTATAAAGCCAGGTGGTGGTGGCACATGCCTTTAATCCCAGAACTCATGAGGCAGAGGCAGGCAGATCTCTGTGAATTCAAGGCCAGCCCGATCTACATGAGCTAGTTCCAGGACAGAAAACCAAGAAAGAAAGAATCAAATTAGAAAATAATAATTTTGAATGAATCCAAGGTGAAAAAAAATCCTTGAAATGTAAACAAATAAGGAATACCAGTGAAATACATTTTGGTTAATTTTATTCTTAATTTTTTGAGATATAAACAAAATCTGAAATAAATACATTCTTACAATGTAGACGTAAGTCACAAACGATGCCACAGCAGTTTGGAATTATAATTAACAGGGTAGTATTTATTTAAAGGGGAAAAAAACTTACAGATCACCGTCAGCCCTCTGTACGACCAGGAAGGGAGTCTAGCCGCCAGCCGAGCAGGAA
>NC_022035.1:11569860-11574865 GCF_000317375.1 Microtus ochrogaster | reverse complement strand
CCCACCTATGTTCTAAGCTATGAGCCCAAGCAGTTTGTTTATTACTTAACCAATGAAATCAACAGATTGATATATGACACTCCCACATCACTACAATGTAATAGTCGTAATAGTATACAATTTGATGATAAATGTCTGATAATACATTGGGTACAAAATTCACAGAAACAGAATATCAGTAAACTAATTTTTCAGTAATTAAATGCTATATATATTAAAGAATTCAAAATGATGTAAGTTAATATGAGTTTAATGTTATTAATGAGGCTAAAACACATAGAAATAAAATACATTAGATCATAATATAACATGTAATGAATTAATAAGAAAAATATATTAGAATGTAACAATATTGGATTGTTCCATGAATTCACGGGAACGGATAAAATGAATAAAAATACCAAATGATATAAAAATATTTTTTACTGCCTTTACTTTTTAATAGGTAAAATATCCTACATGAATTAATCATGTTTTGTCTGTTTGTAATAATATACACAAATGTACAATTTATAATAAAGAGATGAAAAAGTTGCTGGGTGGTAAACTTTCTATATCACACTAACATTAAATTTTATAAATATAATTAAAAACCTAACTGAAATATCTGCTGACAATTAAATCAATATGAAAAATGAACAAAATTTTCTAAATGTCTTGAATTGTTGATGTGGGAGTCCCCTCTGAGTGCTATGAATATGTTTTATTACCATTGGTTAATAAAGAAGCTACTTTGTCCTATGGCAGGACATAATACAGCCAGGCTGGAAGGGACATATGGAAAAAGTAGGTAGAATCAAAGAAAGGTCATATAGCTGCCAAAAGAGACAGATGCCATGCAGCTGCTGAAGGAGAAGGACATGCTGGAACCTTACCAGTAGGCCACAGCCTTGTGGTGATACACAGATTAACAGAAATGAGTTAATTTAAGATGTAACAGTTACTTAATAAGAAGCCTGAGCTAATAGGCCAAACAGTGTTGTAATTAATACAGTTTTTGTGTGATTAATGAACAAATGAGCAGCTTTGGCTTACAAAATATTACACAAGAAAATATTCCATTAATTCAAAAGTTAATAAAAAAAAGGAAAGAAATGGAAACCGTCCTAAGATTCTAGGAGACATATATCAAAACAGACCAAGGAAATTCAACCATGCAGAAAACATTAATACATTAATTGTGAATGGATTAAACTATCAAACCAAAAGAGATATAATGTAAAGTGAATAAAACAAAAAATCTATACCCAAATATGTGCTGTCTACAGTAGACACTTTTAAAACACACACACACATACCATCATCTGGCCAAATGTATGTCACTGAAAAAAATATATGTATATATATCCTGTGATATATATATATATATATACATATATATATATATATATGCTGTGATAAACAGGTATAAGAGAGTTAAAATGGCTGTGTTATTATCAAGCAAATTTTGATACAATAAAAAGTGGTCACAAAGATATACAAGTTGCTTTTAATCATAAAAGGATCAATCCATCAGGGAGATAACAATTTTATAGATATATGATCCTAGTAACATAGTCCCAATTTAGAGGCAGTGCAGACTTAACGAACAGAGTGGAACTATATAGCTCTATAATAATAGTTGAAGCCTCCAATACTTCAGTTTTTCTTTCAGCTTGTCAAAATAGAACAATTAATTAAAAGACCAATGAAATATAAAAGCACAACAGTGGAAGCAAAATTTGCATAATCTCACATATATTTAACAGTATAAAAGTGAATTCTATGTTAGTTCACAAACACTAATTTATGTAAAATGAATTCATTAAAATGTATATTTTGGGAACATAGAGTCATTAAGTTAAAGATTAATAAGAAAAAATTTCACAAATGTGAAATTAAGAAACATTTAAATAATCAGTGAGTTAAATAAGAAAATAAAGAACCTTAAGAAGTACTCTGAAATAAATGAGAAGAAAGCCCATAAAAGCCAAACATATGTAACTAAAGCTGTACAAAAAGGGAATTTAAAAAGGGAACATACCTATGTTAAAGATAAAATAACTCACATCCTAAAGGCTACTTGAATAGTGGTAACAGTTGTACAATTCAGTGCATATAATAAAAGTCATTGAATTGTACACTCAAAATAGTTGAACTTTATGGTATGTGAATTATATGCCAATAAATCTGTGAAATATAAATCAATAGTGTTTTCACTTTAGTAAGATGTGGCATAACTATTATATATCTCTCAAAAATGTGTTTGTATATTTTGGTGATAAAACATTATGGATCTGTTTGATTATTATTTTAACTAATTCTACTTTTGAATTGTTTTAATTGTGCATACATGTTAGTAAATTTGAAATAAATACTTGGCTGCAGTTTTGTCTCCTAACGTCATATCAATTTTCATTTTTATGAATGTATTAGGTGGAAACACTCAGTTTTTGGGTTTTTGATTATTCTGCCAAATTACACTTTAACCCCGGAATTTACAGATAATGTGTAAAAATCTAGATTCTGATTATCACAAGAATCTTTGATATGTGAATATTTCAGTCTATGTTATGGCCTTTTATTTACATTTTAGTGAAGATGCTTTAATTTTAAAGCTTCCAGTATACAAACTATATATGTGCAGAAAACTATCTCAGGCACATTTTGAATCCTTTGGGTACTGTGCATTTGTACTCAAGTTTTACCTACCAAAAATGTTGGTATCCTATACAAGGTGCTACAGTTTTCCAATTGTGTTCCTTTCTATCCATAAATACATTTTATTTCAGGTATTCATATTTTTAAAATAAAATTTATCAAATTTAAAAAAGTTTGTTACATTTTTATCAACTTTATTAATACCGAATATACTTTTTATATATTGGTTTTATTGAGCCATATATTTTTCTCTACTGCCCTCCCTTCCCCTCCCCTCCCCTTCTACCTTCTCCCATGATCCCCATGCTCCCAATTTACTCAGGAGATCTTGTCTTTTTCTACTTCCTATGTAGATTAGATTCATGTATGTCTCCTTTAGGGTCCTCTTTATTGTCAAATTCTCTGGGATTGTTACTTGTAGTCTGGTTTTTCTTTGCTTTATGTCTAAAAACCACTTATGAGACCTATTATATGTCTTTCTGGGTCTGGGTTATCTCACTCAATATGATGGTTTCTAGATCCATCCATTTGCCTGCAAATTTTAAGATGTCATTATTTTTTTTTTCCCTCTATGTAGTACTTCATTGTGTAAATGTACCACATTTTTTTATTCATTCTTTGGTTGTGGGGCATTTAGGTTGTTTCCAGGTTCTGGCTATCACAAATAATGCTGCTATGAACATAGTTGAGCACATGTCCTTGTGGGATGATTGAGCGTCCTTTGGGTATATACTCAAAATGTTATAGTTTGGTCTTGAAATAAGTTGTTTCCTAATTTTCTGAGAAACCACTATACTGAGATCCAACATGGTTATACTATTTTGCACTCCCACCAGCAATGGAAGAGTGTTCCCTTTATTTACATCTTCTCCAGCATAAGTTGCCTTCAGTGTTTTTAATCTTGGCCATTCTGACAGGTGTGAGAGCTGTTTTGATTTACATTTCTCAGAGTTGTTTTGATTTGCATTTCTCTGATGCCTAGGATGTTGAGCTTGTCCTTAGGTGTCTTTCAGCCATTTTAGATTCCCCTGTCGAGAGTTCTCTGTTTAGGTCTGTATCCCAATTTTAATTGAATTGTTTTTACTTTTGATGTCAAGTTTTTTTGTATAGTTTGGAAATCATTCTTCTGTCTGAAATGGGGTTAGTGAAGACCTTTTCCCATTCTGTGGGCTGTCATTTTGTCTTGTTGACATGTCTTTTGCCTTACAGAAGCTTCTCAGTTCCAGGAGATTCTATTTATTAACTTCTGCTCTGTGTGTGTGTGCTACTGGGGTTATATTTAGGAAGTTGTCTCCTGTGCCACTGCGTCCAAGTATACGTCCCACTTTCTTTTCTATATGGTTCAATGTGGCTGGCTTTCTGTTGGGGTCTTTGATCTATTTGGACTTGAGTTTTGTTCATGGTGATAGATATGGGTCTATTTTCATTCTCCTACATTTTGATATCCAGTTATGCCAGCACCATTTGTTGAATATGCTTTGATTTTTCCATGTATACTTTTTACTGTTTTGTCAAAAATCAGGTGTTCATAGGTGTGTGGATTGACATTTGGGTCTTTGATTCAGTTCCATTGGTCCTGAGCTGAAAACACATTTAAAATAAAGTATATTTAATATAATTTGCATCATCATACCAGAAGGTCTTACATCACAAAATAATGTATTTTTGAATATAAAAATAATAATAAATATGTGACAATAAACATCATTTGAAAGCTATGTGATAAACCTGTAAATAGTATGTTCTGCTACCCTGATTATTGAGTTAGAAGTTGCTTTCCTATTCATAGAGTTTATTAACATACACTTTATATCATGTGGTATGTTACAATCTGGCAATGCTGTTTTGAATCAATTGATACACTTTGGAATTTGTTACCAATTTCCTGAAAATCACTTAAAGCCCCAGATATACATCTCTATATCAGTATTTCTAGAGTTGTTATGTTTTGCAATGTTTGCAAGTGTTTGTTTGTCTCAATTTCTATGTGACTTTAACAACTTTTTTTCCTCAGAAATAACATACATAAGGGTTTCTAATTTTGTTTGGGTGAGATTACATGTTGTATTATTTTGGGATTAGTTTTCAAAAACCTACAGGTTTGTGTTTATACTTCCTAATCTTCATTGTGTCCTTTATTTTAATTAAAACAAACAGATTTGGGGTATGTATACTATTTCTAAAAGCCAACTTGTACAACCTGTAGATATCAATTTCTTTTGTTTTTCATCTGTGAACTTGTAGTTTTTGCTTCTTTTTTCCTCTTTAATTCTTCAAGTTTGTAAGTTTTCTTATTTTTTATTTTTTAGGTTTGTCTAAAACAACTTTTTTAAAAAAAAAATTTTATTGAGAAAAAGAAAAAAAA
>NC_022035.1:11545796-11569760 GCF_000317375.1 Microtus ochrogaster | reverse complement strand
AAGAGCAGTCAGGGTTCCCTGCCCTGTGGAAAGTCCAAAGTCCTCCCCCTTCTGTCCAGGTCTAGGAAGGTGAACATCCAAACTAGCTAGGCTCCCACAACGCCAGAACATGAAGTAGGATCAAAACCCCGTGCCATTGTCCTTGGCTTCTCATCAGCCCTCATTGTTTGCCAAGTTCAGAGAGTCCGGTTTTATCCCATGCTTTTTCAGTCCCAGTCCAGCTGGCCTTGGTGAGCTCCCAATAGATCAGATCCACTGTCTCAGTGGGTGGGTGCACCCCTCTTTTGGAAAAATGCAAATTTTGTCTTTATTTAAATAATGAAGCTCTAAAGAGACTTTTTCTCGTGTTGGCAGTTGAACTTATTAGTGTAAGAGCTTGCCAGGTGTAGCTTATTTTGGAGGCACCAACAAGCAGTCAAGAGCAGTTCAAGCTTGGACCAAACAAGATGCCAAGACAGCCTCAGTAAGCAGTGAAAACCCTGGAACTGAAGTCGGCATAAAGAGTGGCTGAGCCTTGGCACCATGTAGCAAGGTCAAAAGTCCCAGAAAAGAAGCCAGGAGACGCTATTGGTGAAAGTATAGCCCACTTGCAATAGAGATTCAGTAATTTTGAAGTGACCATCAAGGACAGCAGCATGTGCATAGTGGAGCAGACTTGAGCTTAAGGAAGCAAGCTAAATGTGCTGGGCTGCCCAAGCTCTTTGGAGGATCTCAGAACATCATGAGAGAGTTCCTGCAGTCTGAAATTGAGTTTGAAGCTGTTGAACTTGGTTCATTTTAATTTGACTGTGACTGTACCCTGGTTCTGTACTGTTGTAATGAGAAAGTGTGCAGCTCATGTTTTGATTTTACAGAAATCCACAGTTAAGAGACCTTGGAATTTTACAGAGACTTTGGAAAATTTAGAGAAACTATTATTTTAGAAACTTTTGATATTTCAGAGAGACTTTGAACAATAAAAGAGACTTTGGGCGTTTTAAAGAAACTGAATTTTAAAAACAGTGGAGCTTTTACAAAGTTATGTTTTATAATGTGATATTAATAATAATGATATCTTGGGGTAAAATGAAAGAAAAGGTTATTGCTTAACTTGTGATGTCTTTGCATGTCAAACTGACAATGGATCAATTGTGCTGGTTGATTTCGTCAACTTGACAGAAACACAGATATATCTAGAAAGAGCAAATCTTAAATGAAAAGGAAAAAAAATGCCTCCATAAGATTAGCCTGTATGCTAGTCTGTGGGGGTATTTATTGTCTTGATCAGTGATTGATGTAGGAGGGCAAAACCCATGTGGGTAGTGCTACTGCGCTGGTAGTCCTAGGTAATATAAGAAGAAAAAGTTGAACAAGCCATGAGGAACAAGCCAGCAGGCAGAACTCCTCCAGTTTATCAATGTTTCAATTCCTGCCTCTAGGTTCCTGCCTTGAGTTCCCCTCTTGCCTGCCCTGAGTGACAAATGTTACCTGGAACTGTAATATAAAAAACTCTTTCCTCCTCAAGTAAGGAAGATACTAACATAAGCTACGATTGATATTAAATCAGGTAAACACCTTATAGGATTACTAGTATGTCTTATGAAGCAAAACATAGCTAAAGTTTTAGGTATAATATTCATCACCATTTTATATAACCTGATGACTATCAAAAATATTTTCTCTAGATAAGAACACTGTCTTTGCACACAAATCATGGCAACTGTGGAATTTAAAATCTTGACTCCTTTATTGCAATTCAGAAAACATTGTAATCAAGATCAAAAATTTCCTTGATCATGTTGTCAACTCCAAATCAATACCATATATTTTGCGATCTGTTTATTAAAACAGATTCCAAGCACCCTACCTTATGGATTTCTGCTTAGGGTACAGGAAGATGAAAGTGTGCACTTCTGTCTGGAGTTGGCAGCAAACAGAAAAATCTCCCCTGTACTTCCTTCTCACTAAAAGCAGCTGCTATATCAGAGTGTTCCTGAACAACAGACCATACTCATATCCAGAATCTTAATAGTGTCTGGAAAGCAATTGTGTCTTTTTTTTTTTCTTTCTAGCAGCTTTGATGCTGGCAACTTCTCTAAATAATTCTACATAGGGATTCCTCTGCTATTTTCAACTTTTGTCTCACTTTGATATTCTTTATTTTAAAGATTTATTTATTTATTATGTACACAGTGTTCGGCCTCCATGGCTACAGGCCAGAAAAGGGCACCAGATCTCATTATAGATGGTTGTGAGCCACCATGTGGTTGCTGGGAATTGAACTCAGGACCTCTGGAAGACCAGTCAGTGCTCTTAACCTCTGAGCCATCTCTCCAGCCCTCACTTTGATATTCTTTAATTCAGGGAAAAGTTGGAAAGTAAACTAAAACACACACACTCATTTGTAAACTAACAGGAGAAAAAAAGCAAGGAAAAGAAAAATTTTAACAGACAGATTAGTAGCTCACAGATAAGATTATACATCTATTTTAGTTATTATTTCTGCATTTGATCATAAAATTATATTATTTATGATTTCTATCCATGAGAAACCATTCTATTCCTCAGATTCAGTTCAAAGAATTCTTGGTATATTCTTAGTGGGAGCCTTCTCTCTTCTAGGGTACCATGACCTCTACATTCTCAGAGGGACAGTGTCAAAAATGACAAACAAAATACGACAATATGGTAATCACAAATACAGCCCAACATTTGGGGACTTAATACATGCATCATCCAGAAGGTATTATTTTAAGTAAGATATGGACTTCCTTTAACTTTTCAGTTTTCTAGTCCGTCCTTACAAAAGGCCTGTTGTTTCTAAGTACATTTTAAGAATAGTAAACCCCTCATATGACAGCCCACTTTCCCACTTTTTCCTCGTATGAAATGGATTTGACAGTCAGTTGGGCATTGTAGTGTGTTATAATACCAGAACTAAAAATAAACTTTGCAGCGAATAAAGAAATATTGCTTTGCATAGTAGGAAGTCAAAGAAAATTTATTCCCCAAATAAATATCCATTCCAGCCCAGACACTAAGCTTCTCACATGGGACAAAGGAATCGGTAGAATGAATCTGTTTTGAGCAGCTGGTAGGCCACCTGGCGATGGTGCTTGGGTTCTGAGTGCCCAAATCACCAATGGAGATTCACGCTTTCCCTGCATGATGGTGACGCTGCTCTAAGTCACTGCTTGTCATGATAGGTCGACTATCTGTCACTCGTGCCGTTGCTGCATACAGATTCAAGCAGTTCAGGAAATCAGCCACGCACTCCTGCGTTCTTTTATGGCTCCCTAGACCACTAAAGTGTACCCATCACAGTACAAATCAGGAACTGGAAGAGCAATCCAACTCAGGGGACCCTGGAACTTGTAGGTGGCCTGCGGGAAATGATTACCGCACACACCCCACCTCTCAGCATCCAGCTATACTTTATAGGACATTGACTAATGCGGCTTCCAGGAAAATAAACATTTCTCCTCTGGCATGCCTGCAGCTGATGTAAGACAAATGTTCTCCTGTTTCTCAGCCTCACTACTTAAAGCAGCCATGCCATTGGGAAACCTAGATAATCTTTGAAGTTCAAGGCGCAGAAGTTCAGGAAAGCCAGATTTCTACCTGAATACGGAATGAGAAGGCGCAGTGGTAAGGGCAGAACACAGGGCCAGACTCCTACCCACAGTCTTCCTCCCGCCCCCACACAGGAGTCTGCCCCTCGACTGGATTTGTCCGTTTCCTTCAGGACTCTTGCCAGTGCCCACTGCTGTCCCATGAGTTTTGCAAGAGCATTATCTGGCTATGTAGCAGCATTGTAGCAGCATGCTTCGCTCCTAGCAGGTGACCATTACTACTTGGTTTTATTGGAGTTTTAATAGACCAAATCAGGTACAGTTGCCCATTTATGTCTACCTTCTCCATATTAAAGAAAAAGAAGAACAACATTTTTTAATGGGGGGGCTGACTTTGATATTCCAGAATCTCTTTCCATTTTCAGCTTGGAATTCTGTTACTTCATTTGACCCTGAAAGAAGAAACATATCGTTGAAAGTCTGTTCAGAAACACAACTTTTTGTTTTACATCCCAACATGGTGTCCTCAATTCATCTTAGGTTTTTGGATTGAGATGTTCAGCTGCAGGGTTGGTGAATATCAGCTTATATTTGGCATAAGGAGACTCAAAGGACAGATTCAACCTTCA
Source organism: Microtus ochrogaster (assembly GCF_000317375.1). Taxonomy (NCBI): domain Eukaryota; kingdom Metazoa; phylum Chordata; class Mammalia; order Rodentia; family Cricetidae; genus Microtus; species Microtus ochrogaster. Next base: position 11,565,580 of record NC_022035.1, on the reverse strand, counting down.
ACGGCAGAGATTGACTGCAAAGGAAATTTTTTGTTGAACAATTTCTTGTGGGGTTGGAAAAACTTTTGGAACAGGATAGAGTGCTCAGTGCCCTGACCCATCCTTGAGGCAGAGATGCCACTAGATTGTGTCATGACCCCTTTTGCCTTTTCTGCTTCTTTGTCACTAAAGACTCTAGGGAGGGCGGGTGAAATACTGAATAACAGATTAAATTTTAGCTTCAGATTAATGAAAAATTATATTTCAGTTGAGATGTTTAAAAATACAAAACAGTGATAGTGTAGCAAATTTTTGTGATTTATTTCACATGTAAACGTATGAGATCCTATATTCACTGAGACATGTGACAGAACAATGTCTCAAAGCCCATGGGATCCTTTGTGCAAATTCAATACTCCAATATAGCAGATGACTTTGCTGAGTTTATCCAATAACTTACCTTCCAATTCTAGAGGACCTTAGCCTTTACAATCCACACTAAGCACTAAGCATTTAGAAAAGTAATAGTATATAATAAACTTTTACAAGTATTAACTATTAGTCATTAATTTTGCTATGAAAAAAAGGAAAACTCTGTCACCTCCTCCAGAGATGACTGGAAACATTCTTTATCTGAAGAGCGAAGGTAGCATTCAAGGAGGCAGTTCACGGGTTTGAAAGGAGAAAAAGGAAGGGAGGAATGCGGTAATGATATTATAATCTTGATAAACAAAAAGTTATTTTAAATGTTATAGATTACAAAAGAAAAAACTAAAAATCTTAAACTCCCATTCACCGCTTTCACCAAGATGAGTCTTGCCCCTCCCCCAAATTGAGGCTCAAATTGAAAAGGTGAGAGGTGCCTGCCTCATGATTACACCAGAGTCTAAACCACGGCCTCAGAGGATAATGTTCAACTTGGCATTCCATTTGCGCTAAATCTAGCAGAAGGCTTTGGCTATTTCTGACAATGGAAATGATAACCCTTGTCTGGTCTTTTAGCTGATGCAGATTAGTATCTATTTTTATATTCCTTTGGTCATTTCAGAAGGTATGAAACAGGATGGAAATTAGACCCCTGGACTCAAATTATCAGCTTTCTCAGTTTTGTGAGCCTGAGAAGAGCCTCCATTTCGTTTTAATCATTTGCCTGTATTGATAGTTAATAACTATCACGCCACGTAAAATTCAGAGGGACAACAGTGGAGAAAAGATCATTCAGCGCGAGCATTGCTGACATGCTCACATCTGTGTTGTTTATAAATGTGGGCTCAAATCTCCTTACTAGCTCTTTACATGTTAATGTATGACATTCCCTTTCTGTAGTTAATGTAATACAGATCTAATCCGTATGCAATGACTCCAGCCTAGGACTCTTTCCAGGCCTCTGGAGTTATTTATATGCAATTTTCAAACAGAGGTGATCTTTGCTATATGCACTAATAATATTTACATTTTTAAATGGAACACAGACTGAAAGTTGAGGTGGAGGGTTACGAGGTCAAAGAAACACAGAGATTAGATCTTTAACCAAAACCGACTGTTACATATTGAAAATATCGATATCATATTTTTGAAACTTTCTGCTCCCATGCAAGACACAGCTGCCTAGCAGAAGGCAAATTTCTTTCTTAAAAGAATAACTGTTTGTCAACAGCTATTAAGTAGACAACATAAAGAGCAGTGGCTACTAAGACAAAAATACATCTGGAAAGCTTTCAACAATAAAGTCTAGCATATTGGATAAAGGGGAGTATGGATACTGTATAGTTACATTTAAGCTATCAAAAACAGAAAACCACACACAAAGCCTCAGTTATTAAAACAAATATTGCAAGTGGAAGTTCAGTATTTTCAGTGAAGCTAAATAAATAACAAAAGATGATGAAGATGATATTAATGACGCTGCAAACAACTCTTGATAAAATCAAATCCTCAAACAAACAAACAAGTATCATGGGAAGAACACAGAAGGAAAACAGAAGCAGGCCGTCCCATCTCCGCTTCCGGGAAGTCTTCCTGGTGAAGGTGAAGCAGAATAGAGTAGTGGGTGGATCTGCTAGCTTGCGTGGTTCTTCCTGACGTTTCCCATTGGAATAGGCCTTGGATGGCTTTGCCCAGTCAACTGATTCTTTCTGCTCTCCACTTGGTCTTTTGTAATGTTAACAAGCAGCCCACTGTGTCAATACTAGGAAGTTGGCTGCAGTACAGATCAAATGGAGTCTTATGCTATGTTTTTTGAGATAGGAATTTTCTGGTTGTTGTACATGCTGGCTCTACTTGCCAAGTCTAGTGTATGATTTTCTCATTATCTCTGAACAGTTCTCTCTCTCTTTCCCTCTCTCTCTCTCTCTCTCTCCCTCTCTCTCTCACACACACACACACACACACACACACACACACACACACACACACACGAAAGAGGTAGAGCAAGAGAGAAAGAGAGAGACAGAGAGACAGAGACAGAGAAACAACAGAGAGAGAGAGAGAGAGAGAGAGAGAGAGAGAGAGAGAGAGAGATGGGGAGAGAAGGAACTAGGATTACAGGTGGTGACAGCATGTTCTCTATCTTAAAAATCTTGACTGTCACACTCAACTTGTACACCTAAGACTGGAGATTATTGCACATATATGTTTTAATGTCTGTGTCTGTGTGTGTCTAATAAATATTTCATATCAGAGGTTAGTCATAGTTTTGCTTTAATGTCCAGATAATATTTTAAGGTCCAAGGCTGCATAGTTTTCACTGGAGTCTTGAAATCCTGCCATTTAGACAACTACACCTTATACAATATGTAGATCAGTGAAGGAGGTTGATTTCCAATGAAACTGCATTGTGATACTTTCTTTGCTTTTTCCACCCTTAATATTAGAATCTCACGTGGCGTGTCTTGTTTTTGTTTTGTTTTGTTTTACGTGTCTAAGCTAAGTCTATGCACATAAATATATAAATAAGTAAATGTAAACTTCAGAATTGTACTTTTATTGTATATATATATATATATGAAAAAGCGACAAATTATCTTTAAGTATATAAAAATGAAAAATTAGAAATTAGAGGGAATATTCTATAAATACAGGCTTTCAAACTTTCTAATTTTTGTAGTAAAGGATTTCCTCCTCTGTATGTCTTTGATTTTTATTGAATTTACATAAATAAACAGAATAAAGGGTAATCAAAAACTCATCTTTTTAACTTTAGAAAGAATGGTCTAAAATAAATATAGTGGACCATTGAGAGTCAGCCCTGATGTGAGAAAAAATAAAGCCAGAGGTTTGAATTTAAACCATTAGCAACCTATAGCATCCAACACAGCTTTTGCAACATATTGACTAAAGTATTCAGCAATGGAGGCAGAAGAGTAATGAGGAATATGTAACTTTTCAACATGGAAACATTCCAATCCCACGCACTTGACATATGAATAAATTCCATTTGAAATTCTCAATAGCTGCATAGTGGGTTAAAGAACAAAGGAAGAAGCTTCAGGCTGTTTTTCCTGATTTTTCTAATTCTTTGTTTTAATGGAATAGGAGAGTTTTGTGGGACTGAAAAAGAAGCCCTTTCTGATAACTTCTGCATTTGCAAATAGTACCTGCCATCTGAATAAAGTCTAGTGCTGTGAATGATGGTGATATTGTCAATGATGTATTTTAAATCAATGTATCTCTGGAGAAGGCAAGAGCTTTTCTTCATTTCACATTAATGTATTTACCATTTTTTTTCTGGGCTTTTCCTAGGTCATAAATAATAAAAGAACTGATATTAGCAAAGAAAGGCAGAGAATTCTAAATCCTAGTTGTATTAATAGTAATTACTGTATTAATACCTGTAACAACGATTTAAGAAGAAATCAGAATTTTTCTGTGAAGATTCAAGCCTATAATATACATCTGTGAGAAATGCCTTGGAAATTGCAGTGATTCATTAAGGAAAGAATGGAAGGATGTTCCGAAGCATCCTTCCTTTTATAAATGCAAAACTTTTCCAGATTCCACAAGAAGCACTCTAATATGCAAGAAATGCATAACTCTTAATTTGGGGAAATACATTCTACCAGATCTTTTTTTTTTTCCTTCAGTACAATGATCTGATTCCCATGAAAAAAGAAAAAGTTAGGCGAGTCACCCAGAGGCTCTTTTGTAGCATCTTTGTCAGAAGATTCTAGATGTAAGACAGACTCTACCAGGGTCAAGGCAGGGTCTTCTATGCCATATGACCGGAGAGACTGCATCACAACGTGCAGAACCCCACTGAAGTAAACACAGCACTTTACTGTGTCGGGCAGTGTGTGTTAACAAGATCCGCAAAGATGAGTGGAATCGAACATGTGACTATTGAACAAATGTCTTTTCCCCATCGCAGCGAGGGTTCACCTTAGACCTCAGTGCCAAATCAACTGCACAGAGCCATTGTCAAGCCTGGGCTCTGCGCTCTAGTAATTAAAAGAGACTGGAAAGCGTTGCAGAGCCTAGATTCACTCACTTTTCTGTTAGGAGAGTAGAGAAATATGCCTTGTGGGGGAGCTCAGTGTGTTTCTTGATGAACCAGAAACCACAATGGGATTTTGATACTCAATTTTAGCCCTAGGTTAAGACAGGAAGAGTAGTGTCTCAAAATTAGAATAAAATAAAAGAGCTCATTAAAGACATGTTATAACCAGGAGCATTTAGTCTTAGTTAGATAAGGCTTTGAAAGGAGGTTATGATAAATAACTCTTCCACAATGTCAAGAAATATAGTTGATCTCTATGTAAGATACCACCACTTAAGTAAACCCGGTGGCCATCCATGTGAAGAACAGCCATATTTTACATTATTTTATTGTCCGCTTAAACTAGAAAGTCTATTTCGCATGCAGCAAGTCTGAACTCTGTTTTACTATTACTGGCATTTTCAATAGCACGGGCCTCGCAGTTGCTGCAGACCCTTGTATAGACAAAGAAGTAGGTAAATTTGGAAACGTTGACTCTAAATAGTGAAAGAAAAGTATTATTTTCAAAATTAAAAAGTAAGGAAATACACTATGAATAATGAAGTCAACAAAAATATACATATATCTTAGATCGAAACATTTACATACTATATGAGATAACAAAATAAACTAGTTTGGTTTCTGGTGTTACAAAATTAAACATGAATGCTGGAATCATTTCTCAAGTTTCTTCCTTCAAAGATGCTCATGTCAAGGAAGAATTGTGGTATTTGGTATTTCTGTTTTGTCTCAAATAACAAATGAATGAAAAAAAAAATCACCCATCTCTATCTTCATTATATATAAGGTTAAACTGGAAACCTGATAAACAGCTTGTTTTTTTTTTTTTTTCTTTCTTGTTCTCATCCCGGTGAAGGGAGACAAGTACTAGGAAGTGAGGTAGTTATTATAATCCAGGCTCCCCCACTTCTCTTTTCACCTTGAAATTAGGTCTGACAAAAGATTATTAATTACAATGAAAACAAGCATGTTTCTATTGTTCCTATACTACATGGATAGTTGCTAAGTGCAATGTGATGAAAACTTATGGGCAAAAAGCAAAGAAAGGATGAAGGGGACAGAGAGGACAAGGGAGACTCCTTACAATAAAGTTATTTCTACCTATTCTGCAGATTAAATGACCATGTGCTTAAATGAGATTGGGATTAATTTTGTTTTAAATACTTAATGACAAAATACCATGGCATTGCTATGAAATCTGATCCATAGACCAACGGAATGGAGAACCCAGCCACAAGCGTACCCAAGTACACTCAGTTCTCTCTCTACAAGACACAAAGTGACAGCTGCTTCAACAAATCTTGAGGGAAAATCTGGATGTCCATATGAAGAAGATGGAGACTAGATCCTCTTTCCTCATGCTACTTAAAATGGAACAAAGACCTTAGCATAAGACCTGAGAGTCTAAGACTACACCACGAAATTATGGAAACACCTCCAAGTCAGCACAGGTAATAATTTCCTGAGTAGAATTACCACAAAACAGAAAAAGCAAGAATTGATATAGAGGATTGCATTAAACCAATGAGCTTCTTCAGAGTGGAAAGGACATCAATAGCCTGAAGAGAGATCCTGCAAACTGAGAGAAAAGTTTACCAGAAAAATTTGACTGAGGATAAATATGCAGAATATATTGGGAAAAAAACAAAAAACAAACAAGACCCCTCTAAACCTGGCATGATATCTCTCACTCATTTTTCTGTTTCTGTGACAAAATATTCTGACCAACACAAGCCTGAAGGAGGCACTATTTATTTTGACCTACACCATGGCAAGGGTGTCACAGTGGCAGGAACTTAAAGAAGCAGCTGGTCACATTGCCTTCTCCATCATGACACAGAGAACTATGTGTGCTATGTTTAGTTCTTTCTCCGTTTTATTCCGCCTAGGACCCCAGCCTCCACAAGGGTGCTGTTGACTTTTGTGTGGGTCTTCAAGTAAGCTAATCAGCATAATAGCTCACAGGCATGCCCAGAGGTCATGTAATCCTTCACAGGTGTGGTTGAGGGCTTGCCTCCAGGGTGATTCAGAGCCTGAGGGATTGACAAGCAGTGGTAACCATCCCCCGGGTGTAAGTTCCAATCCCATCCCTCAGGAGGTAAAAGAAGGATGATCAGAAAAATTTAAGAGCAGATTTAGCTAAGTAGCAAGTTCAACGCTAGCCTGGATTGTGTGAGATTTTGCTCTCACACAAAAGAAAACAACCTCAAAATATTTAATAGCAAAATCAAGTAACTCAATGGGAAAAATGGACAAATAATCTGACAGATACTTCTCGAAAGAAAAAAATACAAGTGACTAACCAAATTACTAAAAAATATTTAACATATATAAAGATCAGGAAAATGTAAATCAAAACTGCATTCTATCTTAGCCCTATTAGAATAGATATTAAAAGAAATAAATGGTGATGAGGTTATTTATTTAAAAAGGAAACTTTATGTTTATAGTACTGACCATTTGTTATTGGATAATCACACTGGGAGAACCCTGGGGAAGACTATTTCTCCAACCAGCATTCCCTGGTTGCCTATAGTTTCCTTTTAATAGATTTGAGGCCTACTGGGCTTGACTGTCCACATTAGCATGTCTATTATTTTCCTTTTTCAATTTAGGATTAGTCAGTCATGTCAGTGAGATGATACACAGTTTCTCAGCAGACTCCCCAGTCTTCTGGATCTTAAATTTTTCTGGCCTTTTGAGCAGTAAGTGTGGGAGCTGTATTGTTCATTGATACTGGGCTCCACAACTCTGTATTTTGGCTAATTGTGTGTGTGTGTGTGTGTGTGTGTGTGTGTGTGTGTGTGTGTGTGTGTGTGTGTTGTAATGGTCTATGTCTGTTGGAAAGAAAAGTTTCCTAGATGTGGGGTGAGAGCTACACTTATCTGTTTGTATAAGGATAAATATTTAGGATGCAGTTAAGGATTCTGTAGGAATACACACACATATACACACACACATTCAATAACAAGAAAACAGAGGCCACAAATTTGAAAAAGAGCAAGGAGGGGTACATGGGAGAGTTTTGAGGGAGGAAAGGAAGAGGAAAATTAATTATAAACTCAAAATACAAAATAAAAAAATTTAAAGAATCAGAAAAGAGAGAATTTTATATATTGTTAGTGGGAATGTGTCCAACACAACAGAGATAATTATTAAGGGTCCTCACAAAAGGAAAGTCAAAAGTTTCATCTGACTCAACTACAACACTTTTGATTTGCATCTTAAGGAATCTAAGTTACTACATGGGTTGCATATGTTCAATACTTGAATGTTCTAGTTTACTATGGTACTATTTCAAACAGTCAAGATAGGGAATATTAGGGGTTAAGAAAAACTGGAATCTATATAGAATATAGTTTCATTAAACCATAAAGAAAAGCAAAAATATATTATTTGATGGAAAATGGGTAAAAATTAGAGATCACCATATGGAGCAAAATAAACCAGATACAGACAACACTTCATGTTTCTCTGGTAGATGGACAGATAAATGAAAAACAGAACCTATGAAGGGTTGGGGGAGGGGGAGCAGCAGAGAAAGATGAGCAAAGGAAGCTGGGGTGGTACAGACAAAACACAGTGAATGCAAGTGCAGAAAGGATAACTTTAAAAAAATAATTGCAAATGTTCAAAATTGTTGGAAAAAAAAACACCATCTGTATTTTGTCCAACAGGGTGAAAGCTTGGCACTCTGAAAGAGAATGATATGCAGAATGCCAGAAATGTACTCTAAGGCAGAAAGGTGTGTACATGGAAACCTTCATGATGCTAAAAAAAAATAGTGTAGGCTATTATTAGGAGAGAAACTACATGTCCCACTGAAATGCCAAACATGCTATCAAAAAGACTTGTGGACTTGAGATTTTTAAAAGAATTGCGCCATATTCAGAGAGTCCGGTTTTATCCCATGCATTTTCAGTCTCAGTCCAGCTGGCCTTGGTGAGCTCCCAATAGATCTTTGGAATGGAAAGGGAGGGGGAGGGGAGTCAGGGAGTGGGGAGTGGGGGAGGGAAAAAGGAGGCGGGAAGGAGGCGGAAATTTTTAATAAGAAAAAAATTAATAAAAAAAGAATTGCACTAACCATCTTTCATACCCTGATCTTAGCCTTGATATTAAAAATCTATTATGACTTCATTTTGCTCATAGGAAGAGTCACTTAGGAACCAAATTTTCAGGGGTTATGCCTTTTGCTTAGCATTCTTCAGGTGTGAAGCAAGTTTTCACAATGTCTCTGTACAAGTTTTATCTATTTTGTAATCTATGCAATGACTTCAGGTCCTTTATAGTATCTACATGTGTTCAGATGGCTAAAGTTTTCTTTTATTGTTAGTGAGTAGCACTCTTTGGGGGAGGGGGGGCTGGTAGTCAGGATTAGGCAGAAGCATAATGCAAATTGCATTATGTAATAGACTAGGAACAGTATGCCTTCTCTTTCTTTCTTTCTTTCTTTCTTTCTTTCTTTCTTTCTTTCTTTCTTTCTTTCTTTCTTTCTTTTTTTGTTCATCAGTGATCAAAATTGAACACAGGGTTTCACATATGGTAGGTATGCACTTCATCACTAAACCTTGCTCTGATGATTGCAATAAAAGAACAAAAGGAAGGCTGGGGTCATATACTATAAAGTGCTTGGAACAGTGACATCAAAAACTGCTCTAGCAAAACTCTAGTCTTTTGTCATTGGCAGAATATAGTTTTCTCATCATGTAGATGTATCTTTGTGATATGGATCAAACTCTTTGATCCATATTCTAGATCCCTGACCACAACTATTTCTTTTTCTTCCTCTTCTTCTGTTTCTCTTCCTTTCTCCTTTTTCCTCTTCTTTTCCCTGTTATTATTGACAGTAGAGGGGATTGAAGTAGACCTCATGTGTGAAGAGCAATCACTTCACCACTGAGCTATGAAGCCAGACCCTGGATCTACATGTTTGATCTATTTTGCATCTACATGTTTGTATCAGAAAATAATTAACAGCTGCAAAATTTCTAAATCAGTCTTTACTCTCTTGCTCAGGAAATAATCAGGAAGAAGAGAGTCTGAGCTTGGAAGCATGACTTTTTCTGATAATAAGTGCTCTAAGGGAAAAAAAACCAACATTTAATGTGCTTGAATGGTCTCATAAGTATTATCCCCGGGAATGGGCATGAGATAGTCTCCAAGGAAAACGTTGTGCTTCTTTATTGACAATGAACCAAGCAAGAGGCTGTGAGGAAGCACATAAGACTGTATATAAGTATGAAGAAGTTCTAGAAAATGGTCTTGATTTGAAGAATTGTGAAGGTAGGTATCAGTAAGATCATTGACTGTTGTTGTACAACCCTAACTTGTACCTTATGAAAACTACTGAAAGTCACTAATGATATAACTTAATTTTTTAGATTATTAAATAAAGTTCCATCAATGTTTCAAGAACCAGTCTAATTAAAATTCTTTCAGCTATGTATAAAAGACATGTTAATGGAATTAACTTGTTTAAGTGGTGTGAAATTGTGTCTACATGATGTAAATTTCCATAGTAAAGCTGTCTCTCTGCATACTTTGAAACAGAAGTATAAATGTTACCACCAGGACCTTATGTATCTATCATTGCTTCTTCTAAGTAGACTCCAGTGTACAGTATATCTATAAGGCTTAAAGAATGGTCAAGACAGTTCACAATTTCCACTACCACCCACCAAGAAACATCCAACAGGAAAAATATGAAAGGAAGGAAAAAAGAAAGAGGGGAGAAAAGAAAGAAGAAGAAAACAAGTGTCTTTGCTTCCAAACACTCTAGCATCTCATCGGCTATGACTGACCATCCTAACCTGTGACCGGTCCAAGTAATACATCTGTTCATAAACATCCAGTGATCTACCCTGAAGCCTGGGAGAGAAGGTCATCTGAGAAGTCCAAAGACCAGGAGAGGTACTCTCTGGGAAGGATAGTTGTTCAAAGTTTCCTAAAGAAAACAAACAAACAAAAAATATGAACCAGTTAAAAGTTAGTTGATACATAGCCAAAGAAGAGACTGGCAGGAGCAATAGACAGATAAATACTTCAGGGAGAAAGAAGGAAGGAGTGGTCATCGGGGAGAGTGAATAAGAAGGTCAAGATAGAGTCATGTATGATGATTGCTCTAATAAGTAGAGAAAGAGAAAGATTGGGATACCAGACTCCATAGAAGAGAAAGAATCTATGATATAGAGACATATTTCTTTGTTACATCTAAAAGTTAAAATAGTTCTTAGAATTTTTTAGCATCCAATACTTTTTATGGAGCACATGCTGTGTGCTATTTCCTCTATAAATGATTTGTCCATGTGTTTACCTGTGTGATTGGGTGGTCAGGCTATGGAAGGAGACTATTTGTATTTAGTACTGAGCCATTGGCTAGTTCAGAGCTTTCAACAGATAATGTTAACTCCTCTGTGGTTTATGATGTTAGTTTTCTAGAGTTGTTGCTTAAATAAAGTGTTTAGAATGTTATTTATTATACAACAATATCTGAATGATTGTTTATTGTAATGAAGTGTTAATTGCATTAGGTTCTGAAACCTATAGGGTTATTATTATTGTTGTTTACCACAAAATTAGAGAGAGGATGAGATTAAATAATCTTTCAAGTCACACAACCAGTAGATTATGAAACTGGAATGTGAATTCAGATGCATTATTCCAGAATTCATGTTGTCAGTCATAAATTAAAGCATTCAGCTAGAGATTCCCCTAAAATTGAGACCTTTCCAAGTGTAGAGAAGAGGTTGAAAATGTGCACATCAGGGATTGTCATCTCTCTCTCTTCAGTATCTTTCACTATGATGGTCTTCTGAGGCAGGAGAAATGGCTATATATTAAGTAACATGTTCCCTTTTGATACAAATTCATCTTAGGGAGTCAAAAAGCCTAATATATTTTCATTTCATTTTCAAATTTTATCATTACCCGAAAATAACAGTGACCAGAAATTTCACCAGAAAAGGTAGCCAATTAATCAACCAGGTAGCCTACATACTATACTATTAAAAACTTAATTTACCAGAACCAGGAGTCCACCCTTCTAAGATAAAACAAGACTAATGCTTAGCATATCAATATTTAAACTGAATCTATTTTTATTAATTAGAATTTGAAGGTTGTCAGAAACTCAGTACAAATCGTCAATTACCTTGTACCTGGGATGTCCCTTATAAGAATATCACATTACGTGGCCATAAAAAATTCAGAGATGAAGTAGAATGTGCAAGAAAATCTTCATTTAATATTGAAAGAATGAAAATTAACCCTTATTCTTTAAGCGGCCTTATATTTAACTTTGTGTCTTTCTGGGGTTTGAAACTATTGAAGAACACAGTAGATGCCAGCTTTCTTTTTGTTCTTCCTAATCCAATTGAATCTGCTTTAAATAGCCATAATTGGTGATTTTTCGGACCAAAGGTCTTCCTCAGATCAATGGACAGAGCTTGTCTGTATTGATTACCAGCCATGCCTATGAAAATATCATTCGTTACCTCGGGAATGATAGAGGAATGAAGAGGCCAGCACCAAATTGGAAGGAGATCGATGAGTTTCATGTAGATAAAAATAAGCATGTTACCTGAGAAGAGAACATCAATTTTTTATGGACCCTGGACCAAATAGCAAAGGGAAAAAATTATCTAGTGGGTCAGACAGTCCTCTGATTGCTCAGAATAGCTTCTTGTTCATCATAGGGCTTGTAACCTTGCAGGATTTCATAAAAAAAAGGAGAGAAAATTAAACAGCTGAAAAGTCTTAATTCTGTCAGTACAACAAATGTTTGTTTTGATTTTTAAAGCCTGTTCCTCCCCCTCTATATATATTTATAAAAAACTATCAAAATATCTGGTTTCATGGCAGGTGTTATTTTCACAGAGCTGTTCTCATCTTCACAGTTATGGCGGCCTGTGGAATTAAATGAACATGGTTGCACAGAAGCAGCATAGACTAGGAAGTCATTGATACAAAGTTTTGAAAGATACCATAGAATTTGAAAAGAGCTTTACTTTTCCTCCAATAAGGGTATGGTCCTCCGCAGGTTAAATTACCTCTACTCGTTAACTGCTAAACTAATGATAACCAAGCTACCCTCCCTTGAACCATAGAGGTTAGGTATAAAATGAGGGACTAGAGGGGACAAATAGATCTCACTAGAAAAGGGAAATTGAATAGATAGTTATGGATGGGTGGGATGGGGTCTGGAGCAGGAGGATCAAAATAGGACGGGAAGGGAAGAAGAGGACAAGGGAGGGAATATGGGGAAAGACAGCTAAAATTGAAGGCCATTGGAAACCTAATACAATTGAAGTTTTCTAAATATATAATATATGAAAGCAATCTAGTCCCATTGATGAAGGCAATGCCTACATAACTCACTGATCATGGAGAAGTCGAGTTCGAGCTAGTGCCTATATAAAGCCTTTACCTCTATGTTCTAGCATCTTTGGTACAGGATGGTACCCTGCACTCTACTAAAAGAGAAAGGGAAACACCAAGCAGGGCACAAACCTGTAAGATAAGCCAGAACAGTGGTTGCACAAAGTTTGTCAGAGTAACCAAATAGTATCTGTTTTGAATTAAGGCCCACTGCACAAGATGAAACCCATACTCAGCACTGTTTGGGTGACCAAGAACTTCAGACTAGGAAGCCTAGGGGTCTAGGGTAAAACCAAGTACTACTCTTTTTGTGCTAGGATTAAAGGCATTCACTACCACTGACTTTTCTTAGTGCATCTTTTAAAAAGATTTTATTATTATCCCTTAGAAGCCTGTACACAAAAGCCCTGAAAACCAAAACAGCAAAAACAGTAGCAATAAAATAATTTGTAATGATATTTCGCTATACTCATAGATCTATGCCTTCCTTAGCCATCATCAGGGAAGCGTCCTGCAGTGGATGGGAATAAATTGAGAAACCCAGAGCTAAACATTACGCAGAGAGTTAGAGATCTTGGATCACTCAGTCCTAAATGGTATGTTTGTATCAAATCCCTCCCCTCAGAGCTCAGGTAACTCTGCAGAAGAGGAGAAGGCAGAAAGAATATAAGAGCCGGTGGGTATGGAGGACACCAAAAACAAACAGGGGCCATGAAATGAACATGAAAAGGTTCATATGAACTCACAGAGACTAAGGCAGCATGCAAAGGACCTGCATGGGTCTGTATCAGGTACTTTGTGTATATATTATGGTTTCCATTTTAGCTGTTTTTGTGGAACTCCTGAGTATGTGAACCAATGGGTCTCTATTTCTTGTGCCTTCTCTTGGGTCCTTTTCTTTTTTTTTTGGTTTTTTTTTTTTTTTTTTTTGGTTTTTCGAGACAGGGTTTCTCTGTGGCTTTGGAGCCTGTCCTGGAACTAGCTCTGTAGACCAGGCTGGTCTTGAACTCCCAGAGATCCGCCTGCCTCTGCCTCCTGAGTGCTGGGATTAAAGGCGTCATCGCCCGGCTGTCTTGGGTCCTTTTCCTTCTGTTTGTTTTGTCCAGTACCAATGTATTAGTCTTCATTTGCTATTATTATTATTAATAATAATATTATCATTTTTTTTCAAGACAGGGTTTCTCTGTGTAGCACTGACTGTCCTGGAACTTGATCTGTAGATTCAAGGCTGACCTTGAACTCATCGAGATCCACTTGCCTCTGCCTCTCCAGTGCTAGGATCACAGGCATTCACTACCACTGACCTTTCTTATTGTATCTTTTGAAAATAATTTCTTATTCCTTTAATCTTGTTTGTTTTATAAAGAGAGACAGAAGGGAGAGAATACCAATGGGAGAGGAGAAACTAGGAGGATTAGATGAAGAGTTGTCACGGGCCATGTGAGGGGACCAACAGGCAAGTGTTGGAAATCATGGAATGTGGCTGGGCACTTAGCACTCAAAATAATCCTTGAAGAGGCAAAACCTGAGGACTCTGAGTCTTGAGGATATCATGCTGTTGTTGAGCATAGCTCTGATTGTTGCCTTCGAGGTTACTGGTACTTACAATAACAATGATTGACTTTTCCAAGCATTGTTGTTGAAGCAGACTAGTGATTCAGCCACCACCCTTAGAAAGAATTTAAACGTGTAGATTGTTAGTAAGGTTAAGTTAAGTTAGGTTAAGTTGTTTTTGATAATGGCATTCATCCTAGCAAGAAAGGTACATCAGTCACCAACAGCCAGGCTGCCATTTTTCCTATTCCTGACCTCAATGAGTTTCTTGTGGAAGTATTAAAAGTGTTTCTTTATAATGTTTAAATCCTTCCCCCAGATTTTCTACCTCAAAGGCATTAACTTTGAAGATAATATCTAGACTCATTCTATAGACTAGTGTGTTGTCTTAAGAGTCACAGCTTTGAACTCAAAAGAAGAGAGTATAATCCTCACTAGTATTTTGGTTCTCATGATTACCAAGGAACATCTATAGAAAAGAAGTGATCTAAAGTTATTTGGCTATTGACAGAGGACATGCAACAACCACCAGGGACTATGTTGTTCAAGCTAGAAGTAAAAATTATTACAAAACATTTATGACCAAAGTAGGTCAGCATCAGAGGTTTGCTGTCAGACCAAGATTGGTTGGCAGCAAGTGGAAATGTGTTTCTTGGAAGTAGGAAATCCTACACATTATAAAACAAAGAAGTCCATCCAAGATTTTAGAAATACTTTAGAGACAAGGTCCAGAATCAGACCTGCTTTAAACTAACAAGGACTTGCTTTAAACTAACAAGGGGGGCTGGAGAGATGGCTCAGCGGTTAAGAGCATTGCCTGCTCTTCCAAAAGTCCTGAGTTCAATTCCCAGCAACCACATGGTGGCTCACAACCATCTGTAGTGAGGTTTGGTGCCCTCTTCTGGTCTGCAGGCATACACACAGACAGAACATTGTATACATAAGTAAATAAATATTTAAAAAAAAAGAAAAAAGGACTCAAGGATCAAATAAAACAACTATAATGTTGTGAGACAGGTGAGGAGGAGCTAGAAGCAGGGGCAAAGTCAGGAACAATCATCGCTTTCAGTCCCAGCTGAAGGGAAACATGTGGTGCACAGCAATTTGGATGTCTGGGCAGAAAATCCTGCTCATCTATGAGTGAGAAGGAACTGAAGAGATCCTGGTCAACAGCTGGTAGGAAAAGGCAACCATAAGGTTTCCTGTTACAAGTCTTTGTTGCTGAGTACTCAGGTAGGGTACGGGAAGGCAGAAATGAAGTTGGTGCATCACAAATGGCATTGTGCTTGTCAAAGACTTAATTAGAAATCACATTAGAGAGAAGGAAAGAGATGAAAACCTTCCTCAATTGAGGAAAATGAGAACTGGAAATAGTCCCAGTGCTCTCACGTGACCCTGGAGTATATATATTGGATGGGGTTAAATTGGATTTATACTTTTTTTTTGTTTTTAATCTAGGAAATATGGCCTAGAATACCATCAGCGAACACTTATAACTGTTGTAACAACAGTAAGGCCCAATTTCAATGGGAACATATAAAAATGGTATCTTAGTAAAGAATGGTTAAATAATTTCACTAGCAATTTGTTAAATATTTAAACATTTATGTCATCATATTTTCATCGTTTCCATACAGGTTGATTATCTTGGTGATTGAAGTATCTTACAATAAACACTTTAGAAATACTCAACTATGATGGTAAACAATAAATCATTAGTTTAAGTTAATTCATCGAATCAAGAAAGATGAGTAAGATGTGTTTATAAATATTGTTGTTGGATGTGGAACTAAAATAAAATGACAGGGAGAATCAGAAAACAAGTTGTTTCAAATTGAATTCATAGCTTTCTTGGAAAGAAGGTAAAATGAGTAACTGCGTGTCTCTATTACTTAATTAGATTTGTCAGTATTTGGTAGCAGATGAGCTGTGGTAGAAAACCATAATGTTTGTATGTGCACATTCTTGAAATGGTACACAAACACTGACATCATTGGCTGCGTTCAGGTGAGGAAGCTTAGGAGAACAGCAGATGGGCTACACACACTGGAAATTTCTTTGACACCACAGTACCATTTAAATATTGAATATAATAATCTACTCCCTACCCAGTAAAAGCTAAATGCTGCAATGAAATACCTCGTGGATACGTAGGTAACTGAAGTACTACTTGTATTATTACACGATGCTGGGGAAGATGGTGGGATGCAAAAGGAGGTTTCTCATTTCCCTTTTATCTTTGAAAGGGAGAAATCCACTTGCTGCACACAATGGCTCAAGCTATAGGTGTTTTCCTTATTTTGATTCAACATTATTCTTAAATTATATAGCTCAGTTAACCATTTCAAGTAGAAAATTGGCTACTACATCTGCACATTTATGGATTCAAACTGACTGAAAATAATCCTTGCATCTTCTCATCACAGGAGCAGGGATGTCTTATTTTGCAATCACCTTATATTCGTTATTGTAGCATATTTTAAAACTTCGCCAAAAGATTTGGTTTTTAACATTTTCTCAAACTGAAAATAGAATCCTTTTCCACTGCGCTTTTCAGACCATACTGTCTTTTTGTGTGTTGTGCAGTAAGGCTTTCAGAGTCAGACGTCTATCCCACATTGGTACCTCAGAATTGAGCAGATAGTACTAAAAACAGGTGAAATTGCCTTTGAATCACATTAGGTGCATTGCAGCCCAAGAAGCCTATACAATCCAAAGCTAGAATTATTTTTTACTAAAAGCTTAGGTCTCTTAGAGATTTTCTTTCCTTCAGTGTCAGGGAGACTTCAGAATAAAAGCTTTTCTGTCTTATTAGAGCTGGCCACTATATCATCATGGAGTTTGCAAATTATCCACAACCACTTCAAATAAATACTTCTCCACAGTGCAGTATTTGTCAAATATTTTGAATAGTTGAAACAAATCAATGAACTCATGCACCCCTGGGGGCGGGTCCTGAACAAAAGTTGAAAACATAAACACTACTGTGGCTTATGGAATTTTTAGTTTAATGTAAACAGGGTGGCTGAAATGCTAATCTTTTATTTATTTAAAACAAGGGAAAAGGTCATGAAAATAACTCAGCATACTGACTCTGGCATGGAGAAGGAAAATGAAGGCTTTGTCAGTGAAGAAAGAAATCTTAATACTGAATTAGTGCGCTGGATCCAACTCATGCTGTTTACCACAGTTTTGACACAGAAGCGTTCTTTTTCTTAACGGACAGAAAGTGTGGTGAGCTTTGTCCTATGAGTGATGCCTTCATCAAGTAAAAGAGATTGCACAACTTCAAGCCTCAGATTCAATTTCATAATAAGCTATAAGACTAAAAGTTTTCATAAATATTTTTAAGATTGTCCATTTTACCTGCATGCTGCAAGACATTCTTGCATAAACTAGCCAAAAGTTAAATTAAGCTGACCATTAATTTCATTAGGTGGTCCCAGCATTTCTACACCGCCTTGTTTCGGTCTTGATCTTAAGGTTTCCAAATGGGGGTCATGTGAGCAATTCTTGTTTTGTCAGGTGGATGGTCTATAGTATACAGAACACTGATAAAAACCAGCTGCTATGACCTGATACTGGTTAAAGCTGAAAAGCCAGACAGTGCAAACAAATTCTATATCTTGGCTCAGAATACCCTTCACATCTGCCAACAATTTGTTCTATATCAGACCTCGAAAGGGGTGCTGAAAAACAGTATCAGATTTCAGAGCAAGCAAATAAACAGGAGACCCTGCATTATTCCGCAGCAAATGGCTATAGCAACAGCGCCCAGAGATTGAAGCTGTTTGCCTACCCCGCGGTTCAGCAGACACTGGGGGCTGGCTGGCTGCAAGGTGGTAGTATCAACAGGTCACTGGCTCAAGGGGACTATTGAACCATTGTTTATTATTCCAGATAGAAGGCTCCAATCAGGGAGATTATGGCCCTAACTCTCAGGAAAGATTTTAAAAGCATTCATATGTCATCTACTGACCTTTCAGGTCAAGATTTATGGTGATGTTCAAATGGCAATAGATAAGAAAAAAAGAAAGATTCCTCTGTCCCCTACCCA
This sequence comes from Microtus ochrogaster, assembly GCF_000317375.1. Classification (NCBI taxonomy): domain Eukaryota; kingdom Metazoa; phylum Chordata; class Mammalia; order Rodentia; family Cricetidae; genus Microtus; species Microtus ochrogaster. Next base: position 11,547,119 of record NC_022035.1, on the reverse strand, counting down.
TATCCGTTTTCTAGTTCTCTGCTTAACCTTCTTTGGAGGTCAGGTCCACTTTTGTGGAGTGGAGGTTTTATTCTGAGTTTTTACATCCTTGGGCATGACACGTGACTTCTGGGTGACTTGTTCCTGGGATAATGATTTGCCAGATTAATTTGAAATTACTTTTTAACTTGAAAAGTGCAGGTTTCCTTCATCTTGCACATGGCTTGCTGTTCTCCCATCCTGCTGAGCTAGGAACACCTTGAAATGTTCACAGAAACACTCCGGACTTTGTCAAGTTGACTGCCATTGTCTCCATGCCATAGTATGGTGCCTGACAGATTTTTTTTTTCCTTCAGTTTCAGCACAAGTTCTGCCAGTGTCTCCTTTCCTACCATCCATGACGCTACAGTCCACCTCAAAGAGTTGACCTACTGCATGAAACCTGGTAGACTTTCCCCATCCTCAGGCCTAGTCTTCAGAAAGCCCCTCCCACCATTTTATTGCTTTCGGTAAATCTTCCTCCGGCCTTCTCCCTTCAGAATCGTGGGTGTATGATTACTCATTTGTCAAGTGTTCATCAAATTTATGGAGCTCTTCTAAAATATCATAAATCCACAACTATGTCTCACTTGGCCCTCTCTTCTACAGCCATATATCAAAGATACCTAAAAATTGAGGACAAAGCAGAGAAATGAATACATAAGTGCTTCTGTTAAAATCCATTGTCTGCCGCCCACAGGGAATTGAATTGGGTGGGTAGATAAAAAGATGTATTAAACAAATAATTCTTTTAGACACAATCAACATTTATTTAAGGCCAATATTTTAAATATCCATTAGTAATAAAGCAGAAAAGTTTGGCTATAGAGCCTCTTCAATGTAAAACGAAGATGGACTTTTCTACTCTTATATTCCACTTGAAAGAATAATTTAATTAAAAGGCAAAGCCGGCAGGAACTTTATAATCGGCATGCAATGCAGGATATTATATAATGACCTTCATTTAAAACTCAAATCATTAAAACTAGTAAGTCTAACTGGTGACAAGGGAGATTTCAACATTAGGCCCAACAGCTTAAAAATATGAATAAAAATCATAGCTTAAATGAATCAGTCCATTGAGAACCCATCACAAAGTAAAAATGAGAGAAGAAAAAAGTTACCTAGGCAATGAATCTTTCTGTAGCAATCTTTTATCTTTTGACATGTGCTTCTTCTTCTCTCTTTCTCTCTCCCTCACTCTCTCTCTCCAGAACTATTTCCTCTGTATAAAATAAACTCAAACTTATTTCCCAGTTTTAAAAAAGTACTTCTTATATAGGTAAATATATTACTATATATAAA
>NC_022035.1:11541811-11545696 GCF_000317375.1 Microtus ochrogaster | reverse complement strand
TCTAATAGAAGAATATATATGTGTATATATACAGATATATACACATATTCATGCATATATACATGTACACACACATAGATGTTTCAGACAAACATACATGATTGATTTGGATGCACCAAAGAAAATAATATTCAGAGGTGGTTCAGCCACTTCTCTTCTACCCCAATTCTACTTGTTACATCTCCAGCGTGCATTTGAGGTAAAGTGGGGGAGCCAAGCATCTCAGGGGAGCACAGAGAGTACTCACTGAGAATAATTTCTGCCCTTCGTAGCAGTGACACCTCGGCTGCTAGATCACGTGTTTAGGCTTTGTTACACTTACTCTGCTTTGCCTGGATGTCTTCACGTGACAGCCACAGATGTGGCTAGGCTAACAGTTAAATCAACATTGAAATATTAGGGTGCTCTCTTGGTTGCTATGAAGAGTTGGACAAAAAACAGAGAATCTCTAGTGAAGTCTTTATTTCATACTGTACTGGTGATGCTTCACAGTCTCTCAGTTTCTCCTCTCCCCTCTCCAGTTCCTTCTGGTTCACTCCCTCCTCCTTTTTACTTTCCCTTTCCTTCATCCTTCCACCCACTTCTCTCCTCCTGTCTCTCCCCCTCTTTCTTTAAGGGTCTGTTCTTTGTCTGTTTACTGTTTCCCTTGAGCTATTAACCTAGTTCCCCTGTTTCCTCCAGGTCTGACTTCCCAGGATGCAAACACAACCACCTTTCTTCACCTTGATTATTTCCAGAAGGGAACAAAAGAAATACAGAAAACAGTCATTTTCGGAAACATGGCCCAGGAGACCCAGCAGAAAGATGACATGTTGGAGGAGGCTCCTTTTTTGTTTGCCGGCTGCTCAGCCCCAAAATAATCACACAAAAACCATTTTATTTAAATCACTGCTTGACCCATTAACTCTAGCTTCTTATTGGATAACTCTTACATCTTGATTTCACCCATATTGGATAACTCTTACATCTTGATTTCACCCATCTCCATTAATCTGTGTATCATCACAAGGTTGTGGCCTATCAACAAAGTTTTAGCGTGTCTGTCTTCAGCAGAGGCTCCATGGCTTCTCTTTTACTACACCTCCTTTCTCCCAGCATTCAGTTTAGTTTTCCCTGTCTACCTCTACTCCCTGCGCAGGCCCAAGACAGTTTCTGTATTAACCAATGGTATTCACAGCATTCAGAGGGGAATCCCACATCAATAACACCTACATGAAGTGGCCATCTGCTGTCAAATTGAGAAATTGTTGAGTCCATTAAAAACAAAACTAAAACCAACCAAACAAAAAAATAAAATAAAAGCAAATGAAAAACCCCCAAACCTAGCAATCAATTATGGCTTCATTCAGAAGTTTAAATATTACCACAAGCAGTAGCTAAATTACTTAGACAAATAATCCATCTGACTATTATTTGATCACCATTTGGGAAGTTATTGTTAATCAAAAATGTTGCTTGTATTTTCTTTTTTCCTCTCTCTCTCTCTCTCTCTCTCTCTCTCTCTCTCTCTCTCTCTCTCTCTTTGAGACAGGGTTTCTCTGTGTAACAGTTCTAGTTGTCCTGGAACTAGCTCTTATAGATCAGACTGGCCTCAAACTCACAGAGATCCACCTACCTCTGCCTCCTTACTGCTGGAATTAAAAGCACGTGCCTCCATTGCCTGGGTTTTGTCTTTTTTTCTTTTTTCCTATTTTTTTTTTTGAATAATGTTGTTAAGTAACTGTTGCTTATGTAATTTGAGTAAATAAATTGGTTTGTAGATGCATATCTGGCACTATTTATGATAGTAGCTAGTAAGTAACTTAGAAAAGAAAACAGGCTTTTAGGACTCCAGTAAGTGAACTGTATCAAAGAGAGTTCTATTGTGTGGTGGCAACACAGTGAATACAGAGGCTCCTGTATCTTGTATTCTTGCTAAGGCCACTTTCAGGAGGTTCAACTAGAATCTTATCTTTTTGTTGGAACATCTCAGGGAAAAATACTCAACTCTATTCTAGAAACCCAAAGTCAGGATGTCCTAGGTAACTTATCTTAGCCTTTGTTAACATAGCTTGTGTGTGCTGAACGTCCTCCAGGGAGCCTTTTGTCTTAGTTCCTGCTTGTGGAGGGGGGGACCCATCAGGCTGGCCAACCTGCTATCTTAGCTTCTGTTAAAACTGCTTACTCTAAACTACTTGCTCTGGGAAGCTGGCTTGCAGCTGCAGAGGGAGACGCCAGAAAGCAGTCTCTGCCTTTAAAATCCCCATGTTCTGGTTGGAGCCACACCTAGGTCCCTAACTTCTTGTCTGTGATCTTAGCTCTTTGGGGGGAAAAAAAGAAAAAAGAAAACAACTTTCAGTTCTACACTGAGTGTCATCCATGGTGGGCTCCCCGTAACACTGCTATTCTGTTCCCCAAAGTAAACAGACTCCAGTTTTAGTGGGAAATGTATTTACTGGTTTAGGACTATTGGGTTTGAATCTTATTCCTTGGATATTTTACAGCCATGATTGCTTGGGACAAAGGATGCCAAAGCTCTCTGGTCCTCTTTGTCTCTGTCATAAAATCATAACTTGCCGGTGTCATGTCTGGTTTTATTCTCACTATCTGTAGCTAGATGTAATTTTAGGTTTGGAATATATGTCCCAAAGGGCAAGAAAAATGTGAAGCTAGATAGGTCCTTAAGTCACTAAATTTCAATGAATATGTATTACCAATTAATGGCATTGAGATTAGCATTTCATAGTGTAGCTAAAGAGGAAATGTTTGCAACTGTGTGAAATGAGAAAATATTGCCAAACATATTTGATGCTATTTAGTAACCTAGTTGAGTTTTCCTTTTAAAAATAATTCCGACAAATGATGGATTGGATTTCTTAATGACCTGATGTATAATAAAATAATTAAAAACTAACGTAAGCTTATTTCTTATGACCTTAGGACAGAGACACAGAATAACAGATAGAATCTGGGGTAGTTGGCATTAATTTAAAATTGGTGTGTTGTGGTATATTAAAACACAAGCATATGAAATTGCATGCTATTGAAAACAAAGAGAAATATGATGTTTTTGAATATTTTTGAAAGTATTTTCTAACATATTGTTTTCTTAATATGGGTTACTAAAGAAATATGAATTAAATTAGATGTAATAAATTAAGGCTAAAAAAGCTCAAATGTTTGAGGCATCTTATAGTATATAATAGTCAAGTAGTTGGTTGTGTGATCTTTGGCAAACATATACCTAACACCGAGTTTATTTAAGAAATCATTCACTAACTCACAGTCACTAAGTCACTAGAGACTCTGCAAAGTGTGTGTACTATGTGAAGCGTGGACCTCAGAGGATGACACCATAGTTCTACTATTTACAAAGTTTACATAATCTTTTTACCGCTTCTCAGTTTCCTGTTTTTCTTAGCGATTCCTACCACACGCTGTGTTATTGTGAGAACTGGAAAGAGTAACTGAGTCAAATCAGTGGAGGTAAGTTTTGGTGAGATGAACCATAACTGCCTTTCTCTCACTGCCAGGCAGGTTTGCCAGCAGCTGTTCACACTTGGCATGTGCAAGACTTTTCATCTCATCCCTTAAAGGGGAAAGGACATTTGATATGTAGATATGGGCATGTGAGTCTTCAGGCTCCTTGGGGAGAGGGGGAGGCTGAGCTAATCTTAGAAGTATATGAGTTAGAAATTCACCATACATTTAATCCCATGGAATACCAATATTTCAAAAATCTCAGAAGTGGCAGATTAAGCCAGATGAATCTTTTTTTTTTAATTTATTTATTTATTACGGATTTCTGCCTCCTCCCCGCCACCACCTCCCATTTCCCTCCCCCTCCCCCGATCAAGTCCCTCTCCCTCATCAGCTTGAAGAGCAATCAGGGTTCCCTGACCTGTG
>NC_022035.1:11526812-11541286 GCF_000317375.1 Microtus ochrogaster | reverse complement strand
GCAAACTTCAAGAATTCCTTGTTTTTTATTGCTGAGTAATACTCTAATATGTATATATTCCATACTTTCTTCATCCATTCTTCCATTGAAGGGCATCTAGGTTGTTTCCACAACCTAGAAGCCAGATGAATCTTTTAGGAAGAAATGTCCAGCAATTGTAGGGTAGATGGGATCACATTTCCACATCCTCTAAAATGGATGCAGAAGGTAGAAGCAAAACAAAATACATTTGTTTTCCTTGACTGTGCTTATTTGTATAATATTATTATTTAAATACAGAAAATGTCATGTAGGAAAAACCTCAGAGCAGATTCAATAGTTCAATGAAAATTAGGAAATTTCTTCAAAGTGATGTCAAAGACTATGCTAGGATGGTAAGAAGAGCAATTCATACCTGGGACTTTCTTTCTTCATAAAGATGGGGGTGTTGGAAATGGCAGATCTGAATATTCTCAGGATTAGGCGTTCCAGCATGTACATTGGGGTTTCTCTCAAACCAATGGAACATGGCTGTATCCAGTGAAGGTGGGAGTTAAATCATGAAAGGAATACTAATTTTCATAATTCGTCTCACTAAAGCAATATTTGCCATGGTAGTAGCATGTACAGACACCATAGCAAACCTGTATCTTACTGGCTTTGGACTAACTTCACAGGATTTTCATTGATCTGGATTGATTAGGTCAAAGGAAATGACTGACAAAATTTGTCAGGTCACTAAAACTATTGAGCTGGGAGCTGAGATGGGTCAGTGGATCAAGCGCTTGTCACGCAAGTGTGAGGACCTGATTTTGATTCTAGAAGCCAGATAAAACACTTAGGAGTGGGGATGCTTCATCTTAACCTCAACACTGAAAACAGAGATAAGTAGACGTCTGGGATCCCTGAGCAGCCTCCCTAGCCCATTTGATAAGTGACAGGTCAGCGAGATAGTGTGGCTGGAAACAAAACAAAACAAAACAAGATGTACAGCACCAGAGGAATGATACTCTGAGCTTCTTCTCTGGTCTTCACATGAGTGTGGACACATCCTCACACACATGTGCACACAAGCAATCACACATATGCACACATACTTAGTGATGTTGGTCAGTAGGTTACTTGAGAAGTATGGGAATATGCGGGACTGGATAGCTAAGAGAATTCAGGTACATGGACTAAGCAAATTAGTGCCATGAACATATTAGTCTCAAGTAGTCATATCATTGAATTTTCTAGCACAATATTTAACTTAAAACTATTACTGATTCAAAAATAAAGCACAGTTCTTTACTAACAACCAACATTCCACTGCGTGGCTTGAGCTTTCAATGATTTTCCTTGACAAAGTCTACCTAAACGTAAGTGCAAGCCAGCTATGGCTTAAGTTTCCAGGCAATAGACTGTCATATTTTCCCTACAAGGGTAAACTTTGCCTAGTATGTGCAGGCCACTCAGAGGTTATTGAAGGAGAAATTTGGTTAATTTCCTGGGGGGCAGGGTGGGGGAGTGGGAGGTGGGGGAACTAATAAAACCAGAATTTGGAGACCTTAAAGGATTTGAGATAATACTGTAATTTCTACTATTGTGGTAAAATACATTGCAATGGCAACTCATGCCTAGATTAAAGGTTTCCTTACGCCCCATATACTGACACACTTCTGGATGCCTAGAGAGAAACATATTTTAGTACAGCTGAAATATTAGCTTGACACTCCTCAAAACTTTGTCCTATATGTATAATAAAAGGCTACATTCTGAATTTATTAAACATAATCGTAGAAGGAGATTCATAAAATGTTTTTCTCATCGTCTACATGCATGGCAAGTCTATACACTGGAAGCTCAGAGAGATTCAGAATGCTATCATCTTAAAATAGTAGATATAAAATAAAATAAAAGCACAGATGAGAACTGAACACTCCCTGGCTCTTGTCACTTGCATACAAATGAATTCAGATGACATAGCACTACTTAGAGTAAATCTGGAGCAGAAATAACTCTGCCTTCTGACTGATTTCAGTTTCCCTTGTCCCTGGCTTAGAGATAATAGATTAGTATTAAAGGGAAATCAGTCAAGGGCATGGTTTTTTGGTCATAAGTGAAATTCATCAGCCTCAGCCTTTCTTCCTATATCTCCTCTGACTTGTGCTGAAACTTTTCCTGTTCAGATGACTTATGTTGGTGAGTTGCAGTAGTATTTCTGTAGTAGGCTTCAATATGATGTTCATGGTCCTTAGTAAGAAAATTACACTACCTGTCATATTGATGTTCAAATGCTACTACCATGCCTTTATGGGACAGCTCTCCTCTCCTTTGATATTATATGTTTCCAATAGAGCAGACAGATTTGTTTCAAGTTGAGATGAGACATTCATTATTAACTCAAAAGTGTTTCATTGGCTGATCAGTTTGCTCTCCAGTCAAGTTCTGAGCACGCGCATCTCTTTTAGCTGTTTTTGATCTACTAATAATTTCTTTTCTAATAGCATCTATTTTTATGTCTTTCCATGTCTAGAAAGCATGTATTTCCTTAGATGACAAGAAAGAAAGAAAGAAAGAAAGAGGGAAAGAAAGAAAGAAAGAAAGAAAGAAAGAAAGAAAGAAAGAAAGAGAGAGAGAAGAAAGCAAAAAGGGAAGGAAGTAAAAAAAAAATCACTTCCAGGCCTCCACCTCCTCTTTGCCTATTGACAACAAATAGGGATCAGGGAAGGTTGTTTTGTTTTCTAACCTATGCGGCCTTTCATTTTTTTTTTAAATTTCATATTTTTAAAGAAGCCATTTGCTCAACAAAGTAAATAATACAGGAGTAACAATGCTGCAGTCATTTCTATGAAACACATGATTGTTTTTGTAGCTGCAAGGCCCCACTGAGAGCCTTGAGTGTTGTGTTTGGATAAGAAGGAAGTAGTGAATTCTATAGGCTATAAACCCTGTCTTAGTGGAACCCAGATCTGACCCCTGGTGACTGAATGACCTTATAAATGTTGAGACTCCCACTTCTTACTTTATAAGGATAACAATTATGGGTTCTATCTCTCAGAGGGGCTTTGTTTAAAGTCCTTAATTTTCTTCTTCCCTTTCCTCTCATTTGCATGTAAGAAGATGAGTCTCAGGACATATGTGGGAATAAACATACTCTTTAACTCAGGTCAAGCATACTCAAAGGAGATTTATAATAATGTATAGATTTTAAATTTTCTTAGAAGAGTTGAGTTCCTAGTTGTGTCTGTTAATTAAAGAGCCCATAAACTGAGGTGAGGTGGAAGAAAAAATGGGGTACTGGCCAAAGAAAATGAGAGGGGCAGAGCTAGGTGGAGAAAGAGGAAGGAGATAGGGTAGAAGTTTACAACACTAGTTCAGAGACCTTGGTATTCCCAACAAAGTTTGACAAGGATTTGAGTACATTTCATTATCAGTTATATTTGATATATATATATATAAAAAACCAATCTGTTTATAGATCAACTATCTCTTTTCTTTTCTGCTTTTCAGTGATTTTTATGACCTTACATAGTTTATTAGTTTTTCTATACCTTGCTTTCTCTATTTATATTGCCTTCACCAATCCACAGGGCTGAAACTTCAGTATTGAACTACATTGTCCTAAGCCTGGGATATTCTGAGAAATTTTATTTTATTTTATTTTTTTTTGGGGGGGGTTTCATCATATTTTATTCAAAATGGATAAACTAACAAAACAACTAAAAACAAATGCAACAGATGTGAAAAAAAAAGGAACCCTCATTCACTGTGGGGGGGGATGCAAATTGATACAGTCACTCTGAATCTAAGTATGGGAACTCCTTAAAAACTAATAATAAATCTCCCTTTTGACTGAGCTATATGACTCTTTGGCATATGCCCAATGGACACAACAATGAAATCAAAAATTATGTCCTCCAGCCATACTCACTGTTCCCTTAGTGAAGATGTCTAGAAAATTTATACAACTTAAATGTCCTTTATGGATGAATATATAAGGAAAATGCATTTCTTTATTCATCTGTTTCATTTATATGAAATAGTATCTACCTTTTTTTCTTCTTTTTTTAAAATTTATTTATTTATTAAAATAAATTTATTAAATTTATTACATTTATTAAAAATGAAAAAAATCCGTAGAATCTATCTATCTATCTATCTATCTATCTATCTATCTATCTATCTATCTATCTATCTATCATCCCTGACTTTTGAAAACTGTCTATTTATAAAATAAAGTTCATAGAATCTACTTCATGTGATTATTGTACGAATTAAATAAAATGAGTTATGAAGGGTGCAGACCTAGATCTGAGATTTAATAATGTTAGACTCTTATGGAGAATATCTTCCCAAAGTCTAAAGTATTCGGCAAGATAGGGTAGGGGTTGAAAAAGTGGTCATAGACAGATACGGTGTGAGAGCCAAAGTTATGATTTAAGTCTTAATTACTGTGCCTAAGCAACCCCTGAAACAAAATTGCCTTTGATCTGAAAGCCCCCTGCCTAAGGACAGACAGTTCCATAACAGATGTGGCAATAACAAGTCACATATTTTACTCCCCTAAACAAATTTGTTTGACCCATCTATCTGCTTCTGGTGTGCTTGATTAAACATGGGTAGAAAATATGTCAGGATGAATGCTTGCCCCTGATTGGCTGTAGGTAGGAGGTAGGCAGACAGAAAGTACATCAGGATGTATTCTCATTCCTGATTGGACCTCATGGGAAGTGTAGTGAATTATGGGTTTTGCCTTCCTAAGCTCCTCTCAAACATGGCTTGGAGCCATTTTTCTGAGCAACCAAAGCTGGACCTGGCCAGAGAGTCCATCAATCTGGCCAATATTTAATTAAAGCTTGCTTGAAATTTGACTTTAACTGTGGTAATGATCTTACTCCGGACTGAAGCGATTAACAATGGCACAAGAGAGGTTTTGTTCAGAGAGCGAAGAGGAACTCTGACCATTCCAGGACTGGGTGACCGCAAGCCACTGCATTATTTCTTTTCATTTAATAAATAAATGAAATAACAATAAAATAATAGTTATATCAAAGCAATAAATCAGTGACAAAAATAATTGTCACAGACAGTGTGGACTGAATCTAGATAATCACTATTTTGGTAGAAACATATTTTGAGCAAAATACGTTCTATTATTATTTTTAAAAGTAAAAGAAGCAATACCAATGTAGATTTTTCAACCTTATAGCTAAAATTCCGTGATTTCAATATGATCATGACTATATTCTTAATAATATATCTCATTTTCTAGGTTGTATCTCCATTTGGGCAAGGTACATTTGAAGTGGCTGGTAACTGTATGTCATTATTCCAGCTATTATGTTGGAAATCATTGTGCTAGATTAAGAAAGGGAAGCATGTATACAAGCCTTTGGCTAGATGGCTAAATCTGTTCTCGTCATGCACATCTGTATAAAAAAATTTAAAAGACACCTTTAATATGTTGTTTTTCTCTCTCTTATGTGACAAAAATCTGCTTCCCTACTCAATTTTCCTTCTGATTATACTTATTTACAACTGGATTTCTGAGAGAAATGAAGACACTGTGTGGAGAGATAGTTCTGCTCATATTAGACATGCCTTCACCAATCCACAGGGCTGAAACTTCAGTATTGAACTACATTGTCCTAAGCCTGGGATATTCTGAGAAATTTTAAAAATGAAAAAAAAATCTGTAGAATCTATCTATCTATCTATCTATCTATCTATCTATCTATCTATCTATCATCCCTGACTTTTGAAAAATGTCTGTTTAACACCGTAAATACAAAATAAATACTGAAAAAAAATGACTCCAAGTAAGATATCGTGCAAATGTTTTGTCTGGTTTAAGGTTTAGTCTTGCTAAAACAAGACATTTCATATTACTTCTGTTTGTGTTAATACTTAAGCAAATTTTTGACCTGGCTGAATCCTCACTTCTAAATGTTCATCCTTAAATTTACCCCAACTTGATCAGGGTCAGCCCTTTGGATTCATTATTCCATATAAACAGCACTGGAGCCGATATACTGCCAGGTATCAATTGTACTTCTTACTTTACTCACTCAGTTGTGCACATGGGCAAATTCTAAGAAAAAATTAAATTATTTTATGATATTAGATCAATTGCTTAGACGAAACAACATATTAATGTTATGATTAGTTCCTTTAATTGTGAGAGCATTTCTTAAGTTTGCTCCTGTTTATATTCATGTCGTGGATGTTTATTGCTTCACCTTGAGCTGTGTAGCCAGTGTAGTTCCTGAGAACATGCCCTTCACTCGTGAGATCTTTGTGTGGCAGTACATAACTCCCAAGTAACAGAAGCATGAGTAGAATATTTCTAAACAGTTAAGGCAGAAATTAGCTTTTCAGAAAACATTGAAATGCAAACGTAGTTTATACTATAGAAGATTTGGCAACACCCCAAGTAGCTATTCAATCAAAATGAGAATTTGGAAGAAACAGTGAGCCATATCATTCGGGGTCCACAGAGGTTTTGTTAGAAGCTGTGCCTGAAGCCTGAAAGTTCAGGAACAGGATTTTAGAACTCACAACTATTTGTCAGGTTCAAAATTAATTCTAAGACTCTTTACAGACCTGTCCAGAGGTTCCCCCAGCACAATGATACTAGTGTGCATTAGTTTGGAGCAAAGAAATAGATACTCTGGGAAACTTTGGGGAAAAAAGTTGAAATAATCTCTATCTCAAACATATGGATTTCTATGAACAATGATTGTTTCTGTCTCTTTCTGTCCTATTCTGTTTCTTATTAAATAAGATAATGCAAATACAGTGCTTGGGAAAAATGTCTGACATAGTTTGCACTTGATAAACTGGGTTTTTTTAATCATTATTAGACATGTATCTGACTTTTCCACATCTGAGAAATATGAATGATAGCACTCATATGAATGGATCTTCACTCTTGAAGGACAACAGCATATCTATTTGTGAAATAATCTGAAGCACCGTAATGGGTGTCATTAAATCATGCCTACCTGAGGCAGTATAAATCATTCGGGTAAATGAACCAATTAAAAACCAATTACCAACACTGTCTGACAATGGGAGATTGAAGAATGGAAGAAAAGACTGATATGGCCTCGATGAAACTGGTAGGAAGGCTCTACCCCTGAGGTTCCAGGGAAGAAATGACAAGATGGTTAGATTGTGGATGTTCTTTTCCGAGGCGTTGCATCCTTCATTTCCTGTAAAATCCAGTGACCATTTCTGGAAGCATGCTGAACTGCACAAAGCAAAGATTCGCAGTTATGAGAGCTCTTTACTGGACGCGTCATTCACTTAGTGTGAGGTCCACTTAGAGAAAACAGCTGCCCTGAAAATTGTTAGAGTTTCGGTCTCTGACATAAGACCTTCCTCGTGTCTCTTTTTAAGAAAAGAAAATGTGGTTGAACTAAATGGACAGTCTTAATGGGATGCTGAAGTTGCCACTTCATTGAAAATTTATTTGATACAGTTGGAAGAAAATTCAAGAGGCATTTTGGAATAGTTACTTCAGCCTTTAATCCATTAATTCATTATTGATATTTGATTTTTTTTTCATGTAGATATTTTCTTGTAGAAAAGAAAATGTACTTCAAGTGCACGCAGAAATCCTCTTTGTTATTTTATGTCTAAAAACATAGACAAAAATTATACCTTATACACTGTTCTACCGCCTTGTACAGCTTCGTTTGCACAGCACAGCAAAGTACCTCAGAGTTTGTCATTGATGAGCAATAAATATCTCCTTGTTGTCTTGATTCAGAGTTTTGAGGATTTTTTCTAAGCTACTGGAAACATAGAAGACTCTGGACAATTTGGTGACTTAAATATTGTATCCTCTAAAGGAAGAGACACTGTTTCTTTAAAGAGTAGAAAGAATGAGGACAAACAGGTCTTGTAGCTCTCTGGTCTGTGCCATGTTAAAGACATTTTTCTGTGTACCAGGGAGGAGTCCTTGTGACTGAATCCCTCTGAGAAGCCACAACTTTTTCATACTATTGAGTCAGTAACTAAGTTGGACATGAATTTTAGAGGAGACAGAAACTTTCAGCTCACAGTAAATCCTATTCTCTAGCTTTGTTTTTCTCCATTTCTGGTTACTGTGCACCAATAGAATTGGGAAAATACTGCTATTTTTCTCTTGTATGATTCTCCTACATTCAAAGGAATGAGTGAGGTTTATAGTGTGGTAGTATCTCTCAAAGCTAACTTTATCCGAGTTTTATTGGTGTCAACTATTCCTCTCAGGCAGTGGTCTCCAGTCTTCATACAATGTTAGAATCACACACATTGTACTGTCAACCCTCTCAGGAACTCTGCTGCCTTTCTTCTGAGGTCTTTCCCAGGAATATGCACATTATCCGTGACCCTACATATTTCTGGTGACAGTACATTGAACAGTACTCATCCTAAAAGATCTTGCTCTGGTTTTTTTTTCCTGAAGTCTCTCTCTCTCCTCCTCCTCCTCTTTCTCCCTGTCTCTGTCCCTCCCTTCCAAACTCACCCTCTATTTCTCCAGCCTCCTTTGTTTAGCTTTTTTCCAGACCATTATCCTTAACAGCTTGTAACCAACACTCATAACAACGATAAATATCCATAATCCATTTTTTTGGGGAATGTGGGCATAGTTTTCCAAGCTACTTCCTGCTGATTCGAGGTGCTTATAATCTCATGGGCACCTAAAGTAAATTGAGAATTATGATAAAGTCCTGACTAGGAGTATCCTGTGAGTCTTGGTCATCTCAGGCAGCAGGCTTAAATCTGTTCTGGATATAGAACTAAGATATCCGCTCCTTCTCAGGTGGTCTTCCTTGATCAAACCTAATTTTTCTTAACCCAGAATTAATCCACAGCCTTTCATTTCCTGCGGAAAGAAAAGCAAAACCTCTTCTCCAAAGTAACATATCTTTTGACTTCAATTTTGAAGTCAAGGCAATTTCAACATATCTATCTTGGATTAATCCAGCAGCATTTATAATCAAATGTCTTCTGGCAGCTCTTTCTCCTTCCTCAGTCAATTCAAAGACAGCACAATAATATACAGTATCCAGACTCTCTGTGTTTCTTCCATCTTTACGTGGATTTATTTTAAACTCTATTTTGTTCTTTTCATTTTTAAGTTTTGTTTTTATGAGGCCAGATTTCTCTGTGGATCTTTGGTTATTCTGGCACTCACTCTGTAGACTCGGCTTCCTTGAACTCACAGAGATCTGTCTGCCACTGCCTCCCAAGTGTTGGGATTAAAGGTGTGTGCCACCATACCTGACTACTCTATTTCTTTTTTATTTTAAGGACTTTATCCTTTTTCTTTTCTCTCACAAACCTACATATATTTTTAAACACACTGTAAACCATTTAGAGTTTTTCTTTGTCTTTGAATATATCTTTATTGTATATCAATTTTTTCTGACCACATGAGTCTTTAGTTTGCTAAGCAATATTACTATAATTAAAGCCAAGGCTTTAAGGGCTGGATCCATCTTACTCCTTAGCTTTCTGAGAGTCTAGCCTCATGGTGGAGGTACTGGCCTGAGCCATGTTTATCGACACAATTCTATAGAGTTTCAAAGTCCCTGACACCACCAAGAAGCATGCTGTCTGGAATTCACAAACACCATTTAAGTGTTTTGTGGCAGGGCCTCTTAAAAGAGCTGCATGGTTTCACAGCTAAAGCTGAGTCAGGAAGCCTCTCTTAAATGAGATACACTTGCGTCTAGTGAAGAGAGCCCACCCAAGAAAGTGCTGCTATCAACTATTCTTTTGTGACTAGAATTACTCCTTAGCTTTCTCAGGTTTTATGTGAATGCAGCTATCTGCATTGGTGCCATTTGTTGATAGAGGTTTCTGTCCCACCAGGTCCCAAGTTGTTTAGTTCCAAATAAACACACAGAGGTCTACATTAATTATAAACTGGTTGGCCTATTAGCTCAGGCTTTTTATTAACTCTTATAACTTATATTAGCCCATAATTCTTGTCTGTGTTAGCTGTGTGGCTTGGTATTTTTATCAATGAGGCATTTTCTCTGATCACCCAATTTTAAGTATATAATAATAAGTAAGACGGTGTTATTTTCTCTTATTTAGTGAGGCATCTGTCATCCAGATCTCTGAACGTGGTTTATGAGCTGAAACTAAATCTGGTGGTACCAAGTCATTGTCTTTATCATCCAGCAGAGGCAGGACAAAGGGGCTTGAATAGACAATGACCAAGCTCTCCCATCGGCTTTGCAGAGTTCATTAGAAGATACTTGTTCCATCTGCAGGCAAGGAATTTTTAATTGTTACCCTTTTAATTGCTTTCCTCTTGCCATTGGGGGAGGGTCATGTAATTCCTAGGAATGGTTTTAAATTTTCCCCCTGTATCATGATTGTTCATTTTAATTCTGTTCCTGAAAGAGATCACGATGTAAAGTCTACTTTCATTTTCTATTCAAACCAATAATTTGTGTGAGTGGATACCAAGATCTGGGATATAGCAGTGGTATTTAATGTCCATAACAAAATACTCTAGACCATTAACTGACAAAAGAGAAAATGCATATTTTTGCTCTTGATTTCAGAGGTTCTAAGATTTTTGTCTAAGCCACTGGCAAGGTAGAAAGGCATCATCCCACTCCAGTTTCTTTTGGCCAGTGTCCTAGTAATCCCTTACTTTGCTCCTTCCCAAATTGTCCCGTTCCTAACTTTTTGGCTTCTATGGTTAATCCAGGTTTAGCACACACAGTTAAAGAGTTGATGCTAGAGTCCATATATGAATAAGAACATGGAATGCTTATTTTTCTGGTGATAGGTTGTCCTAAAGGTGTATCTGCTTTAAAAATCAGTTTTTATGATTCTAAAAAGGATAGGTCCTTAATGTTCACACTTCTTCTTTAAAGATTGTTTTTATTGAGTTATATATTTTTCTCTGCTCTCCTCTCTTCCCTTCCATTCTCTTCTTCCCCTCTCCCATGACTATGATTACACTTTCTGTACGATGCTCTGGTCCTCTTGTAGATTCAAACAGCAAGAATGTCATCACCAGATGAAGCCTCTCTGCCTTCAAACAGATCTGTTGTAAGGTGGTCATTCTGGCTACTCAGCAGCTCAGACTCAAAATAACTACACAGAAACTGTATTAATTAAATCACTGCTTGGCCCGTTAGCTCTAACTTCTTATTGGCTAACTCTTACATCTTAACTTAAGCTTAACTTGGCTTACTGGGTAAAGTTCTGGCATCTTTTTCCAGTGGGGCTACATGGCTTCTCTCGACTCCCTGCTCCTTTCTCCCAGCATTCAGTTTAGTTTTCCCCGTCTATGTAGGTTCTGCCCTATCAACAGGCTAAGACATTTTCGTTATTCAACAATGGTATTCAAAGCATACAGAGGGGAATCCCACATCATAGACCTGTAAAACATAGTAATTGAAAAAAATCTGTGGTTTTGTGTTATAAGTGAAAGGTCTGAACTTTCCCTATTTTACAACTGGGCCCGAATAAGTCTACTAAAAGGACAACGAGAGAGAGCACATCTACACAGAGACAAGAGAGATAGCATGTACCAGGCCAGAGGTAGCCCCTACATTATCTCAAGGTAATGGCATAAGAACAGGTCCTGGGAATTACCCCCTAAATGGAAAAACAGTAACCTTAGCCAGTCTCTGCTAGCTCTAGCCAATCAGAAATGTACTAATATCACTGCCACTTATTAAGCCAAACATAGATAGAATGACCTGTTTCTGAATTGCCTTTTATCCTTAAAATGAGCTTGTATGTTCCACTCAGGGTCC
The DNA here is from genome assembly GCF_000317375.1 of Microtus ochrogaster. Taxonomy (NCBI): domain Eukaryota; kingdom Metazoa; phylum Chordata; class Mammalia; order Rodentia; family Cricetidae; genus Microtus; species Microtus ochrogaster. The sequence continues at coordinate 11,529,542 of NC_022035.1, read as the reverse complement.
TTGCCATTGTACCTTTGTGTGGGACTGACAGCCCTAGTCTACCGGTAATAAATGTTCTTGCTGATTGCATAATTGGATGGTGGTCTTTTGTGGGACTTCTCCAGGACCCTAACAATAAGTAGGAGAGAATCAGCAAAATACTCCCTACCTATGCTTGCGTTGTGATCTCCAAGACTTGTTTCTTAATACACATAGAAGAACAGAGTAAGGTTGACTTAAAATGTAACTTCTCTTTGTAATGAACAGTGTTGAATGCAGAGACTCTGGCTGCTACAGGTACGGAAAATAAGGGACTGTTAAATGTTTACCTCTAAATAGGAGTTTATTATCTCTCTTTCTAAGACTCCAGGAGCATTGTGGGAAAAACAGGTGGAAAGAATGTAAAAGCCTGGAGATGAGAAAGACTCCAAAATACTATCTTTGGTCATGAGATAGTCATTGAAATCACAGTCTAAAAACAGCTGTGGTTGCCTACATGGGTCCTGCAAAAGACTGGACCTGCCAACAGTTAATCACGTATGGAGGAGAGGTTTGCATGTCCCCAATCCCTGCTAAGTTGTTGGCCATTGATGGACTCTGAGGGACAGGGAGTCATTAACTTCTGTTAAGGGCCTACTACTGGCAAGTCAACAAGGAGCCACAAGATGGTTCTGTACTTAGAGTCGCACAAATGGTCCTAGTATTTCTCAAGACAGAACAAAAAGAAAGGAACATTGTAAAGAGACCTGTAGGGAGGAGGAGTAATTTGCAGGGGTGGTTGAGAGATAAAGTAGAATATGAGGTTAATCAGTATGTACTGTGTACACGCGCTTGCATGCACACGCGTGCGCACACACACACACACACACACAATTTAAAAAGAAAAACAAGAATGGAGAGTATAGAATGGTATTTAGCAATTTTCTCTTATGAAAAATTAAGTAGGTGGGGGGAGTTTGGGGATTCATATAACATGGAAATCAATGATGAGACAATACAGAATTATGAAGCCTCTCCCTACCATTTAAATAAATGGGCTTCATTTTATACAGCATTTATGCTTGGCAGCCTTGTGGGCCGTTTCTCACTGGACCCTGCAGTAGCTTATTAATCAGTTTCAGTTTTTAGGTAGTGAGCTTTCCATGTATTTTGATCTTTCTGGATATATTGGTAAAGGACAAGAGTGACCACATTGGTGAGTACTAGTCTTGTTCCATGTTATGTGAGAAATCTCTTGAAATTTGAAAAGATAGACACTCAAGAGGAAGAGGAAAGAGAACAATAGAAAAAGCAGCGAACTGTGATTCTGCACCTACATCGAAAACCTTCTTGAATAATCCATATTTCAAAGCATGACTTACATGTATTTAAATTTTTAGATAATTAAATATATTAAATCCAAGGCAGTGTTCATATAACTGACTGTATGTTGGCCACAGTATTTTCTTTATTGGAGTCTCATGCTTAAGATGCTCAAGCCACTGTCTGTAGTTTAAAATGGATTCCACATTTTCTTTCTCAACATTTTTTATTAGCAATTTACATTGTCTTTCATTAGTTCTTCCTTACTTAAATTTTTCTTCTTCATTCTTTTAAAAAGACATTTTTAAAATGAGCTCAATATATCAGCCTTCTTAGTATAATAATTAATTCTTTGCTTTCTCTCATTTATTAGTTATCCTATTTTTTCTTCTGTTGCTGTCTTCTCCCTGATGTATCTGCTACAGTGTTTTAAATTCTTCATCTTCTCACAATATATCAAGTCACACTCTTTATTTGCTTATTTCAATTCAATTGGAATATATTGCACATATATATGCCTGCTTTTTCTTTGAAGTAGGGTGACTGGAAATATTTGGTAAAATTGACATTTATTCTCTTATTTGGTTTAATTCCTTCTATTATTTTTCATAGTGCTTAATGTCTCATATAAAAGTATTTCTTCAATTCCTTTTATTCTCTGATTTTTTTTTTCCCAGAGAAGTCCAGGATGCCTCAGGATATCAATTAACCCTATCAATAACTACAGAAAAGAGACTCACAGAAATATTAGGAAAGGTTGAATATTAATTAAATAGAATTCTTTTTTCAAACAAGCCCCTTCTCTCCCACTCCAACAAAGAATTTTACATTTATTCTTTACTTGGTAGGGCCTTAGCTTAGCACACAGACAATATGAGAAACTCTTTCAAGTGCTAGGGTCATACAAGGAAATGACAGTAAGTGTGATAGTGTGGCTCATAACATTATGGAAGAGCCAAGTCTAGAATCCAGGCTCCCTGTCTCTCCAGGCTCTTCCATTGACAAAGGGAAAAGGAACAACCTTGTAAAAGTTGTGTTCTTCTTTTGTTCTCTGAAATGACAGGTATGAAATACTTGGCATCTATGTCTTGTCTGTCTCGTTATTATAGGTTTTGCGCAGCTAGAGATAGCGTCAACTCCAAATACACTGTAGTGAGACCTAACCAAATCAGCATATCTTCATCATCTATGACTTCAGAGAAAATTAACAAGATACATGAGTCTGTTTAGAGGGCTTACTCATTCTGTTTTGACTGTTTTCATGTACTTTCTGTGAGCTTATAATTTGCAATCCTAGAGAAGCTAAATAAGAAGGTGAATCCAAAGACAAACATATAGGCATCCCCCTGAATATAAACCTTCATCAGGCGATGAAAGGAGACAGAGACAGAGACCCAAATTGGAGCACCGGACAGAAATCTCAAGGTCCAAATCAGGAGCAGAAGGAGG
>NC_022035.1:11499864-11526571 GCF_000317375.1 Microtus ochrogaster | reverse complement strand
ATGGAGGTGGGCGGTCCTTGGACTTCCCACAGGTCAGGGAACCCTGATGGCTCTTCAAGCTGATGAGGGAGAGGGACTTAATCGGGGGAGGGCGAGGGAAATGGGAGGCGGTGGCGGGGAGGAGGCAGAAATCCTCAATAAATAAATAAATTAATAAAAAAAAATTAAAAAAAAAAAAAAGAATGCGCTGCCTGGTAGGCCCACCACTCTCCAGGCTAGGCCCTACACTCAATGAGGTCCACAAACCCGACTGTAGTTTTTGTTCCTGCTGTTTTCCTTCTTAAAGGAGAAAATAAAATTGAGTGCATGGGTAGGGAAGCGTGGATCCAGCAGGAGTTGAGGGCCAAATTCAACATATGAAATTCTCCAAGTTTTAATAAAGGTAATATTTAAAGCTCAATAGAATTATAAAAAGAACATAAACATTTACAAATGCAACATATGGGGCATGAAAATATATGCATTTAAATGAGACTGAATTTTACTTTAAAAGCATTACCTAAAACATATACAATAATCCTATAATATTTAGAGTACCACATTGGCATAAATAATAGGGAATGATTGGAATTTTAGATGTATAACTTTTTAAACTGAGTATTTGGAAACTCTGGTTTCCTAAATATCATTCTAAATAGGCTCTTCTTCATGCATAAACTTTTGAATATCCATCACTTCCCTCACCAAAACTTTTAATCACCTGAACCAAGTCATCTAGCTTAGAGGTATGAGGATGAGGGTCAAATTTTATCACCAGTTTTGTACTTTATAGTTGTGCAGAAATTTACATGTTCAAATACTGGGACAAGCTTAGGACAACGGCATGCAATCTCCCATCTGCCTGATTTCTTCCGTAGGGACTGTTTACCAAGAGTCTTGGAGGCAAAAATGGCAAAAGCAGTTGGCTTTTTGATAGATTGGGGCATTGAGCAAAGGTGAAGGTGGTCATGATTCCTGAACTCTCACCTTGTTCTGCAGTACAGTTAAAAGACACTCGTTGATCCTCCAATCTATGGGTTCAAGGTGTTATTATAACCTTGATTGTCAGTGATGTCCTGATGACCAGACATGGACCTTTCTTGAATTGACATTTCTTGGGCTTAGCTTTGCAGGTTAGAGCTCATACGACTTTGTTTTTGCAATTTTATGCCTTAAATTGAGCTTTGGAATTAAAAAATAAGCTAAGGATAGCATAATTAAGCTTTCAATGCCTGTCCCCTTTTTCTGTAAATATTTCTTTTGTGTCATATGAACTTTATAGCAAAATAGTATTATGTTAAATAAATTGACTTGAGATGTAATTAAAGATTGGTAGTGTTCTATCTGGAAAAGATATGAAGCATGTCATCAGTAAATGGCCAGGCTCTGAAATCCTCCTTTTAGACTGACGGAAAAAGAGTCTAGATTTGAATATTTAGAGAATGTAAAGAGGAATTCAACCCTAACTTTACATGTAATCATATTTTAGGTTATCGGTAATTCATGATAAAATATATTAGAATTGAATATGTGATCCTAAACTGAGTTTAGCATAACAAATTATTACGTTCACCATTGTCATTCATCAGATTGACTGATCTACTTCTACCCTCAAAATATCAATGAAAGACTAGTATATTAAATTTCCTGAAAATGAATGGCAGTTTAATGTTATTATGGGGAGGATGTGTTATAATCTTTTATATTTGATTTTATAAGTTGTTTCAACTTTTTGTCTATTCTTTATCGTGTAAAAGAAATAATGGTTTTATTGTAATGTGTCTATTGCGATAAAATTCGTTTAAAGATGAAAGCTATGAGAGGCCCTTTGCACTTGGCTCTTCAGGAAGCAGCCTCTGAGATGAGGATTAAAGACTCTGATTTTAGATATATCTGTGATTGGAAAAGAAGCCATGTGGAATTTATGGCAAGCCCCAAGAGGATAATGATGATACAGAGCCCTTGATTCTTAAAGCATGATATCAGTAGTATGAAAATTATATGCTACTGGAAAAAATACTAGCTGGAATAATTTTGGAATTCAGTAAAGTGTGGTCATCTGAGTTTGGACACCAAGTGACCCTACACCCAGAACTGACTATCAGAGCTCAGCGCTCTTAAGTAATCAAAGGTATAAGGTCCATCTGACCCAGAAGTCCTTTAACACAGACAAATGTTACAACGGAAGGCAAAGATCAATGTCAAAGAACAGTCTTCAGCCATCCACTGTACATTATCTAGTGTAGCTAGCAATCTCTGTTCAGGCCTATGGCATGCCATATATTGTACGACCAGCTCAAAGAGTAATGTAAAAACCGATACTTTATGAACGTGTATGCTGAAAATGGATTGTGGCTCAACTGAGTGATAAGTGATTGGAGTGTCCATGATGGACAGGACCTCTCCCACTGGGCACAGCTTTGGGAGTGATGCACCAGGCTTCTCACTTGTTTGGAAATGGCAATCATGGAGGTGAGCATGGGACTCAAAGGTGGTGGTAACTTTCCTGTCCTGGCTGGTTTCTCAGGAACGTGGAAGCAGAAAGACTGGAATGTTAAGGGCATGAGATCTAGGAGGGTCACGTGTAAACGATGGAGTGGAGAGAAAGTAAGAGGTTCGCTCTAGTAAAGCTCCTAGGGGCTATTCACAGTCTGTCTTAATTTCTTAGCTCACCCTTAATGTTGTCTAGATTGACTTCACCCAAGACTTCAAGAAAACCATGTCCAGGCCATGGGTATTTTCTTTCTTTTTTTTTTTTGTTTTTTTTTTCTTTTTTTTAAAATTTATTTATTTAATTAAGGATTTCTGCCTCCTCCCCGCCACCGCCTCCCATTTCCCTCCCCCTCCCCCGATCAAGTCCCTCTCCCTCATCAGCTTGAAGAGGAATCAGGGTTCCCTGACCTGTGGGAAGTCCAAGGACCGCCCACCTCCATCCAGGTTTAGTGAGTTGAGCATCCAAACCGCCCAGGACCCCCCAAAGCCAGCACGTGCAGTAGGATCAAAAACCCATTGCCATTGTTCTTGAGTTCTCAGTAGTCCTCATTGTCCGCCATGGGTATTTTCCACGCTGCTAGATCCACATTCTATTCTGAAGCTTCACTTCTCTTGCTCTCCACGGCACTTGTCGTTAGTATTCGGATAACAGGTTGCCACATCGTTGAAGTCCCTGGCATTTCCTTTTATAACACGGTGGTATTTATTTGTTTATTTATTTAATACTTTACTTTTCTCATCTTTCTGTCCTTTAAATGTTCGATTGTTCCAATGCTAGATCTTTGACTTTGTTTTTCTGTTTATACCCTCTCATCACGCCTTTTCAGCTCTCAACTGGCATGTTTATGCCCTCTCTAGGATGTCTCCACTTGGGTGAATATTGAGCATGCAGAATTCAGGAGGGCTGGGAAGGTTTTTTAACCCCACCTGCTTCTCAGGGTGTCATCATGGACTGCTTTCGCCAGAGCACACCACATTTGCCCCATCAGCATCAGCTATGACACATCAACATAACACAAATTTGACAGCTTCTTTTAACCTCTCCAGGCTAAGCTTCCTCAACCACTGTGGGAGCTGACCGGCTGACACCTGGGATTCTGTTCTTACTCTGTTATAGCTGCTTCTTAACGTAAGTACCATAGTGCTATCTTTCTTACTGAAAATAAATAAATATGAAGTCATGTTATAACCCGGTGGTTACTAACTCTGTTCAGAAGAACAGAATAAAATTCCAGGCTCCCTGCCTTAGAGAGAAAGGGTTGCCTAACTGGCCCTGCCTGTTTCTTTTTTTTTTTTTTTTTTTTTAGTTTTCTGAGACAGGGTTTCTCTGTGGCTTTGGAGCCTGTCCTGGAACTAGCTCTTGTAGACCAGGCTGGTCTCGAACTCACAGAGATCTGCCTGCATCTGCCTCCCGAGTGCTGGGATTAAAGGCGTGCACCACCATCGCCCGGCGGCCCTGCCTGTTTCTGATTGTTTGTTGTTCATTTGTTTTCCTTCCTTGGTCTGTTCTGCTTTCATCAACCAGCATTTTCCTTTCCCCACTACCGGAATCTGTGTTATTTCCTACTTCAGTAACTGTGGTGTTTTCTCCATTTCCTCTTGGAGAGATGCCACTTTCAGATACTTCATTTAGTTTTGACTTAGCTGGTTCTCTCCCTGTTTCAAGTATGTGGTCAGATTTGACCCTCCCGTTTCTGACTATTCAACTGTATTCGTTTTTGACAATTTCACAAAAAACCTAGGATGAGGGAACGTCACTTGCTTCCATTTGTTAAACTTTGGTCATGTCTTTCAAGCATTTTCTTGATTATTGATTTGTATCAAAGAGCCCAGCCCACCACAGACAACGCCATCTCTTGGCTCTCGGCGGTGGGCATGGGCCTTATAACAGTGGTAGTTATTCTAGCTAGAAAGAGCAGGCCAGTAAGCAATGTTCCTACATAGTTAGTGCTTCAAGCTCCTGCTTGAATCTCTTTACCTTAGCTTCCTTTAATGATGGACTATAATCTGTAAATCAGATAAGCCATCGCCTCCTCCAAGTTGCTTTTAGTAATGTCGTTTACTCCAGCAAGAGAAAAGTAACTAAACAGCAGTGTGATTAAAAATCCATAACTCTCTTTCCTCTTGGGAACCACAATTTTTCTACCAAACGGTTATTGGATAACATAATAAACTTGTTTGGGTTTGTCTGACCTATTAGGTCGCAGTTAAAATCCAATGAACAGAAAATCAGGTTCACAGTTTTCTAGCACACAAGCTTTGAAAGATAAGCCACTATTAATCTATTTTGTGGATCAAGAATAAAATCAGCAATTTATTAGCTGGCAAAACTCCTGTACTTTTTTTATTCAGTTGTCTTCATATAATGACTCAAAACTTTTGAGTTTTTTTTTTTTTTTTAATGGTGTTTTGAGACAGGGTTTCTCTGTAGCTTTGGAGCTTGTCCCGGAACTAGCTCTTGTAGACCAGGCTGGCCTCGAACTCCCAGAGATCCGCCTGCCTCTGCCTCCCCAGTGCTGGGATTAAAGGCGTGCGCCACCACAGCCCATCTTGAGATTTTTTTTTTCTATTAGAGAAAAAACAAACTTTGAGAATATGTCTTTAGGAAAGGACATTCAAGTTTTGTGTTAAACAATTATAATTTTGGTTATTGAGATTTATGCTTTGTATAGTTATGTATTTGTCATAATTGCTTACTAAAGAGTTTTAATTCAATTTCTAGGCAAAGGTTTCAATTTTTCAAAAACAAATTATGCTGACTGATGAATTTCAGGAGAGCATAGCCGAGAAAGAAAAAACTATTGTAAAGTAGATAAGTGCTGGCGTTAGGTAAAAATAGGATCCAACCAAAATGAGAGCAAAATACTTAGTATTAGTGTCTGAGAGATTTTCCAGATTTATCAGAGAAAGAGGAGCTCAGGGGAAAAAGACCAAATAATAAATGAGGTTATTCATATTATTAATAATTCTGCTAAAAGGGTTGATATATTGAGCTCATTTTAAAATTCTCTCTTTAACAAGAAAAATGAAGAAAGTAACGTGGGCAATTAGCTACTGACATGGCCACTGCATACATAGGTAATGATCAAGAGCATGCGGGTGGTATGACCAGCTGAACCTGGAAGGAAGATGTGCTCTCTGACGTGAGTCAGAATCCCAGCATCAGTAACTACTTAAAGTACATACAAAATGTGGGCGGATTACAATTTGTTTGAATGTTTTAATATTTATCTCACATTTAATTATTTGACTAAATGACACACTAATATATTTTAATTCATTAAATGTAAATGGCATTTATAAATTTCAGTCATTTAAGAAGAAGCAATATACAATCACCCATGGGAGTCTCATTTTAGAATTTCTTACCTTAAAGAGTTTTTCCCTAGGTAAAATGTGATATGTCTGCTATCCTGTAGAACAAAATGCTATGGGCACATTCACTTAATATGCTGCTTGATACTATGTTAGAGTATATTTTGTTGATTATGTAATAAATATTCCATGATGTTTTATTACACCACATATTTTGTCTTACTATGTTTTATTGTGCATTTTTAAAATTTATGTCAGCATAGAAGACTGTAAACTTTATGAAGCCAAAGGAGTACGTTGTCTTTCTCTCCTCCTATCTCTCTCTTTCTTTTTCTCCTCCCCCTAGCACCATTTTCCTGCTAAGGATTGAGAGCCACTTTCTGTCTTATGTGCTGCATTTAATACAGTGAGATGTTGAATCTAACCCTGACACTCAGCACCAATGTTCACATTGTGCCTTTGATAAAAGAAGACTTCTTGATGTGGTCCATTGTGTTTTGTTCTGGAAGTAATAATTCTTTTTTTATTATTTTTGTGAAGCCCAATTTTTTTCATGAATTGAAAAATGTCAGTTTTATCTGAATTTTGCAACTGGACTCTGGTTTACAATATTTAAGTATGTTTGGTTTCTAAGAGATGCCAACCAGTAAGGTGTGCAATGAGGTAGCTCAATGAGAGCAAAGTTACCGTAATACATACAGTGCTAGAACATGGGGATAGTGCCTCATGCATTTTGTCTTTGTTAGTGATTGAAAAACTGATGTATCCTGAGTCTCTATGAGTTTCTGTGAATATGATTTTTTTTTTTTTTTTTTTTTGGTTTTTGAGACAGGGTTTCTCTTTAGCTTTTGGAGCCTGACCTGGAACTAGCTCTTGTAGACCAGTCTGGCCTCAAACTCACAGAGATCCACCTGCCTCTGTTTCCTGAGTGCTGGGATTGAAAGCATGCGCCACCACTGCCCGGCGAATGAGATTTTATGTCATAAAACAAGAATATAATATTTTCCTAGGAGATCACTTTATGCATAGTTCTTACAATATGTGGTTAATATTTCTTAGCATTTTCATATCTAATTAGATGAGATTTTAGTAATGTGGAAGTTTTAGAAGATAATTAAATATGTCTCTTTTCATGTCGCGGGGAACGAGGCTAAACTGGCCACCCTCACTTATTTTAACCATTTGTCTTTTGTACCTTCTTACTTGGCAAAGATATTTTCAAGTATTTATAGACCAGATTATTCTTTTCTTTACTTGATAGCATCTATAAATCACCTTTTAAGAATGTGATAAATTTGTATCACTGTTATTATTTTATCTATCTTCAATACTATATAGAATGAATGCTTTGGAGACGGTTGTCATTCATTTGCAACAGGGAGCAGGACATGATACAGATATTCCTAAAATCTCCGATGTATTTCAATGGTGGTCGTTAGGCTCATTAGTATCAGCAAGAGATCTTATTTCAATACGCAAAAATTTAGTTTTCCCTATCACTGTGGATACACGTTAGTCATGTATTTTTCACATGATGACTGTATCTTAGCTATCATAATATATTCATGTAGATGACACTGTCATTGGGTTTTATTCTTTTTTAATAGAATCCATAATTGAACCACGTATTCTCATTTCTGTAGCTTTTAGGAATTAGGTGGGTTTTAGAGAATAATGCCTACTTGAGTAGGCTATAAGAGAAACCCACAGAATCTGCTACCATTTAGACTATGTAGAAGTCCAGCAGTATTTTAAACTCCTAGGAAATAATCCATCGTACAACAAACAAGTTCAGAACACGTAAAAGGTTTTGCTTTCCCAAACCCATGATGTCAACCATTAAACAGTACTACTGAAAGTTTCGAAACCTGGTGTATTCATTCTGATTGGCACAGTCTGCTAAAAACGGAAATGTGCCAATTAAACAAAAATCACAGTATTAATTGGTGGTTCCAGACAGCATAGTTTTGCAACAGTGTCACTTTTATGAATTCTTTTATTTGTAATAACATGCACTTTAAAATTTCCAACGTTTATAAACTAAAGAAGGGGTGGAACAAAAAAGAGAGTGAGAGACGTTCTGAAAGAAATAGCAGAAAGCCATAGTAGCTGAGCGGCCGAGGAGCAGAGGCTTTCTAACGAGCCCTGCGATGCATCTACAGCCGTCCTTTGCACGGTTCCGGCAGCGGGATCTTGCCTACGCTAGTGTCAGGGTTTATGTGTAATCTTCAGGTGTCATTGAATATAAATCTCGGAGAAAGTCGTGGCAATAGTCAAGAAATGAGTCCTTTCTTCAATTCTGAGAAAGACATTGAAAAACATCATAAGAGTTCGAAAGGGAGACAGTTTTTATTCTCTCGTCTGCTAGATGGAGAATTTTTTTTTTCCCTCTTACCAATTGACAATGATATAAAATTTTCAGACTTAAAAGACCTCTCTTTCATTTTTAGCCAGCTTTCTTGATCTAGGGGTTAAGAATAGCTTCCTCTAATGGTGTCAATGTGGAAGATGGTACTTTCTCAGTGGAAGTAGCTAGTCAGTAGCTGTTTGGGCAAAGCCTAATGTAAAGAGAGTGGGACAATCCAGAACCCTCCTCCTCTGTCTCCTGCTTCCTCCACCACGTCCAGCTGCTTTTTCCTCACACTATGGCTTTAGACTGAGCAGAGAAAGGAGCGGATCCGGCAGAAGCCTGTGACAAAAGCTCCGCGGAGCAGTACCTGACTCCAACATTGGCTCTGTAGCTCACAGCTAATTAATCCCACAATAGGATGGGACTTGGCTAGTTGTATTTTGAATGTCCTCGTGTGGCCTCTCTTGACGAGACTTGCCACCAAGGGTTTGAAGCTTTCACCCTATTTAATATTCATGTCTAAAGCAGCAAGGCGCCTTGGGATATTAAGAATTTTTTAAAAATTGGTCCTTTAGGTTTAGATTATAATGGAAAATTCAACAGCTATGGCTGCTGGAGACAAAGGTGAGCAATTCACATTCTGGAAGTAAACTATCAAGTGTATGCCGAATAGGAAAAGATATAATTGTGGTTTTTTTTTGTTGTTATTGTTGTTGTTTTTTGTTTGTTTGTTTTTTCGAGACAGGGTTTGGGACAGCGTGGACAAGTAAATGGACTCACCAGAAGTGCTTCCCGAGTGCAACGCTCCCCACAAGAGAGAAATAGCATTTCAAGGAAAGGCAAATTTAGCTTGGATGGAGGAGGTGGATATTTCAATATTTCTTTGGCTCTATGGTGTTTCTGTCTGTGATTCATTTTCTATTATTTGTACTTAATGTAGAGTCAGTCAATATTTTCTAAGAAGTTTCCTGGCGACTTGTCACAGGTGTTGCTGGTGTTGACTTAGGCTGGTCCTGTGCTCCCAGCCCTACTCAGGCATGCTCGCCATCAGATGAAGCCATTCCTGTAGCCAACCAAGTACATATTCATGAAATTCTTTCCTCTTTCCTGTGTCCTCGGGTACAGTTTTGTGGAAATGCTCAAGTGCTCTTGAAAGCATTGTTGTGAGAATTTAGAATGGTTATGGGTATTTCCCAACTCCTTTCACTTTAGGAAAATTTGTTTAGAAGCCATTTTTTTTCCATTTCTTCGTTGCAGTTACTTTGATATATGTCAATATATTCAGATCACTTTCCTTCCTCCTTCTCTCTCTCTCTCTCTCTCTCTCTCTCTCTCTCTCCACACACACACACACACACACACACACACACATTTTTTTAAATCTTCCCTTTGTTTTAGAAATATCCACTAATTCACATCCATCGACTGTGTGATAGACTGAATCATCATATTGGATATGATATTTGATTCACCAGAGGATAAAGATTGCTCTTCCTTTATATACATCAGGTTTAACTGATCATATAACTGAAAAATACATGGTTTAAGACATAAATATTAGGCCTCACTGAGAAGGCATGTGTTTTGGTGTCTTCTCATTGCTGTCTTTCAAATCTCATCTTCTATCTATTACCGCAAATTAATTGAGTTTCACTTACAATTCTAAAATGAGTACCAACTTTCAAAAAGTTCCTTTAGTTCTTAATTTCATAATGAATGAACTCTGAGCATAATGGTAGTACCTTTGATTTGTGAAAACAAAATGTATTTTTCTTTGTTTTGTTTTATTAGGAATTTTTGAATTTTTCTTCTATGCTCAGATAAATGGTAGCAATGAATAAAAGAACTCATGGTCCTTTGGGTATAGAAAGCACATGGCCAAGAGTCTACTGTTAAATCAAGACTCCTCTGAGAAGTGTAATACTTAAATGCAGTAGCAGGTTCTGTCCCCCTTACAAGTGGAAGACACAGAAGTCCATATGTAAGGGAATTGGGACTTTAGCTTTGTAATAGACAATTGGATATTGAAAAGCTTTAGTAACTACAGTAATCCCAAGACTGGAAATAGGGTATTGAAGCAGAATGAAGAAAGACATACTAGTAGACTATGTTTTTGCTCTGGGCATCATAGAGAATGGGCTAAATATGCTACATATGAAGAAATTGTTTGGGGCTGAAGATGGATAAATTAAAATACCGATGACTATCCTTCAGAAAAACAATGTGGGATAGAAATAAAGTCATGGCAACCGGTTGTCTGATATAGGTCTGGAAGAATCGTTAAATCATTTATTCTAATTCTAAACTTTATAGATGATAAGAAAACTTGATCTCAGTGATATTAAATGAAGCAATATAATAGTGTGGTAATATATTCTGCACATGGGAGATATTATAGTGTAGTAGTTAGTTCATTTACTTGCAAAGTACCTGAAATGTAATAGTTCTAGATAGATGGGTAGGTATATTGTAGGTAGACAGATAGATAATAGATAGGTAGATGATAGATGGATAGATTGACAGATAGACAGACAAACAGATAAAACAATTGTTAGATATCAGTCACACACTTCTATTTGGATGTGTTACTGTTAGTGGTCTAAATTTTAAAGAATTATTCCGGGATAAACATGCCTACATATGATTTAGAACCATTTTTGCTGTGACTAAAAGATTTCCAGATTCCAGAAAGTTTTGACAAGTAGAATTTCTTGTTTATGATAATAGATACTTAATTATCATGATAGGAGGCAGCACCTAGGGGATTTTCTCATTATTTATAGCAGGTGACAGAAAGAAAAGGTACTTAATAACCAACCCCAATAACAACAACAGAAAGGCTGGTTGTATGATCAAAGAAAACAAAGAATCACCTGCTCAATATTTTGATTTTGCACACTGCTCTTATATTTAGGAATTCTGACTCCTAGAATCTGAAGTGATCTTTCAAAGTATTTCCAAGTCACTCACAAAAATAGTGACTGTTCAAAAGGCATTGAGCTTAGCGCTTCACACATCTTGCAGGTGATCTAGAACTGAGGCATTGGCTTATATACCAAAGCCCCATATTGTCGGAGTTTTGTTTGTGAACTTTAAGTTCCTTTTACAAATTATTTTCTTCTCACAACACACTAGAAGTGGCGATGAAGATGCTTTAAAGCGAAGTGCTCCCACTAACTGCTACTCTGCCCTTCCTTCAAACTGTAGTACGTCATCTGCTTTTTTTTTTTTCCACACAGCCTGGCAGGGTGACAACTATCCTGGGATCTTGTACAGATTAGTGATAGGCTGCTTTCCTTTCAGACCATTAAAAACAATTGATTTCTGAGCTCAGCATTCTTCCCCTCTAACACAACACTTTGCTTATTATATGCAAACTGTATTTAGGTGTCTCCGCTTCACCTCTGTGACACTTGGGAGGCAAGAGAAGTCCAGAGCAGGGTACTGGTAAGGCAACGTGCTGTGCATCCAATAAAAGTGTCTTACTCTTTTGTGAGTCTTTTGTGTCTTCTGCGGATTTCCATAAAACATCAACATCCTAATGTAGTGGAATATAACCATAGACATTTTACGGCTCTTCATAGTACTTACACTATTATATAATAAGAAAACATGAGGTGGCTGCACAGTAAGGGTTAGAGGTAGGGACAGGAAGAGGAAATGATGTAGTTACATTATCATTTCAAATTAAAAACTTTTCTAATTAATTCCATACTTGCCAGAAACTTACATCTTGTTTATATTGTGGTCTATAATGTTTTTAATAGTTAACTATAAAAATGTTGCAGATAGCAGGCTTAATTACATAAGATTTTCTTCATGGAGTCTTCCTCTTTAGCGCCTTACCAAGGGAGGGAGGAATGTTAGCATTCAGGCATTATACTGGCTTGCCTCCTGTTACCTGGCAGGATGCACTTGCCAGTATTCAGGCAATACTCTGACCTATCTGCTTAGGGTCCTGACGTCATCAGCTACAGCAAGAGCACTAAGACCCTTATAAAAGGTGAGTCCTCCCTGCCCCCCCCCCCTCTTCTCCTCTATGTTCCTATCTCCAGAGGCTGGCCTCCCCTACTCCCTCCCCCTCTTACTATACCTTCCCTTGATAGAAAACCCCTCCATGTGAACCCTGTCGCATGGAGGCTTCTCTCACTCTCTCTCCTGCTGTTTCTTAAATTATAACAAACCGTCCACATCATGCCACGTGTCATTTACCTTTCGCAACATGTCAAGAAACTAGACAGTACTGCTTTCAAAATACGTTATCAATCCTTTGTTTGAAGGATTGACTTTGGGCATATTTTGTTTTCTACCTTGTTTTTCATTCCTTCTGGTGTTCCCAACTTATTGCTTTGGCTACTGTACTAAAGCTTTGATTTCTCTTTGTATGTGCGAGTGCCTGGATGTATGTGGATATGTGTACTATGAAAATACAGGAGATAACAGATGTCACAACACGCATTGAATCCCTTGGGACTGGAATTACAGGTGGCTATGAGCTACTGTGTAGGTACTGGGAACTGAACCCAGGTCCTCTGCAAGACCAGTAAACACTCAACTGCTGAGCTGTCTCTCAAGGATCTCCTTTTATTTATTTTTAAGTCATATTTTAAAAAATTTATTCTTTGGAATTTTCAAAACTGCACATTGTATGTTTTGATCTTTTTCACCTTGAGCTATGCCCTCCAACTCCCTCCTAGATGCATCAACCTACGTTCCTCCCACCTTAAAGTCTCCTTCTAAAATTGCTGTTAATAATGCTCAGAGTCAATTTAGCACTGAATGTATACATATCCAGGCTGTCCACTGGAAAATGAGCAACCTACTGGAAGTTTCAGCCCCCACCCCCACCCCAGAAAAAAGGAGTCTCTCTTCCTCAGTAGCCTCCAACTTCCAATATGACTGGATCATGTACAGATCTTGCAGACTCCAGAGTGGATTTACCATCTATATACAGAAGATAGCATTTCACAGCTCTTAGCCTTACTCTTTGGGTCTTTCTTTCCTCTTTGATAGGATGTTCTGAACCTTGGATGAAGGAATAGAGTAGTTGATATACATGGCTCACTTAGGGGTGAGCACTGACAATCACTGCTTCTCAGAACGTTGACCAGTTATAAGTTCCTACATTGACTACTGCCAACCGCAAACAGAAGCATCTCTGACCCAGGTTGATAATCAGAACAAATTGAGAAGTGGGATCCAAAGGGAGTTGACATTTTTGTTTTTATTGTTATTATCTTAGGTCTGTTTATTTTTATTTGTATTTTAGTCTGAGTGATTTCTACTCATCCATCTTGAAAACTGTAGATTCTTTACTAACTTTTGTCAAGACTCTGAAGTGAAATCAAATACATCTTTATTTCTGTTACTACATAGTTTATTTCTGACATATTATTTGGTTTCCTGCAGTTCCCACATTTTTATTGTCATTGCCTAAATGGTCTTATTATCTACTTTTTCCCATTAGAACCTTCACAATATTGCTAATGATTATTTTTAAATTCCCTGTCTGTTTATTCTAGTGTCTGTGTAAATATCAGATTTGGTCCTTGTTATGCTGTTTTTGTTTTTCTTACCTTTGATCTGATTTTCATTTTTGTTGTTGTTGTTGAAAAACAAATGCTTTGCATAGGGCAGTAGAAACTGAGGTCCTAAATGTGTAAATTGACATTTATCAGGCCAACTGTTGGGCTATAATTTGATATCTGTTGTGGTTTTGGGCATTGGAGGTGACTTTTCCTTGCAGCCACTTTGGTTTTTGTCTCTCTCCTGTTTTGAGACTTTTTTTTTTTTTTTGGCATTTTTCAGATCTCACTGCCCTGCTTCACTGCTGTTGCTAGTAAAAGAGGGGAGCCTTTCCCAACATTCTCAGATTGTACAGCACAGAGGTTCTTGTGCCTTTCAGTTGTGAATTTTTCACAGTGCTTTAGCCCCTTCATCAGTTATATCAGTTACCTAGCAGTGTTTTCTCTCTTTAGACTCCCTCCTTTGTAGACACACTCTTGGTTGAGACCAGAAAACTGTATTAGGAGTAGAGATAGGATAATCTCCCTTTCATGATCCAGAATCTTTCTTTATGGTGCCTTTCCCCACAGATTAAGTCTTGTGCTGTAAGTGACAACACAAGAGACAGGTTCAGGCAACTTTCAGAGGTGCTGCCCTTCCCTAATCCTACAGGGTGTGTGGAGAAGAACATTCCCAGCTTTTATTTATTTATTAAAGATTTCTGTCTCTTCCCCGCCACCGCCTCCCATTTCCCTCCCCCTCCCACAATTAAGTCCCCCTCCCTAGTCAGCTCAAAGAGCAATCAGGGTTCCCTGCCCTGTGGGAAGTCCAAGGACCACCCACCTCCATCCAGGTTTAGTAAGGTGAGCATCCAAACATTCCCAGCTTTACCTTAGTCTTCATTGTGAGAACTGGTGAGTCTGGTTCAGTATAAGGGTGAGGATTCAGTGAACTCACTGTCATGAAAACCCATAAGGAGCTTTGAGGAGTTCATCATTGTATTCATCTCAGTAATTCTACGATAAAAAATGAAAGTTTTTTTTATACAATTTTGCAGGAGTCAAACTAGTATTAAAGAGACAATGATCTCTCTCATCCTGTCTCTCTGTCTCTCTGTCTCTCTCTCTCTCTGTCTCTCTGTCTCTCTCTCTCTCTGTCTCTCTCTCTCTCTGTCTCTCTGTCTCTCTGTCTCTCTCTCTCTCTCTCTGTGTGTGTGTGTGTGTGTGTGTGTGTGTGTAAACCAGCTAAAACAATTGATGCAAACTCATTTAATGAAACCATTCTTGTGGCTGGCTGTCTCCTAGATCTTTTGAAGAACACTTGATCAGTTATTGAGAGCATGGTAGGAATTGCTGGCTGTTTGATGGTGCTCTTACAATGATTCAACCACCAGTGCTCATGACATTGTTTTCTTTAATAAGAAATTTTCTTTACACAGCATAGTTTAGGCATTTTTTGTTATTGCTTGCTTATCTTTTTTTCAGACTTTTACTAAAATTCCTTGTTATCTTCCCACTGGGATTTGTGAATTTTGCTTTTGTGAAAATGTCATGAATTCTAAAACAATGGAAAAAAAAATACCTGTTGTCAAGTCCTTGATAACAGTGATCCTCTGGAGGGCTGGCCCTGCAAACCCACCCAAAGCAGCATGGGTGTATAATTTTGAGAATCATGGTTTTAGAAAATTTTTAGGTGCTTACTGTTAGAAGTTCCGAAAAGTTGAGCCTCCAAGTCAGGAGCAGCTGTGGCGATTGGGTAAATATCAAGTGTGTCTGAATTTAGCAAGGAAACTATTCCAAAAGAGTCACTGAAAGAAGGGACACTGACAACAATGGGAGGAGGACCATAGCTGTAAGGGAGCACTTACTCTAAGGTCTGCAGGATTTGGAAAGAACAAAACCCTAAAGAACAGAATTGTGGGAAAGGGAAAGAAGAAGGATCATTGGAGAGTAAATTATAGAACATAGTTATATGAGACACTGAAGAGCTGAATGCTATCTCAGGCTGAGAGCAGACCAGATTTAAGGTCTGGGGAGGAGAGAAGCTTTGCTAAAGAGTGGTTAATGAGTGATGGAAGCAGCAGTTCAGCCAGTCACTTACGAAGCACAAAATAGGAATGTAGATGTTGTTTGTCTTCCCACAGCTAAATGAAGAGGGATGACAGGAGCCAGTCTTATCTCTGGAAAGAAAAGGAGCCTAAGATTTCTTGGTCCCCCCTACTGTATGACTGGGGAGTGTATGGTTGGGGACGGTTCCATAGAGTTGGTAACGTTAGACGTTGGTTTTGCCAGGTAGCTGGGAAACCTTACATCTGCAACTTTCATGCCTCTGTCCCATCAACTGCAAGGATTTACAATGGACATGCTGTGGTATCACATTCCCTGATACAGGAGGGAGCAGGTCTGGGGCTGTGAATGAAGTGACAAGTGTTCACAGCCACTGCCCAGGTGCCTGCCAGGACATCCTGAGAAGAGCATCTTCTTGTGCCATACCGTTCTTGAGTCCAGGCTGCAGCCGGTACCCAGGACAGCCATCTTTTGGAGAGAATCCTCTGGCCCTATGTGACTTGAGATGTTTTGAGTTAGGGAGCTAAGGCTTTCTTTTTCTTTGTGGTGAATTAAATATTCAGTTTGAATACATTGCTATTTTTTAAAACTGACTTTTAAATCCTTCTGTCATTCTAATTAAGCGTGTCTTCATCTCTGGAGCTTGGCTAGCTCTAAGGCAAGAAATAAAGGAAGCTTGCTTGCCAGGCCAGGCTGCCTAAGCTCTCACATCTCTACTTGAATTGATTTGCATTATAATGCACATGGGCAGGAAGATAGGTAAATTGAATGTGTGATTAACTGAGCAAAGAATAAAGCCCATATAGAGTTAACATTATTGCTGGCTCCTTGCAGGTCATTTCTGAAGGATGGAAACAGGCACTTTCTAGGAATGAATGTATGAAATATGATGATTATCTTATTGAATATAAAACATTTATTACATCATTCAGTTTCCTTTTATTTTACACGAAATGTGTTAAACAATATCTAAGATGAGAGGTAATCACGCTCTGTGGAGGTAGCCAGTGCGTGCAAGGTGGGAAAACCTTTGGATCTGGAAACGATCTAGGACTAACTTGGAAATTTTGCTAAATCATATGACCCTACTCGTAATCACACTCTAGGATTTTTATGTAGTTCTGCAAAACTAACTGAATGGATTTCTCTAATATCTGGTGGAACTGTGTTTGTCACCTTTATTAGACTTCAGGGGCATTTGAGTACAACCCTAAATGTCAGTCATCTTGATAATGATAATAATCAGAGTAATAATAATAAAGATTGCTAGAAGTACGTGATAACCATGGTTGTGTAATCTGATAGTATTTAGGATAAACATTTCTTTAGAAAGTCTCCATAAGTTCTGGTTCTCCCACTCTGGCTGTTTTGGGAAATACTTTGATCATGCACATATCACTTTTAGACTTCACAATTCAATCACACAGGTCTGTATTAATCACAACAATACATATGTAAATGTTAATATTTCATTGTCTCTTCTGTGAGGATGTCTGTGAATGGGCTTTGCATAATCAAGCTAATAACATTCGTGAATCTGCATGATGCCTCTGGTTTATTCTGTCTTGATTCTTTTCATTTTGTTAAAACCACTGATTTTAAGAATATGCTTGTTTCATAGAGAAAACTCTTATTTTTAATTGACTGCATTCTATATAGCATGGGATTAACAGTGTTTTATAATTGAATTATATACAGTAAAGATGTGCTTAAACTAATGTGTCCATTTAGATAAAGTCTTATCTCTAAAAGTAGTGGATGTTAAAAAATAAATGAAGGTCTACTTAATTTACTCCTAAAAGATCAGTTGCTGATGGTTTACAGCCTATAAATGGCATAAACAGAATAAAATTCTGTCTTTGTTAAGTAATTTCTAGAGTAGATATGATTTTTTTAACAAGATGTAAAAGTGATCATTTCTACTCTGACACAAGGAACACAATATATGATTTTGAACACAGTAAGCTTGACTCTACTTCTTTCTCTTTACAAGTAAATAGTTATTAATTTTTCTGGAGAGAGATTTCAAAGTATTGTCTTTAACGTGAAAGTAAAAAAACTCACGTGATAGCACCAAGTGTTCTCTTTGACACTTTAAACTGGAATTTCAGCATGCTACATGGAAACATTTTACTCTCTTCTGTTATACTTTCCATAATCCTGGGAACATCTAAGATAAAAAAAAATTAAAAGTTAACTTTCAAGAAACTGAAAATTTTATGTTTCAGAGAATATGCAATAGTACTGCAATGTGTTTTGTTGCTCTTTAAATGGCAATGACATCACCATCCTGCTTTATAATTTCTATCTTCAGGAGCTCTGAACCCAGATCTCGACAGCCTTTCTGAATCCAGGTCTCCACACCCTTCCTGAACCCAGATCTCCACACCTTTCCTGAGCCCAGTTCTCCACACCCTTCCTGAACCCAGTTCTCCACACCTTTCCTGAACCCAGATCTCCACACTCTTCCTGAAACCAGTTCTCCACACCCTGAATCTAGGTCTCCATATCCTTTCTGATCAAATTGGGCCAGCCTGAAGGCCTATAGATGCTTAGTATTTATGGATGGTAATTGTTTATTTAATAATTCTGAGAATTATGCTTTTATAATCTAATTACTTCCAAAAGGATAAAGAAATGAAGTAGGTAGAAATATAAGGAGAGAAAAAGCAAAAGATTGGATGGAGTAGAGGAGAGATGAAGGAATTATTCCACGTGCACCTGCATTCTACTTGTGATACAATGCCATACATTTTCGATACTTTAATCCATAAACTGAAATTCTACTGCCAAGAGTAATTACCTTCTCATTTTATACAGAATGAATAATCCACAATTATTCATTGTGGATATAGGAAATAAACATAAATATAGGCATATAGGAAACAAATATATTGCATGAGGTAATGATTAAACGTTTATTAAATAGAGGCCTTCATTACTATATTACTTATTAAAATAGTAGAAAGATTTTATTAGGAGGGTTTTATTGAATGATTTCCCATAATAACTGTGAGTGTTGTCATATTATCTGTCTTCACACACACACTCACACATACACATAAACACACACACAGAAACACAGACATACACATAGACACACAGACACACACACATACATACAGACACACACACAGACACACACATATACATACACACACACAGACACACACACATACACACACACACACAGACACACACACATACATACACACACACACAGACACACACTTTTTAAGTTAACATGCTGATTGCTCACAGAAAGAATTTAAAGGCAAAGTAAAAGTTTTCAAATGATGTTTAAAATCTCTTGGGTCATGAAACCAAAGAAAAAAGACACCGAATATTGAAGCCTCAAGTCATGAAGATTTTGGCATTAAATAAAGACAACTGTAAATTCAGTCTATTCTATAATTCCGAAGATAAATTATCTCACTGAAATTTGTATCAGAAAAATCTCAAAAGAAAGATAAACACAGATGCTCATACATAGTTCCTCGTTGAGAATCTCTTCCATAAAAAAGGTCTGCGTATGAAAGACAGTCCAGAGACATCTTTGAAGGTTCTCTTTCAAAGCAGCTCCACTTTCCCGTGTGTCTGGGGATTTCTGTTATTAATTGAAGTTAATTTTCTAGCATATCAGTTTGCCGCGCACGTGGGAAAGATTGATAGCCTCTCCGATTCTCGAGAGTGTTGGAAATGACACTGTTCCATCACCGGGTGCCTTCACTTTTATCATCACAAATCAAATTATAAACATCGGGGCAACCTTGCTGGAATCTGGCTTCGGGAGATTTCCATAAGATTAATTAGGCGGCCAAAGCAAAGGTGGTAAAATAGAAAGGGGAGGGGGCGGGAAAGGAGGGAGAGTGGAACCATTCATTCCTGGCAGAATGGAAAGCCAATTCAACAATGGGTAATTAGCGTGGGCCACCGATCCTCAAAGGGCACTGAGGACACTGGACTCTTTCTCGCACTCTGATGTTTAGTGCCGTATTGTGGACCCCTCTTTTAATTAGTGCACTTTGATACCCACAGGAGTTTGAGGCTCCAGGGCATGCTAAACACAGACTGACACCAGCAAGCTTCTGCCTCCTTCCACTCTAATTAGAGACACAATGAGCTGCAAAGACAATGTTTTACTCCAAGATTTCTTCTGCAGATACCTCTGGCAGGAAACAATCGTTTATTTTGTGTCTATATTGGTATTCAGATTAAATTGTTAGCATGCAAAAGATGAGTTAAGGGCACAGATCTACTAAAAATGCTTAGCAGGGTTCAGAAATGATGGGAGCAATTTGCACAGAGAGTGTTGTCTTTTGGATTTTTAGTTTTGCTTTTAATTGGAATAAACCTTCAATTTCAGTGTGGGCTGTATTCTAAGGAAAACAACACTGCTTCGAAATATCCATAAATTCTGTGCCTTAAACAAATTGTTCTAAAATGATCTCAAAGGGGAAGAGAGAGTGTAAGGGAAGACCCTCTCTGAATTCTGAGGCACTGAAATACCTAAGCAGCACTAGGGAGACTGACAGAGGTCATTTCTACAGGAAGAGTGCTAATCTGTCTAGAGCTGTTTAAGAAAGCCCTGGAACATTTGCAGTGCCAAGTTAAAAAAAAAATTATAGTATTAGTTTTGATGGACAGTTCCACACTGATTGGAAAAATATAAATATCCCAAGAGAGATTTCATATTAAAAATTACTCTCAACACCCACAAAATACAATATGTGTTATTTTCACTGTACACAGTAAATCTTGTCATCCTGAAATTGAAGCATGGGACAAATATTTCCGTATATTATTATTGTCTGTATATTTCTATACCATATAGTCTACCTTGAAAAATAAAATTCTAATGGAGTTGCCATTAAAATAAATTAATGGTACTATTTCTTTATGTACATGTTTGTCTGTTCAACTGTCTAGCCATGTAATAAGTCATATCTATTCTTTTGGTAAAATAGATTAAAAACTCTCAAATAAAAGAAAAACACACAAACAAACAAAAAACTCAAATCTCTCCTGAGACCACATCACCACACACCAAGTACGTCATAAGTAACTTTTGGTGCTTTGTTGAGAGAGAAAATTTCCATACTCCCATTCTTATTATTATTATTATTATTATTATTATTATTATTATTATTATTATTCATTATAATCATCCCAAGACAGATACTATCTTGAGACACAGCTTTTAAGTATTAGACAGGTAGGAATTTTCATCTAAGCATCTCCATGCAAAACAAGTAAAAGCTCTATTCTTTATGAACCTTTTTTTTTGGCCTAGCTATGAACGTCCCTAGCATCAAAAAGACATTAAATTTGACTAGAAACAGTTTGATGCCTTAATATCTTTCATATAGACTTTTCTTCAGCATCTGTGTAATATTCTACCTGTGCAAGGATCATTAAATAGATTCTATTTCTATATGAACCCAACAGAATGGAAAAGAATGCCATGGTTTTTTAGTGTTTCCTTTCTTGTTTAGGAATAAGTTGAGACCTGGGCCAAAACAGCGCCATGATATTGGCTGCTATGCTGGCATGGTGGACCCAAGGATCATTGGTTCAGTATTGACAACTGGTTTACAGTTTAGCAATCTACACCCATTGGAGGAAATTTTGAAGACAGTGTTTTTCTGTGTATCCCTTGTCAATCTGAAACTCTCTTCCTAAACAAAGGGGCCTCAAACCACCTGCCTCTGGAGTGCTGGAATTAAAGGTGTGCGCTCACCGCTGGCTATATGGTATTTCTTGAAACTAAGATTTTCTGTGAGTTCATCAGGCAACCACTTTGACTGATTTATTTTACCCTAATTTGTTTGTGAATAACAGATAGATCTCAGAACTGGCATGTATTTTGAAGTCAGACATGCAGGTCAACAAACTTTGACAAGGATCCTGATTTGTTATTGAATATTTCCATCTCCCAAAATGTTTTCATGGTTGAGTACTCCCAAAAGTTCTCAATTAGCCACTCATAAACCACCGTCCTCTGGTGTGTTTTAAAATTAATATTTAGTACCGTCCATTCATCTGGAAAAGACCATATCTATAACAAGAATATTTAAGAAACATAATAATTCCCAAAGTAGGTAAAAGCCCCCTTTCTTGTGTGTTTGAACCACGTAGATAATTTTTAAGTTTTTGACAGTGTATCTATGTAAAGTACTTTTTAAGCGATGAGTGTGTTTATACCTTTTGGGATAGAGTTAGCAGTAACACTGCAATGTAATTTTAGTAATAATACTTAGTTAGCATGACTTAAAAGCAGGAACCCTTCTCCCAAAGGTGACTCAATCCCCATCTAAATCACTGAAGGAACTGTTGCATAATTAGCTAGGAAAACCTTACATATTAATGTTTCTAATCATCTACCACTTGAAATCCCGAATTCCGCCTCTACACCCTTTCCTAAAAAAGATTCATGCTTCCAGCTAAAAGCGCAGGGGACTCTCTGAATGTATGAGCCTACAGTGTGTTCAAGGAGAGACAATTGGTCCCATTATGAATAGTTTACCAATGGTTAATATTACTTCATATTTTCTGCCTGTCTTATTGAAAATCATCTCATCTATTATTAAGATGTGCACTAGATTATAGGTGCTTATGGGCCATTCTTGATTTATTTTTTAAAGCAACAGACTAAGGAAAAATTATTCAAATACACAAGATGCACAGGGAAACTAAACTTCCTTCTCCGGTCACAAAGGTGAGCTGTGTGCTTCAACTGCCTATTTGCAGAGTTGAGAAGCCTTCTACACGTTTGTATTTTGACACCTTTAGAGACAGAATGTTAAGTGCCATGTTGCATTTGGTTAAATGTGACAGCACAGAGCATCATGCTACGACATTATTTTAGATTACAGGCTATGCCAAAAGCTATTTAACTGTTCTATCACAAAGAGGCAATGGGATCCCAAAGAAACGGTTCTCTGCTCGTCACACCTGCTTTGTAAAGTTCCCCTTATTTCCATTAGCCTATTTTCTTCCCATTCCTCTCCATCTTCCCTGTTCACTTAGAAATTCATTTCATTTCCTCCTGTATTCGGGGATGCTCCTTGTTTCAGGGGCCCTTTATAGTAATTTATTCCATATGCTTATTATCCTTTGTGTAAAAGAGCTTGGTCTTTTTTTTTTTCCTCCTTGTTCCTAACTTTCCAATTTTCAGATCATATCTACTACTTCTCTGGTCTCAAAGCATAAAGAGTTTACTTGGATCAATTTTATCAATCCACCTTAAAATGTCTAAAGTTAAGCAGGGCTATGTGCAGTGTTCCCACTGACAATTTGCTCAGTCCTCTTTTATTATAACTTAATCATTGAGATCTAGTGTCATTCACACAATTGCTCACACTGATCCCCAGAGTGAAGAAGTGCAAGTAATCCTTGCAAAGATCTAATGACCACCACAATTTAAATTATACAAGGTCAGGTATATATAAGTTCTGTCTATAGTAGTATTAAAATCCCTCCATTGTCAAAATAACCATCATAAGTCATATTTGATATTATAAAAACTAATATTTTATACTAAATATATCAATTATCAATCATTTGCCAATTTTAAGAGAAAGATTCATAATCCAGTACAGCTAGGGACAGACTTAGCTTTTCTTTGCAAAACATACCAATGCTAACATTTCTAATGCGGCAATATCCACAACATTGGGAGAGGTATTTTAAAGAAATTGTAATGTGTGGTTTTTCTGGCAGACCTATTCAACCTTCTATGTCCCATTATTTGATATTAGTATATTTTAAATTACCAGATATTTACTTTCTCTATAAAATCTTTTGCCTTAAGCTATAAGTGTTCCTATTACTAAGCAGTAAAATGTAGAATGGTTTTGTACAAGTCAGCTAAGAAGATAACATGTCCCCAAGAAGCTACATTTTAGGCCTGGAAAAATAGCTTAGTGGTAGGGTGCTTGTCTAGCAAGAACGTATCACTGTGTTCAATCCCTCACCATGGGACGGGGAGAAAAGAAACTTCACTCTGGCCAATACATTATTAATTAAAAAAATCATTTGCTGTTTACCACGTTGAAAACATTTAATTGAGTACCAGTTTTTATTATTATTATTATTATTATTATTATTATTGTTGTTGTTGTTGTTGTTGTTGTTGTTGCTGTTATTATTACATCCTGACCATAGTTTCCCCTCCCTCCTCTCCTCCCACAGTCCCTCCTCTCCATCTTCCCTCTACCCCTTCCTCTCCACTCCTCTATTTCTGTTCAGAAAAGGGAGGCCTCCCTGGATATCAGCCAAAGATGGCATATCAAGTTGCAGTAAGACTAAGCACCTTCCCTCCTATAAAGACCAGATGAGGTAACCCAGTATGAGGAAAAAGGTTCCCAAAGAGGTCAAAACAGTCAGACACAGGCTCTGTTCCCACTGGTAGGAGTCACACAAGAAGGCAAAGCTACATGATTTCCCATATATGCAGAGTGCCCAGGTCAGCCCCACAGAGGCTCACTGGTTGTCAGTTCAGTCTCTGTGAGCCCCTGTAAACTCAGGTTGGTTGATTCTGGGGGTTTCCTTGTGGTGTTATTGACCCCTCTGACTTCTACACTTACCTCTCTTTAGCAGGATTCCCAGAGCTCCGCCTAATGTTTGACTGGATCACTGCATCTGTTTCCATCAATTGCTGGAGGAAGCCTCTGATGACAATAGGGCTAGGTACCAATCTATGAGAATAGCAGAATATCACTAGGCATCACTACATTGACACTTCCCACCCTCCCCCAGGTGTGTTTACATGTATTCTAGGTCTCTGGAGAGAGTACTGGGAGAGACGATGGAATTGGGGGGCATCTGGTATGCACAAGAAATGAAGTGCAATGGAAACTCCCAGGAATCTACGAGGATGGCCCTAGGCAAGAATCCTAGCAAAGGCAGTGGTGGCACACGCTCTAATCCCTGCTCTCGGGAGGCAGAGACAGGCAGATCTCTGTGAGTTCAAGGCCAGCCTGATCTACAAGAGCTAGTTCCAGGACAGGCTCCAAAGCTTCAGAGAAACTCTGTCTTGGAAAACAAAAACAAAAACAAAACAAATAAACAAAAACAAGACTCCCAGCAATGGAGAATACAGAGCCTGAACCGATCATCTCTTGATGTGGGAGTGATTTCTTTCTAATCTGTTGCTTTTATTGATTAGTTAATAAAGAAACTGCCTAGGCCCATTTGATAGGCCAACCCATAGGTAGGCGGAGTAAACAGAACAGAATGCTGGGAGAAAGAAGCTGAGTCAGGCAGTCGCCATGATTCTCCTGCCAGACACAGGTGCAGGTTAAGATCCTCCCTGGTAAGCCACCTCGTGGGCTACACAGATTATTAGAAATGGATTAGATCAATATGTAAGAGCTAGCCAATAAGAGGCTGGAACTAATGGGCCAGGCAGTGTTTAAAAGAATACAGTTTCTGTGTAATTATTTCAGGGCATAAGCCATGTGGGCAGCCGGGTGCGGGAGATGCAGCCCCGCCACTCCCTCAGCAATCTCTTGTAACCAGGCAAGACTTCCAGGGCAGGGATTGGGACACCAACCCAGCCACGTAGCCTTCAACCTACATTTTGTCCTGCCTACAGGATGTGCTGCAATAAAGTTGGGACAGAAATTGTAGGAGAACCACAATAATAAATATTGGTATGAATTCTTCAATGTATTACAAGAGGGAAACTTTGAGAGCATCCTTGTTAATGGTAGCTTCTTTCTCTGAAAGGAGAATAAGGCTTGTTTTTAAAAGTCTTGTCCCAACCTTAGTAAGAATTAGGTGACCTGGGAAGATCTACATCTCTGGTAAGTACACTAACATAAAAATTGTTCAAATGAAGTGAAATTATGAAATGATTATTTTTAAAGCCTTTTAGTTCTTTACATATACTCAGGTGTCCAAAATTGCTTGGGTGTAATACCCTGTGTGAAAGCTCTGAATGACTAGGGATGGACGGCAGTGTGCAAACTGCCCAGCTCCTTGAATTATCTTAATGACTTGGGGCAGCAGTTGTCAATGGACTTACTGTTCTCTCGATCCTGAAATGTCATTTTGACATTCACAGGCATGTTGTATAGAGGTAGGACCCTTAAATAAGAGACTTTAGGCATTCTTTTGGCTAACAACCTTTACCAAAAATTACTGTACTCTTTTTCCTGCAGTACTAAATACTGGGTCACTTTGGCAATAGGGCCTTCAAAACAACAAAGTTTCTATCCCTAGACCACTGGTTCTGTATCCACAGTAAAGAGCAAAATTACCTGGGTGATTTGAAAACAAGCTGATATCTAAGTTTAACCTTGAGAATCACCTCCAATATTTACTGAATATATGCACATGAACGGACCTAATTAACAAGCCAAGAACTTCAGCTACATCTAGAAAATTCATTTTCTATTCAGTATTTATTTATGAGTTGTACTGGAAATGTTCAAAGTTTTCCTTCAGAAGTGAAAGATGTACTATACTTGTTTTTATTCTCCATATGTTCCCTTTAGAACAAAATGCCATCTTGGGATAATATCCCCGATTCATGAAAGATCCTGGAAAGCTGTTCAACCCTTATGTATAAACAGTCCTACCTTGTGGCATAGTTCAAAAGAGTCCTGTCTAGAGTCATGGAGAAAGGAAAATAAACTAATATTTATTGATTTAACACAATATATAATTTAATCTGAGTACTCTATCTGACTTGTAAGTGAGGGTTTCTATTTTATTGCTGATGAGAATAAAGTTTGAAAGATATTAAGCATCTTGATAAAAATTATTAACACTGTTCATTGAGAACTGCAATTCTGGACTGGGCTACCGGGTGGCCCTGTTTAGTTGCTGAGGAATCCCATCTGGACGGGTCAGTGGACTACCAGACGTCCAAGTTTTGGTGCTGAGGAGTTCATCTGGACGGGAACGGCTCCTGCTTCTACACTGAAGAGATACACCCAGAGAGTCAATCACAGCAAAGACTGGACCAAGACACCAGACCTCTCCTGGCTCC
>NC_022035.1:11463374-11493549 GCF_000317375.1 Microtus ochrogaster | reverse complement strand
AGGTATCTTTGGGATACATGGATGCTGAAGGTTTTGCCCGACTTCTTGGACCATGACATTGCTAAGAAATAAAAGTTATGTGCTCAGGTAGTAGTAATGTAGGAGCTTGGATCCTGGATGGATCTGTGGGGCTTCCACCTCAATCCTCAATAATATCTATTCTACCCACAAAAAAAAAAAAAAGAACTGCAATTCTGAATGCAGATCTCTAATGATGTCAGCTGCTTTTGTGGCATCTCTTTTTTATGGCTTTTCTTTCTTACCTCCAGGGCTGCTTTTCATTTGGTGTTACATGGATGTCTAAAGTGTACAGTTGTGGGCTTTAAAAATTATATTTGAATACGCATCAGCTACAGCAGGATGAGTAAAGTTTTTTTCCTCTTCAAACCCGTCTACAATATTACACTTTATCTTGATATCTGTAATTGACTAATTGATACAATCATGTATGTATGTATGTGTGGGGTATGTAACTATGTATCTCGGTACATTTTGATGTCTGTGTGTGCTTTTGTGCGTGTTCAAGTGAGCACTCTCACTAGACCACAGTCGAGCCAATTTTTAAAAAACAGTTTCACTAGAATATATTGATTGTACAGACAGGGATGTGCTTCAGAGTGGCATTTGGTGTTTGGTTCTTCACTACACTTTCCTGATACTTACTGGCTCACACTCTGCTCTCTTCTTTTCTACTCTTGCTAGGCCCTTCCTCTTCTCAAGTATGTTGTGCATACATACACGTTTGTGTGTTTGTGTGTGTGTGAAAAATGTGTACGTCTGTGTGCTTCTGTGTATGTTTATGTCTATGCATCCGTGTGTTTATATGTGGTTATATCTGTGTATATCTATGTGCCTGTGTGGAACTGCCACCAGGGTTCTAAGAACGAGAATAAATATGTGACATTTGTCTTCCTGAGTCTAGTTGGTTTCACTTAATGCGAAACTCTAAAGTCATACCTGCTTTCCCCTTTGGCTGCATTGCACATACTTACCACGCTGTCTTAATCTGTTTATTTCTTGAGACACAGTTACATTGTTGGGCATGTGTTTCCCTCATTATTCCACTTGCTGATATTTATACTTTTGCATTGTATTTTCCTAGAATAAATAAAGTTTCTCTAAACTTCACGGAATGATTTTACTTTCATGAACATGAACGTGCTTTCTTTACAAATTTGTAATACCTCGATGCTTGTAAACAGCACCCACCTCGGAGTCTGGTCATTCTCACCTTGGTTCGGTGCTTTGTGTTCAGACACATAACTGACACAGTCATGTCTGCTACTTGTTTTGAACTCAAATGCAGAGTTACTTCAATTTTTGCTTCTTGCAATGCTGCCTCAGTGATGTTGCCCTTTTCCTGTTAACACTCGTCTAGTTCTATACTAACAAATAAACATGTCACATCTTTCCTCTCTTGATTTGAAGAGTTCACTCTTCTTGATCACTCAACTTGAGAATGGATACCAGTTTCCCCACTGAAGATAACCACACATCAGAGAAAAGGGGTGTAGACAGTGCCCTAGTTTTCTTTCTGTTGTTGTGGCCCACGGGCGCATAGGGTATATGTGGCTTACACTTTCAGTTCACGATCTGTCACTGAAGGAAGTCTAGGCATGAACTCAAGAAGGAAGATGGAGGAACACTACTCTCTAGATTGTTCTGTAGCTGAATCACAAGCTCATGCCCAGCTATGTACCATCTTACATAGCTCAGGACCACCTACAGTGGGCCCATGTTCTCTTATATCAATTAATAATCAAGATAATTGTGCACAGACATGTCCATTGATTAATCTGATTCAAGGATTTCCTCGGTTGAGACTCTCTTTCAGATGACTCTAAGGTTGTGCCACGTTAACAGTCAAAGCTAACTAGGAGACTCTGGTAGCACGAGCTTTCAAAGAAAATGTTTGAATCACCTGGAGAAATGTTACAGCTGTTCATACTGACTTCCTAGTTTTCCCCTCTTGTTCAATATGGTTTTGTATACTAGTTCATGCATGTGAAGCGTTTGCTATATGTGGTGATGAAATATAGCGATGAAATATAGTGAAGAAATATATCATCTGTCTGCCACTCATTCTCCCTTCTGTTTTAAAATCTAGTCATAAACGGAAGCATAATGAATACGATGCAAACACACCAATGTTTTCTTTAGACATCACTGTATTATAAAATTCTTTCCAAGTGCATGCCACCTTGAACAGCCAACATACATTCATTGCTGTGAAGTGACCCATGAGCAAAAATACAAGTTATCAGCAAACAGAAGGCAGTTTGACATCCATCTCTTACGTATCCTACAATGCTGATCAGGCAATTTTCAGATGGTTATTTTTGAATTATGAGGCATCTCTAGCAATAGTGTAAACTGGACATTACCGTTTGGTTCCAAGGTGCTGCTATTTCTTTGTTAAAAGCTAATGTGCATGACAGCATTAGAGGTGGAGCCTCTCGAGATGATTGGTGTCCTTCTGAAAGGTGCCACAGTGACTGCTGCCCCCACCCCCATACATAAGATCATGTTTAAGAAGTGGGTACTCAACAGTCACCATATTCTCCAGCACTTTGAACTTGAGTGTCTGTAACCTACCCCTGGACCCAGCAATACCACTCTTGGGAATATACCCAAGAGAGGCCCTATCATACAACAAAAGTATATGCTCAACTATGTTCATAGCAGCATTGTTTGTAATAGCCAGAACCTGGAAACAACCTAGATGCCCTTCAATGGAAGAATGGATGAAGAAAGTATGGAATATATACATATTAGAGTATTACTCAGCAGTAAAAAACAAGGACTTCTTGAATTTTGCGTACAAATGGATGGAAATAGAAAACACTATCCTGAGTGAGGTAAGCCAGACCCAAAAAGAGGAACATGGGATGTACTCACTCATATTTGGTTTCTAGCCATAAATAAAGGACATTGAGCCTATAATTCGCGATCCTAGAGAAGCTAAATAAAAGGTGAATCCAAAGACAAACATATAGGCATCCTCCTGAATATTAACCTTCATCAGGCGATGAAAGGAGACAGAGACAGAGACCCACATTGGAGCACCGGACAGAAATCTCAAGGTCCAAATCAGAAGCAGAAGGAGAGAGAGCACGAGCAAGGAACTCAGGACCGCGAGGGGTGCACCCACACACTGAGACAATGAAGATGTTCTATCTGAAACTCACCAAGGCCAGCTGGCCTGGGTCTGAAAAAGCATGGGATAAAACCGGACTTGCAGAACATAGCGGACAATGAGGACTACTGAGAACTCAAGAACAATGGCAATGAGTTCTTGATCCTACTGCGCGTACTGGCTTTGTGGGAGCCTAGGCAGTTTGGATGCTCACCTTAGTAGACCTGGATGGAGGTGGGGGGTTCCTTGGACTTCCCATAGTTCAGGGAACCCTGATTGCTCTTCGAGCTGATGAAAGAATGAGAGAGGGGAACTTGATTGGGGGAGGGGGATGGAAATGGGAGGCGGTGGCGGAGGCAGAAATCCTTAATAAATAAATATATTTAATAAAAAAAACAGATTTGAGAAAAAATAATTTTTCTTATTTATAAACTATCCAGGTTACAGTATTTTATTAAACAATTTGAATGGAGAAAGCTATCCATATCAGATAATTACATTGTTTCAAAGTATTGAAAAGTGTTCCTAGTGCAGAAGCCTGGACAGCTCATATTTAACTATTGGCTTATTTATTTTCAGTAAAAGTTGTATGGAGTTTTGATCTTCCTGGACAGTTTGCAGTGTGTTATTTAGGTACTGTGTAGATGCCATCGTTTCAAGTCAGCACAGTAACAGAAGACAATTGCTAAGTTTTATTAGCTGCTTTGGAAAAATAAGAATTTAGATTTTTTTTTAAATAGCAGCCATGAGACAATGGGACAGGAAGGAAACTACAAAATCATTTTGGGGAATATAATATGTGCTGCAATATGACAGCAACAATTTAGAAATATTCCCTATTTCCTTAAGTTCTAAGAAACACTGTTTTTTAAAGGGAATCATTGTACCGTGTGGAGAGAGGGTAGTGCCATTGTTTTTAAAGGGAACCATTGCTCTGTGTCAGGAGAAGGCAGTGCCTGCAGTTTTCCCACAAGTTAATTTCCAGGTCACAAGAATTTGCACTGGGTTCAAAATCCACCCCCCCCCATCATTTATTTTAACTTTATACTTAAACGGATTAGAATGAAGGAAAGATCAATCGTTACTATCGCATGCTATTCTGAAACCCTTCCATATGGGTGTTTTTTTTTTGGGTTTTTTTTTTTTTGCCTTTTTTCTTTGCATCGTACGTCCACTTGTGACAATTTATGATTGTCAATGAATGTATGAGGAGAGAAATGCCTACTCTGTCAAAATCACTGACTTTAGAACTTGATTCTCTTCAATTTTCTACTTGAAATAAATGAATCAAAGACCTTTTTTTCACCCTATTGTTTTCACTTTAAAAGCCACTCAGCCTTTAAGAGAAAGGAGTACTAAGTACCAGTTGTAAAATAATCTGTCAGTCAATCAGGTGCTTAGACTTTGGGCAGACCACTCACTGAGGCTTTAGAAAAGATTTTAAACACACACACACACACACACACACACACACACACACACACACACACACACAGTGGGAAATCATAATTAAAACAGGTGCAGCTTGGAAAATTCCACTTTGTACTGATTTTTTTGGGGGAATTTAGAAAGGAGCATCGTGACTCCATTAAGCTGATTTTCAAACGGATCCTATAAATACATAGCTGAATTTTAAAATCCTGAATAGCACCCTGGCCAGTCAAGGCCCAGAAAAAGCACTCCTGTGATCCCACCCCCACCCCTGCCATTCAGTGCCTTAGAAGGAGCGCATTCCCTCTTGCTTATTCGAGCTTCGTAGTTCTCTTGTCCGGTTTTGGGTGTTTCATTATATCTGTTTGGAAACACGAGATGAGGGAATCCATATCCCTGGAAAAAAATAGAAAATAATTTATCACCTGATTCCATTTATGAAGTTCCTGAAAGCTAATGGTAACACACATGAAGGCCTGAGCTCACTTGGTGTGCATAGTAAACTATTTCTATATTCCTATCATCTCCTTGCTCTTTCCATTTAAAACCACTGGGTATAAGTAAACGAGATCTGCGCGGATTGGGGAGACAGGAAAAAGTCTGCTCTCCCTAATTTGGGAATGGACCCTAAATTTATGTGCATCAAATAATATCCTCAAACACTGCATTTTCATCTAACTACCAGAGATATTTGCGCAAATAATTTGTATTTGCGAATTTAGAGGCTGGGTTAAGGCCATTTGCAAAATTTGGCCGTGAAAATGTCAAGTACATACAGCCTTTTTATAACATCATAAATATTGAAGAGTAGAACACTTAAACCATTAAGTTCGAGAGAAGTGGGACAGCATATTTAGTTGTGTAGCAAGCAACTTTCAGCGATTGCTGCAGGTACTTGAAACGTCAACCTTAAAGCCCCATCTTAAATACAGTCCACAACATAGGAACCCATTCCTGGATTTAAGCTGAAATCCAGAATGAACCTCTTTTTCAGTAACATGGCATATTTTGTGTTCTGCTGGCTAGGTGTTTAATTAGACAGGGCCTCAGGGGTGAGGTTAATCGTCAAGGCTTACTTCCATTGGCCTCCGAGGGAACATCTTTACAAGCCTCTACAGTCCTAATACAGCCGTGGCTACGGCAGGCCTGAATAGCCATTGCTTCTTATTACCAACTATAAAAATAGAGAGTGAGGAGTAAAACATGGGAAAATTGCTTAGAAAAAAAGGAAATTTGGATTTCCTGGAAATTTTAGTAGCTGGGTATATTTAGGACAAGGGTGATCAAGGTCCTTAACCATAATGCCATACTCTCCACACCAAGGAAAGGCTTTGTCTAACAGATTTAGCAATTTAATTAATAACAGTCCTTGGGCCTTTTCTCTCCTTACTCCAAGTTAAGCTAAGTAAACAATATTACTACCTGGGAGCTTCCTAACGGACATCACTTCTTACAAAACATCTGGCTTGGTGTCTGTCTGTAACCTTTTTTAAAACTTTTTTTTAAAAGACAGGCTTCTCTGTGTAACAGGTCCGGGTGCACTGTAACTAGGTATGTAAACCAGGCTGGCCCCAAACTCACAGTGAACCCTCTGCTTCTGCCTTCCAAGTACTGGGATTGAAGGTGTGTGCCACCATAGCCCTGCTTGGTGTCTGTAACTTTCTATATGACTTGCATTCCTATGTCCTCTCCCAAGAGCTGTGGAAGCCAGAGAACTAAAGTATTTCCCGAACCTTCCATCATTAACAAGGTTCGACTGAGGATTTGAACACGTGGGTAAGAGGGTAAAGCCAGGACAGTATACCAATGACTGAAAAACATTTCCGGTATATCAAAAGCTGTTATTTATTTCACAAGGTTTGTGTTAAGAGGAAGTTTTTATTTTTCAGTTTAAATGTTTATGACCACGTTACAAAGATCCCGCTCTCACCACCCAGCTTTTAACTTTGAATTTTTCTAATCTCCGCTGCTTATACAATTCGCAAACAATGAGTTCAGGGTTGACAGGCAGAGGTGGTACATACCTTTAATTCCAGCACTCAGGAGGCAGAGACTGATCTTTGTGAGTTCAAGGCCAGTCTGGTCTAAAGAACAAGTTTCAGAAAGGCTCCAAAGCTTTCTCAGACATCTGTAGGCTGGAAGTCTGTTGTTGGGGTCAGCTGGGTTGTATTCTCCAGGTGTCCTGCTCCTTGTCTTCAGATTCACAGATGGATACCGTCTCTATGCCTTCAATGTTTGTGCATGCATGTGCATGCGTGTGTGCGCGCATGTGTGTGTGTGTATGTGTTGTCATCATTGTCACTTCATGTTACACACTTATTTAAGACTGTCTTAAGACTCCTCTCCAGGAAGTCAATGTACCTTACCTCTTAATGATCCCATTTCTGAATACAGTTATATTGGAAGGCACAAGGGTTAGACTTCACTCATGAACATGGGGTTGGACAGACACAGTTCAACCTTCAACAGCTACTTGCTTTCTCCTTCACCCTCACATTAAAGGAATAGAAAGAAGAAAGAAAAAGAAAAAAAGCATAGTATTTCCCTGCTTAATAAGTACCCTGAACTCTGAGAGGTCACCACATCACTAAGCAGTAGGAAATCACAAGTGGGTCTGATTCAAAGATTCAACATTTTCACACTTATAAGACGCATTTGACCAAAAGCTAGCATCCAAAGGGCAGCATACTATTTTGAGTTTACCATCATAGTTTCTTAAAAATATACCAAGAGAAAAATTGCATGATATACCAAAAGAAAAAAAATAGACTATAACAAGAACAACAACAAATCATAAAATCTTTTTGTTAAGAGAAATAATAATGAGATCTTTGATCTATTTGGATTTGAGTTTTGTGCATGGCAATATATATGGCTCTATTTGCATTCTGCTACATTTTGATATTATTATGCCAGCACAATTTGTTAATAGGCTTTTTTCGCCATTTTTATATTTTTAGCTTCTTTGTCAAAAATCAGGTGTTCTTAGGGGTGTGGATTGATATCTGGGTCTTTGATTTGAATTTGTTGGTCCTCATGTCTGCTTTTATGTGAATACTAGGCTATTTTCAGTACTGTAGCTCTATAGTAGAGTTTGAAATTAGGAATTGTGATGCCTTCAGAAGTTCCTTTATTGTACAGG
Source organism: Microtus ochrogaster (assembly GCF_000317375.1). Taxonomy (NCBI): domain Eukaryota; kingdom Metazoa; phylum Chordata; class Mammalia; order Rodentia; family Cricetidae; genus Microtus; species Microtus ochrogaster. The sequence continues at coordinate 11,485,840 of NC_022035.1, read as the reverse complement.
ATTGTTTTGGCTATTCTGGGGTTTTTGTTTTTCCATATGAAATTGAGTTTTGTTCTTTTGAGGTCTGTGAAGAATTTTTTCAGGACATTTGATTGGTATTGCATTGAAGAGAAAAGGGGAAGTACACTTGAGTGCCTGACACAGAAGACCACTTCCTAAATATAACCCCAGCAATATAGACATTGTGAGTAAGGAGTAATAAATGGGACCTCCTGAAACTGAGAAACTTTTGTAAAGCAAAGCTCACAGTCAACAAGACAAAATGGCAGCCCACGAATGGGAAAAGATCTTCACCAACCCCATATCAGACAGAGGACAGATCTACAAAATATACAAAGAACTCAAGGAACTTGACAACAAAAGAACAAATAATTTAATTAAAAATGGGGTCCAGACCTAAACAGAGAACTCTCAACAGAATCTCAAATAGCTGAAAGACACTTAAGAAATTGTTCAATGTCCTTAGCTATCAGAGAAATGCAAATTAAAACAACTCTGAGATTCCATCTTGCACCTGTCAGAATGGGAAAGATCAAAACCACTGATGACAATTTATGCTAGAGAGGATGTGGGGTAAGGAGAACATGCCTCCCTTGCTGGTGGGAATGCAAACTTGTATTGCCACTTGGAAATCAGTATGGCAATTTCTCAGAAAATTAGAAAACAACCTACCTCAAGATCCAACAATACCACTTTTGGGTGTATACCCAAAGGATGTTCAGTCATACCACAAGGACACGTGTTTAACTATGTTCATAGCAGCATTATTTGTAATAGCCGGAACCATGTGTCTGAAGGTCTAGATGTCCCTCAATTGAAGAATGGATAAAGAAAATGTGGTACATTTACACAATGGAGTACTACATAGCTGTAAAAATGACATCTTGAAATTTGCAGGCAAATGGATGGATCTAGAAAAAACCATATTGAGTCAGGCAATCCAGATACAGAAAGACAAATATAATATATACTCACTGATAAATGACTTTTAAACATAAAGCAAAGAAAAAAAAACAGCATAAAGTTCACAATCTCAGATAACCTAGACAACAAAGAGGACTGTAAGAGAGACATACACGGATCTACATAAGAAGGAAAAAAAGACAAGATCCCTGGAACATTGGGAGCATGGGGTCATGGGAGAGGATAGAAGGGGAGAAGGGATGGAGGGAGGGAGAGAGGGGAACAGAGAAAAATGTATAGCTTGATAAAAACAATAAAAAGGAAAAACTGTGAAAAAGAAAAAAAAAAGGAAAAATGAAGACCCATTTTCTTCTTCTTTCCCTACTAAATTATTTTCTGTATATTTGCATGGAGGGAAGGGCAGTGTGGGGGAAGGGGCCCTTGTGTGCTGTGCCATGAATATGGAGATCAGAGATCAGAGCTTAACTCCTGGTTAGTAGCCAGCTTTCAGGAGTTGCTTCTCTTTCATTATGTGGATCACTGGAAGAAGAGCAGAGTGTTGTCAGGGCTGGCAGCAGGTACCATTTTCTCACTCTTTTCTTCTCTCTCCTTTACTGTCTGCTTACTCTTCGGTACACTATTTTGATGCTATCTTGAAAGTCAGCGTTGAGTTCTAATCCCACACCTACTTGAACATTTTATTTTTTTTATGTTTTCAAATTTCATATTGAAATCCTTTTCTTTTCCAAAATTTACTCTCAAATATACTTTATTAGTTTTATAAAGCTAAGATATCTTTATTTGGGGTGGCTTTGAAAATTATGCATTAATATGTTCTTTTTATTTAAGTTCTGCTTTATTTCATGTGAACACTAAGCCAATTGATTTAGTTAACATTTAGCTGGGATGAATTTTCTATGGCTGTTCTGATAAGCTGTTCTGTCTGCCTGTTTGCCATGTGTCTGAAGGTGATGTATCTTTTCTATCTAGTCAATTTTTCCATCATTTTTTTCTACTGTTTCACTATGATGGGTCATAACTTCTACTTGTTTTTTCAGTTCCGTTTTCTCTCTGTGGAGCTTGATAGATTATATGTACCTGTAAATTACACACATGGGGGGCATAGCTTAACAGCTGGGTTACATTCTGAGACCCACATATCCATGTAATGCTGCCTTTGGACAAACATTTTGAAGTAATGAGAGTATATTTATTCACATCTGCAAGGTGTAGTTTAGGATATCCCTAGGGTATACGATTCAAGACTTTTATTCCTAGACTACAAAGCTATACAGTGTATTACAATACTGAATCCTGTAGTCAATGATAACACAAGAGTGAGTGTTATCTCTTGTTAGGGACCTGAGCATAGAAAAATACAGCAACAGTATGATAAGGCAGACTAAAAGTAGTTCAGTTCTGCAAGATGCTCGGTGTGAGTGGTGCTTAGGTGCTTATAGGACCCCATATGGATGGTGGAAACCATTGGTAAATGGGGAATGAGTGCACAGAGCACTGATGAAGTCTTCTCTACAGTCAGCGTCACTATGTGTATTTATTTATTTATACTTCAATTATTTAGTGTATGTGTGTGCATCTGTGTGTGCTTGCACATCTGTGTGTCGTGTGTGTGAGTGTGAAAATCAAAGCACAACTTAGAAGATTTGATTCTTTCTTCAAACATGGAGATCCAACACAAGTTGTCAACCTCGACAGCAGCTGCCTTCTTCACCCTATGAGCCATCTTGATGGCCGAAGGTGACTTTAGATTTATAGAAACACATTTTTATTCCTGCAAAATTAAATTAATTTTAGATCACTGAAATTTTAAAATTGCATAAATGTTTTAAATTGCTTCGAACTAGTTCCACACATACACTGCACAGTTGTGCAGAAGTCTTTCTTATTCACAATCATATAATACTTTCTTGTGTAACAATTTTTATCTTTTAAACTTTTTAGTTAAAAATTAAAGAACACACACATATGCATGCCTTGTCGAATGGGTCAGGACCAGCAGGTTCGCTGTAACCCTGCTCCACATTTTGCCAACTGGAAGTCTTCAAGAATAGTAACGCAGGTTGAAGGTCTCTTCCAGGAATGTCCCCCAGGACCCTGCCTTGTGCAAGGCTCATTCTTCTAGTAAATACATCTATGGTGATTTTGCTGTTTTTTCCTCTTGCATCATAGCAGAAAATGCACAGCTAATTTTTGTCTGTTAGTGAAAAGCTCTTGGTGTTGAAATCTGATTTCAATCAGTCTCAAACCAAAATCTCCAAAAGTGTCTTCTGAGTCCATCACGTGGCTTTTCTTGGGGGTTCTCATTTCTGTAGCTCCCTCTTCACTCTTCTTTGGCTGTCTGTACATTAGGTGATAGGAATTTAGCAGTTCCAATATTGCCAGGGCCAAGCGTTGGCCCTGGGTCAGGAATGGGCTTCAGTGCAAGGAAAAACTTCTGACCACCAGGTGAATTTCATGCAAATGGCCCTGAATAGTCCGAGTCATCTTTATTTATACTTTAATAGAGTTTTTTTCTACCAGGTTTTCATGAACAGTTTATTGTTACCTACTATTTTTGTCTTTTAATACATCATATTTTTAAGAAATACATAGTAATCATTATAAAAGCCCCCATAGTTCCCCTTATACTTCCCCAAATATACTTCCCACTCCCTCATAACCTTACTCTAGACATTGAGCTCAGAATTTTTGTAGGCTTAATTGAATATTGAGTCAGACACATCCTGCTCTCGCAGCACTGATGTCAACTGGCAACTGCTTGTGGTTCCAAAGTTTAAAAGTAGTAGGCATGGGCACAGTGGTGTAACAATGACAATATCCAAACACAATTTTTTCATAGATATGTAAGATATGCTTTTCTACAAGAGGGTCCCGTGTCTCAATGTCTCTGGAGAAGGCAGACTTTGATAAGGCACTCTTTTCTATCTCACTATACCACACTTCTTTACCAATAGAAGCTCTTATATATGGTAGGGATGGATTACTCCATCACACATTTTATATTGCATTTCCCCCCCATTGGATCATACTAGATCCTATCATTGATTCTATATGCTTGGTGTCCAGGGAACATACTCCCAACGGTTGGCACTATGTGTATTCCTGAGGCTTTCCCCTACTCTCCTTTCTAGAACTGTGAGACATGGTTCATGTTTCAAGTGTTGTTTTCTGATATGTACCTGTCTGTATTGAGTCAGAAAAATATCTCAAGATTAGGAGTTGTAGTTAGTAATTCCAGAGAAGAGATTTGGGGAGCCTTACCTCCTGTAAAACTTAGAAGACAAAGTTTGAGAAAGAGCAGTGTTTCAGGGAAAATTACAGCTGTTGTATGTGTGACTGACAAAGTAAAACTAGAAGCTGCCCAGAGAATCAACAATATAATGAGAGAGAAAAAGAGCCCACAAGCTGCATGAGGCTTGCAAATTCCTACACTATCTGGCGGTCTACGGGATTGCCAAGTGAAAGTCCATTTCCACTTGTGTCTTGTCCTGAGGAAACCCATTTGCTGATGTTGCATGTGTAATAATCTTGTAGGACCTCTATCTGGTTCATCACTGATCAAAACCCATCAAACAATGCATGACTGTGCATATGATTTTTATCTGCCAATGTGAAAATAGGAAGGAATTTTAAGCACCCACTATGGTGCAATTATATTTAATATCCCCTTCTTTGGGATTGAACTCTGACATTCAAATACTTACTCACTGAAGTTACCCCAGAACCCAGTTTCACCCACTCATTGCCAGCCTGATCAGAGTATGATCTTCACATGGAATCTTCAATGATCTCAGAAAAGATCTTTAATAATGTAAATGAGGGTCCACAGGCATTCTGACTTCCCACGTGATGCCTGCGCCTGATTTTCATGCTTCCCAGGGATGAATAACACCTTGAGTAAACTGCTTTTCAGCACACTGGTGTGTAGAATTAAATTTTGGAAACCATTAAACATCTCTATGTTGCTCTAAGAAGTTTATGCACCTATGAAGGTCAGAGGTTGAACTTGATCATCTTCATCTGTCTATTTCTACCTTATTTCTTGAAACAAGGTCTTTAATTGAACCTTGAATTTACCAATGGTCTATACTGTCCTGCCAGGAAAGCCTTGAGATCTGCCTGTCTCTGGCTTCCATCACCGAGATCAAGGGTATGTGTTTCCTTTCCAGGTTAATTATGGGGGTACTAAGGATGTCAACTCAGACCCTCATGCCTATACAACAAGCCCTTTATCCACGGAGGCATCCTTCTAGCTCCATACTACAAGTTTTCTGACCTATAATTATGCAAACATTAGAAATTTGTTGATGATGAAAGTTAGATATGTTTTAACATCTATAGATAGAATTTTATATGGGGCTGGAAAGATGGCTCAGTGGTTAAAGTCATCGACTGCTTTTTCAGCAGACCCAGGTTTGAACTCCAGCACCTGCACTGAAATTTCCAGCCATCTGTAGCCCAGGTCACAGCAAATGTGACACTTTCTTCTGGCCTCCATGGGTACCATATGCTCAGTCATGCTATGCGCTAGACAGATATGCAAGCAAAATCCCATAAACATAAAATAAAAAGTAAATCTAAAAAATAGATTGTTGTATCTAAGTCCTATATTTAAAATATCTCCCTAATAAAATACTCACTTAGAATGTTGACTGACAAACATGAAGATCAAAGAATGTGACTAAAATGTAATAACCTTTTTTGCTTTATATATTTAGATATGAAGGGGAAAGCTTAGAAGAAAATAAATCATAATGCTAACAAGATTATTTTTAAATGTCTTCTTCAGTTTTTCTCTGTATTCAAAATTATCTCCAAAACCAGGCATTACTTGTATAATCAAAGAAAAATAATAAGTGTTATTTTAAATTAAATCTCATTATCTAAAATTGAATTCATTTTCCTTCCCAAATGCTCTTCACTTCCCTACATTTCTATCAGTACCCATGGAACCATTTTTCTGGTTACCCAGACTTATAACTCTGGAGAATGATTTCTTCCTTTGCAGTATATATCTTACCTTAATAGACACATGCTGCATACTACGGCAAACTGGATGCATGCTTGTCCAGAAAGATTTGGTGTGGATACAGTAGGTAGGACCGATGCCTTAAAACACTGCAGTATCTTACATGGTCTCTGGTTTGCCTGGTCTGTACCTTATGGTTCCATCTCAGAGCATTCTTTACTTGTTAACCCCTGCATGAAAATTGCAGGAGCATTGGTACTTTAAAGAAATCATTATAAAATCTATGCCGGAAGAAAAACAAAGCAATACAATATACCAATTTTCCTGGAGACTGTGGGGAGTAGAAGAAGCCCTGAGTTTGCAAATCCTAAGTGAATGTGAATTATTGTTAAGGACACCAGTGTGTCAGACCCATAAGAACTGAATAAGCCTTTTTCTGGTCTGTGTGACTACTGACTGTCTACAGAAAGCACGAATGGCAGCTTCCTCTTCGTGGATGCCCTTTTAAAGGGACCTCCTAGCTAGCCTTGACTAGCTACTCTTCCCACCATGCTGTGCTTAATAATGACTCTGAGGTTCTGAGTTGTTGCGCACTTAGTGCTGCTCCATCAGAGTGTGCACAGCCTTTCTGATCCTCATTTTTTTGTACATAGGTCTGTGTCTGCCATCTTTCCATTTCCTCGGAGCCACTTTCAAGTGTTCAGAACCAAGTCATGCAGGACGTATCAGTCTTTCAATACCAGGCAGCTTGTTTGTTTCTACTCATTTTAATCTGAGAGTTGGTTTATAGTTGATTTAGACTGTATGTTCCAGTAAGTCAGGGATTATACATTCATATTTTACCCCTAGTTCCCAGGTAATATCAGCAATGATACTGAGGTACTCTCATTTGTTGGGTAGGTTTATATTCCTTTCAAGTCATGATTCCTTGACTGCCTGTATTTTTAAAGTTAAACTTTTATGTTTCATATCCTCTGTAGTTTCTTCATCTTACAGAACCAACCACTGAGCTAAGAATTCAAATGCTAATGCTTTTTATAGTTTTTATACTTAATAATCTAAAAAAAATGCTACACTAGGAAAACTAGCCTTTAAGTATGGCTGCACTTATTCCATTAAAACTCTTCCTCTTCTGTGTGAATGAGTTTGCACTTAGCAAAAAGTAACACTTATATTGGGAACACTTCTTTTTATAAAAGGAAGTTTAATAAGTTTTAGTATATATGTATTTCTGGTCATTTCTGTGTGCTAATAATTATACTAAAAATTTTTGTTCTAAAAAAACATTGCTTGAATTTTGGTGTACTTACACAGAACTTGGAAATCTTGTTAAAGTACAGATTCTGATGAAAGAGTTCTGAGCAGAGCTTGAGCTTCTCCTAATCCTCGGGTGATCCCCAAGTTACAGTGCTAGACAGGAGTCTGCAGTTTTTCTTACACGTAACACTTCTTGGCATTTAGACTTGGTGTCTGTCCAGCTCCCCAAATCTCAGTTTTAACGAGCTTTTCAAAGAGGCTCTGAGAATTAAATTTGGATGGAAGGACAGATCAGTAATCTAGTGTTAGTCCCAGCTTGACTCTGTGATCTTTAGGAGAGTACTCAAAATGGCAGACAACTGGTTTTGAGTTAGGCCTTCGTCATCTTTTCCTTCTCTGCATCTTAAAGTCTCCTGAATTTTTAGACTGGAGATAATGAAATGAAGACCTGTTTTTTTGCTCATAGCTACTTAGCCATCTTTCAGGTATTTCCACATTTTGGTATCAATTATCTTGCAAACATGAAATCCAGAGACTACTCAAATGACTAAAATCAATCTTCAGGAGACTATCCTTTTTTTTCTTTTACATTCATCAGTTTCACTGTTTGGGATATTACTGAGTCTGGTAGCTTTTATTTTCTTGCGATGTTTGCTTTGGACTCAGTTGTTGCATGTACACAGCAGTAGTCCAAGGCTTTGGTGATTATTCTTTTTATATTTAATCTTTAGAAGAACTCAGCCTCACAAAAGCTGTTGGTGTCATTCTCATGTCTGACTGTTTAAAATTTCATTGCCAGTCCTAGCAAGGGAAATACAGTCTTCCAATATTTTATCTGTAATATGTACCCCTGAATGGATAATGGCAATGTTCCTTGTTTCTATATACATGAAAGCCATTTCCAAAAGAACATGGGAACATAAAAAATGAAAGAAGAAACTGAGTAGATATTATACTGTAGCTCTATTGTCTTCTAAGATAGTAAAAAAGAAAATATCCTATATGCTCATTTCGTTAATCACTATACATGTAAAGACAGATGACTCTAATCTTCTGTACACATCTATGCTGGTGGTGTCGGCTACAAACTTACATGATTTGACAGTGAGATGGGAAGGTACAAATTTTACATAGATTTTTTAAAGTAGGCCTAGTAGGAGATAGAATGACAATTTTGAAAAGCTCTAAGTCTGACAAGATTTATAAATGCTCTAGGGAGGTAGTATATCATAGACCACTGTAGTGGGAGGCTGCTTGTTTGTTCCTTGCTGCTCAGCCCTGAAATAATCACTCAGAAACTACATTATTGAAATCACTGTTTGGCCAATCATTTAACTGTATTGCTAGCTAGCTCTTATATCTTTGGTTAACCCATTTCTATTATTTTATACCATGAGGCTCATGGCCCACTGGCAAGGTTCCAGCTGGCAGCTCTAGTCTTTCCCCTATTGTGACTACATGGCATCTCTCTAATTCCACTTTTTTTCTCTCATCATTCAGTTTAGTTTCCCCTGTCTACCTCTGTTCTGAAATGCTATAGGCTCAAAGCAGTTTCTTTATTAATTAACAAATAAAAGCAACACATATACAGAAGGACTTCCAATATTATTTCCCCTTTTCTGTTTAAATAAAAAGGAAGGCTTTAACATTAACATAGTAAAATTACATCTAACAAAACAGGTATCAAGCAAGAATTGCAGTTGCAATATTTATATTTACTTTATCTTTTATCATAACTAAGGAAAACTATAACTATCAATTCTTCAACTCCATCAAAGACTCCAGAAAGGATATAATATTACCTAAGTAAACAGGAGGTGCATTGTAAGCAACTTCCAAAACTCTAGAATTTATAGAGACATCTCACTGCCTGGACAGTCACCCAAAGTTCTTCTCTTCTGTTAGGGGCACCAATCTTCAGCTTACAGACCCATAGTATCCATCAGACTTTTCCACAAAGCAGGAAATTTCAAAGACAGTTTCACCTATATTGGCAGTTTGTCAGTAACATTTCTCTGTGTCCTGCAGAATGTCTAGCCGACTCTTTCATGAAGCAGGAACTCCAAAGGATAGTCTCACCTTTAGGCAAGTTCAGCAGTCATTTCTCTTGGGTCTTACATGTTCAGTTCAGCAAGCAGTCCAGGTAAGAGCAGTTTCTTTCCTAATGGCTAATAAACTCCATAAGGAGCCTCTTAGATGACTATCATCCTCTTGAAACAGATTGGTGCTGCCAGGAGAATATGTGTCTCACTGTCATAAAAAGTCCTAAGTTCTTAAACATTTTAAATGCCATATTCTGAATGTCTTTGAAAGGTTTGAAGAATGCCTATTCATCTGAAATACATCTCTGTACATCTAGATAATCTAACTAATATTACTACAAGGTTAACTATTATAGGTGACTATCAATTAATTTGTATTTCTTAATAATATATTACATTTTTAAATGAACTGCACAATCACACTACCTTATTCAAGAGCAGAAATATCCATATAATAATATTGACCTAAAATTTGTATCAATAGACCAAGATCTATACCAAGGCAAATCTCTTAGCATATCCCCCTTTAAATGTAAATAAACATTTATAGACAATATTTGGGATTATATGCATAGTTCTTCCCAAACTTCTTCCTGCTTTTTGTTGGATGACCTAATTTTTGGGGGTGTTCACGGTGACCTTTCAGGGAGTCTTGGTTCATCAAACCACATTAGTCTGGAAGAAATCCACAGGTCTCATCTTCTGTGGAAACAAAAGCAGAATCTCTTTTCCAAGTAGTAAATCCTTAGACCCAAATTTTGGAATCAAGAGACCTTTAAAATATAGAGGTTGTTTTAGCTTAGCAGCCCATACAATGAAATGATTCTTTGTTACATAGTTCTTTAACAGTCAAAAAAATTCAAAGAAAACACCATAATATACATAATCCCGACTCTCTGTGTATATTCTATCTTATTTTTCTTACTCTATGACTTTTTCTACAAGTTTATTCCATCTCTTTAAAGACTTTGCTTTATTTTTTTAAAAGACAATTTACTACTTTTTATAACTCTCTATACTCTTTTTCCTCTCTCTCCCAAGCCTATGACTATTTATCCAACACTGTGCCTTGTTTAGAGGTCTTTTATGACTAAAACTCTTCTATTGTGCATGTGTATTCTTTTTCTGACCAGAACTGCTTCTTAAAATGCAAAATAGTGTGACTAGAAATAAGGCTGCTTTGCCTTTTGTCTCTTCCCAGTTAGACATGGCAGGGGTCTGTTCAGCATGAGCCAAACTCACAGTCTCATTTTTAGTCACAAAGCAGATCTAAGAAAGTTGTAATCCTCTCCTTACAGATCTCATTTGAATGTTCCATAGTGGACATCCTGAAAGAGTTAGAGTTATTTGTGCTAGTGAACCAGGAAGCTGCCGCTTTCTTTTAAAGAAGTCATGCAGCTTTTTTTTCTCACACTGAATCAGCAAGACCTCCCTTAAAGGAACTGCAGCATGCTGTCAGAAAGTAGAGCCCACTCAGAAAAGAAAATGTGGCTAAACTTTGTTTTTCAATGTCTAAAATTCCTCTCCAGCACTCTCAGATTTTATGTGGATTTAGCTAGCACACATTGGCTCACCAGTTTGTTGTGGGGAGCAGCTTGTTCACTTTCCTGCCATCCAGATTCCTTTCCTGAAATAACAACACAGAAACTATAATAATTAAATCACTGCTTGGCCTATTAGTTCTAACTTCTTATTGACTAGCTCTTATATCTTAATTTAACCCATCTCTATTAATCTGTGTATTACCACGTGGCTGTGGCTTACTGTCAAGGGTCCATCCAGTATCTGCCTCTGGTGGGGCTATATGGCTTTTCCTCGACTCCGCCTTCTTTCTCCCAGCATTCGGTTTAGTTTTCCCCACCTAGCTCTATTCTGCCCTATTATAAGCCCAAATCAGCTTCTTTATTAACCAATGGTATTCACAGCACCCACATCAGAACACATTCTCTGAAATTTGTCAGTGTTTGAGCCAATAATATCATGGTTAATGAATTAATTAATTCACTTTAGATAGCCCCTGTTTGGTGTCTGCCCATCTACAATAGAACTGTAGTCACAAGGTTAGAAGCTCTGTTTGATTTTTGATGAGGACTCATGGTTGGCAGTGTTGAGTATATACCAATAGAAAGTACCAAATACAGTGAGAGAGCCTGGAGACAGCAAGCCAAGAAAGTGTGACATTCTATCTTTATAGGCAGAGTTCTGTGTTTTGTGTGGGCATTCACTCACTCTCTTCATTGCTTACAGACAGAACACTGTTCATGAGCTCATGAACATGAAAAATGATTTGTCTCCTGTTATACATAAAAATCGTGTTATATATACATATGTTTAAGCAATACACACACACATATATGTTTTTAAATGAGAGTCATATTTAACATTAATATGACTCTCTCTATATAGTGAGTTTACTCATTTCTATCTGAAGCAGCCAAATAATGCTTTAGAGATAAAACAGGCAGGTCTGAGAATTAAGAGATAGTTACAAGAGGAAATATCAATGCTTTTGAATATTCTTAATGTACTAGAAGAAAAATTTCTATCTGTCCTGTGAGTCAGGACTCAGTGATTTTGAAGAACATCCTGTCCAAGGGAGGTATGTTTCTATGGGATCCCAAAACACTGATGTTTCCTTTGAATTGGAAGTTGAAGCTCTTTACTCTAGGGAACACACTAGATTTTTACAATGGAAGTCATTGTGCTATTCTTGGTGATATATCAGTTTCTAGCTTTTTAAAGATTGGATTTTTGTTACAAAATGAGGATAAGAGACTATGATTAGAATTCATGGGAATCTCATGAACACACTTGTTATTCTCCTGCCTAGCAGTCCTTGGAAATCTGTGATAACTAAATGAAGATATTATAATGGAGCCTATTATATGAGAATGCAGGGGTATCTCATTGCATGAGATATGAACCCCGGTCTTTGTTAAGAGGCTAACAGATAGTAAGGAAAGTTCTGAAATCAAAGTGTAACTATTATGATTCTCAGCAAAGGCCTTGCAATCACCTACAGAAATGAAGAATATAGCACTTACATGTAAGTGTGTATGTATGTATATATGTATGTATGTATATTTATTCTAGTCTGCCAAAAGCCAGACAAGAAGCAATCTAAGGAAAAAGGATGTGGATTGGCTTAGAGTTCTAGGAGATACAATCTGTTATGGCAAGGAAGTGATGATAGCAGGACTAAAAAAAACATTCAATTTCAATTGTATAGACTTTGCCTACGTGTTTTTCTGTGTTCCACACACATGCCTGATACCCACAGAGGCCTCAAGATATCAGATCTTATGTGACTGGAACTATAGATAGTTGTGAACTGCCATATAGGTCCTGGCAATGGAAGCAAGGTCCTCAGAAAAAGTAGTCAGGGTCTTCTAAGGCACCTCTGCCACCCGCATTGTAATACTTTTATGACAACCTGGTATAATTTCCTGAGCACAGTGAGTTTCTCTGACAAGTTAATGGGGGCAGGGAAGAGGCCGTGCAAAGCCCAATGAATAACCACTTACTTAGAAACTCAAGTTTCTAATGGAGGTTGTGCAATAGAGCTCCAGACTTCTGGGATCTGAAATGATCACTAGGAAGATAGTATTGAAACAATTTCATTATGAAATAGCATGTGTCTACTAGGAAAGCGTATTTTGCTGGCAAGGGGGTAAAGTATTCTGTTAAACACTGTACTAATTATGCAAGAGGAGCATAAAGTTCCCCTTCCATCTATACTGTAAAACATTTCTGGTTCTAAATTTGCCACCAGTTCCAAACACTGATAATCCTATGCCTATGACTATCTGGCTTGAGTTAGTTTCATCTTCCCCATCTCATGCGGTTATTAGCATTTTCTGTGAACTACTCAGCGAAGTTTGATCAATACTCTATGATGTGGGAGTGATTTCTTTCTAATCTGTTGCTTTCATTGGTTAATTAATAAAGAAACTGCCTTGGCCCATTTGATAGGCCAACCCTTAGGTGGGTGGAGTAAACAGAATAGAATGCTGGGAGAAAGAAGCTGAGTCAGGGAGTAGCCATGATTCGCCCACCCAACACAGCCGCAGGTTAAGATCTTCCCTGGTAAGCCACCTCGTCGGCCACACAGATTATTAGAAATGGGTTAGATCAATATGTAAGAGCTAGCCAAGAAGAGGCTGGAACTAATTGGCCAGGCAGTGTTTAAAAGAATACAGTTTCCGTGTAATTATTTCAGGTATAAAGCTAGCCGGGTGCCGGGGGATGCAGCCCGACACAGTTCCTTCAACAACTCTAGACAATACTCCCCTTCTCTTCTTTAGTAACAGTGAAAATTATCATACCCTGTGAGTCTTTATTCAAATATTCCCTTCAACAATCCTATTATCAAAGCTACTGTAGCTATTGATTAACAGAGCCCCCTCACTTTATTTTGTTTATAAAAAATTTAATTCAAGGGCTGGAGAGATGGTTTAGTGGTTAAGCATACTTTCTGCTTTCCAACAGGACATGAATTTGATTTCCAGCACCTACAGTGGACAGCTCACAACTACCTGTAACTCCAGCTCCCAGGTACCCAACTCCTCTTCTAACCTCTATAGGTACCATCATGCACAAGGCATATACACATAAAAATAAAATCAAGTCTACATATCTACAACTATCTATCTATCTATCTATCTATCTATCTATCTATCTATCTATCTATCTATCTATCATCTACCTATCTATCTGTGCCTAGATTTCTAAAATGTGATCACACTTGAGAAAACAGCAGTTAAAAGAAAAAATAAAATAAAAATAAATTCCAATATTGAATCTGAGTGAAACTAATTTAATCAGAAAATATGTCAAGGAAAACCTGTTCTCAATGTAGATGAGAATGGATTTTTCCTAGCTTTTTTGGAAAGCTTCACTTTCATAGGTCCTTTCTCCAGATCATGATTTCAGCTTTTCCAATACCGACCCTATAAACACTCTACTTTTCTTCACTGATATGGCCTTTTCCAAGTTGATGTCATCGTTCATTGTCTAACAGACGGTCTTGATCTGTGCTAGGAGACTGAGAATTCATAAGAAGCAGAGCAGAGAGGAGAAAGCAAACAGAGTTTACAACTCCAATGCTGTCTTGTAGATCACTAGTGCAGATTCATTCTCCTGGTCCTGATAGATGGAACTCTTCCTCTTTATGTGCCAGCTGTTGGCCTAGCCTCTCCTTCCCCACAGACGCCAGACCTTCTTCCTCTTATCAAGTCAAATAACTTTACTTTTAGCATTCATGAATTACTGTATTTGTGTAACCGACATTTTCAGTAGGACACTTGTAAGTTAACACCGTACATTGCCACAGTAGGTCTGAGCCACAAATGGTGATGGATGGCTCTCTCATTGAATTACTTTCCGTAGAAGCTCAATCAGTCACAAAAATCACATATATGGTCATGTATTTGGAAGTATGTTTGTATTCACAAAACACGGACAAGAGTTCATACGTTAATTACACCCTAATTAAAAATACTGCATAATTATATCTGTCTTTGCTACTAAAATGTAGATTCTTTAAATGTCTTGGTATCTCTAGAGTCTCTCTATCTTTGTTGACTAAGGTGAATTCCCAAGGGTGCATTTTTATACTTCTTTTTATGATAGTCAGTGAGTATTGTGTATCAGAAACATCAGTACCTGAGCTGTCCACAATGGCAGTTCTAGCTAAAGATTGTCTTACTCAGGGTCTTTTGTTGTTTGATAAAATTTTAAGAATAGTCAGGGCCAGTGTTTTCACTTCCTTATGCCATTAGTTCTTTCTTTGTCATCTCTGCCATCATTTGTCTTTATGTGATAGCAGTTTCTTCTCTCAAAACTTCTTCATTAGTATTTCAGTGTGGGACTTAAATTCATGCCAAAATAAAACCTAGTGATTCCCTGTTTCTCTGCCTCTCTTTTGTCTTCTGTAGGAGAACCTCAGTTCATTCATTTCCATTCCAAATCTTCCTTTTTATTATTATCAAATTCTACTTACAGGTTTTACTTCCCATAAATTTTAGCAGTAGAAGAGGCTTAAGAACGAAACAGCAAGGGGTCTGGTGGGGACCCAGACATACTGTTAAGTTCACCCACGCACTAATACAGTGGAGTCTCTACACAACAGGTTCCATAAACCTCTGATTTTTATTTGTCAAAGTCAAGCTTCTCCACCCGGACTCTGAGTATGGTAAGCTTAGGGGTTGGGTCTGTCTCCTTGATTTCAATTAGTGTCTGACTAGCAGAGTGAGGCTCATTACAGGCACTCCATAAATATTGCAATAAACAAAGATTTTACAACCTTTTATGCTAAGCCCAAATCATTTTGTCACGACTACCAATCTGCTTTCATATTGCAAGGCCATACCATTCAGGAATCCAGAAACATTAATGCTCCACGTGTTTACTGCTCTCGTTTCTCTGTTAAAATAACATTCTCTAAAGCAAATGGTCTTCTTGCCCTATCCCTTCTCATTCATTGGATCATAACATTTCTTTTACTTTAAAAATTTTATAATTTATTTATATGTATGTATGTGAGTATGTATCTGTGGTGTCAAAGGTGAGAGAGGTATTGGCCTTCTGAAGCTGGAGCTCCAGGAAGAGGAGAGTTGCCTGATGTGGGTCCTGGGAGCCAAACTCAGATCCTCTGCAAGAACAGTCTATAGTCTCAAACGGTGAACCATTTCTCCAGCCCAAATTCATAGCATTTATGTGCATTTCCTTTGTTCTGGGCAATACAAATGAGATCCAATGATTACTCCATGAGTGCTTGTTGAGTTAAGTGACATTAAATAACTTTGTCTTTATTATAAAATTTTTTCATGCATTGTATCGATTAATATGGAATGACCCAAAATCCTTGTATGTTAGACGTCACCATCCCCATTTTGCAAGTAAGTACATTGAGGATAAACAACTTGAGGTGCCCTGCTGGATGCATGATGATGGTTTAATCCAGATGGTGCTGAAATTCATACTTTCAGAGAACTGTCACGGTGTCCTCAGGTTAAAAGGGGTTTCAGAGCCATTGAGTCAGAACATAACTTTTCTTGGTTTTGTCTTGTTCCTGTCCTTTCTCACAGAGGCTATAAATGGTTCCATAGAGAGTCTCAGCATGGATGAAGGGACTGTTTTCTCCCTCTGGGTGTCAGAACTGTCTTGAGAGATATTGGTTTAAAAATTGGGTTTGTTTTGTTATGTTTTTTTTAAAATCATAAAACACTATATTACATTTGCAACTTAATACTTCACAGTATTAAGCACAATTTCTAGAAAAACTTAAAACATGCCATTTTTATTAATGGTCCATTTAAAACCACCAAACATTTTGATGTCAATTACTAAAACAAGGTTTAACACTGTCAAAAGGCATTAGCGCTAAGAACAGTCACCCTTTCTGTATTTTCATCTGCAAAGCATTACAGTTTATAAAACAATTTTAGCTTCGAATACGTAAGGCCTTCTATGAAGGTTTCCATATGTTAAGAATTTTATTTGTGTGTTTGATTTTAAATTGCTTTGAAAAACAGACAGTTGAGGTTTACAGAAAGGAATCTTTCTTTTACGAAATAAATGTCTCCAACGTGCCAGGGCACCAGCAGTAAAAACCCTCTGACCACAAATCAGAAACACATTGGGAAGTGTTTGTGGAGTACACCTCCTAAAGCCAGTATTTTGTTTCTATTTTCCGGAAAATTGAAAAATCTGTTGTATCTTGGCATGGCTTGTTGGCCTAACTCCGGATGCCTCGTGCGGTAGACGGGGATTGTATATACGGTGAGACCGACAAACCCCTGCTTTAAGCACAGACACTGTAAATACAGGACAACCTGCTAACAGCATCATCTGTCAGCTCTCTCTGTTCACTGTCTATCATTTGCTGTTTGCATATTGTTTTCTCCCTTAAAACTGTGTGGAGGACACACACACACACACACAAAGGTAGGACAAGATGACAGTGTTTCGGCTGCTGAGTGGCATCTGGCCAAAAGCCATGAGGCTGACAACTGGAGTTTGGAGTGTGCAAGACTAATTTAAGGTGAGCTTAGAGGGATTCAAGATTTATAAGCCTTAAAATGTCCTGACTGGAGCAAAGTTCAAGGCAAGCAATTCACTGCTCACTGAGCAGACAGGGTTGTGAGGGTGGGGGGAGCGCTAAGCCTGGGGTACCCTGTGATTTCATCTACAGTCAAGGAGAATTTTGAAAACAGGCAGAAGGGGGCTGAGTTGCTGTGTTTCACTTCAAAGGTCTTCGAATAATTGAGAGGATTAAACTCTTTTAACCAGCTAAGAAGGTCGGTAGTCTGAAGCGAGCACTCTGCTAAGCTGGGTGTAGATGATTTAAAGCTGCTCCATCAGGGGACCCACACAGTGTGCATCTTTGTTAACACATTTATGACTGTGAAGATGAACTCACACCCATGCCTAGTGATGCAAGAATTTCAGAATAGACAGCAGAACTTTTCAAGGCTTGCAAACACTTCTAGAACGATGCAGACTGCGAGGAGCATGGTTGAGAAGAAGTCTATAGAGAGACGTAGAATGAAACAGTTAGTCTACTGGCAACTATATCTAACTGTGCCGCATATAGCGTGTTCCTTCAGAACAATAGCCAATAAACGTAGAATTCTGGGTTCCAAGTCACTGTGTTGTGTACAGTATGCTAGAGCCAACATCATGGGACAAGAAGGAAGTTCTAGTGGAGAGAAAATAAAAGAAGATTTTTCTCTCTGAAGCACTAGGAACGGTGTAATTGAGATGAAAAGCGACAAACATATGCCGACTGTGCTTTAACAAGGGAAGAAAATCGTCACCATCCTTGGGAACAAATGCCTTTTAGCAAGGGAGTTCATTTTCCTTATTCCGTTTATCATTAGTAGCAGGGAGTGCAATAATCCACAGTGCAGTCACCCTGTCTAAGAGATACTTACAAGGTAAACAATCAAAAGGTTAAAGGGCAGCAAAGATCGCTTCAAAAGAAATGAAATTGTCACATAGAAACAAACTATATTATTATTTCATGAATTTCCATTTTAACGGGGTTCAGAACGAGATGCCTGCGAACGGGACAGGGAATTGCAAATTACCTCATTTAGAAAAAAATAAAATAAAATGACATTTCAGAAGTAATGAGTTATATCCAGTAAACAATAGTTGATGTTTGCGAAAGGCTCTGAAGAAAAACAGAGAAAGTGCCCTGGGGATTTAAGTAGCATCAGCTTTTATAAGAGACAACAAGATAATTAAATGGCTGTAACTTCTTTCACTTTTAAGCATTATTCATAAGCTTCTCTGGTAAAGTTTTTTTCCTGCCAGGAGCAGAGACAAATATGGATTGCTGCAGTGGAGATGAAAAGCGGATCTGGTGGAGAGCTCTGGACTGTCTGACAAGAACGAGGGGCTACCCCTTTCCCTCGGTTTTCCTCAACGGCCTCCACATGACCCTTAAACGCACCTTTTGCTTTGCTAACACATATGCATGCCTTTTGAGGAGGGTCAGCTGATTCTTAGATTCTTTCAAGATTCACTTTCACTCTGCAGTCAAGTGGGGACATGACAGTCACAGCCAGGCCACAGAGGCATGCTGTCTGTGTTCTCTAAGATGAAGGAAGGCTTGGATGAGCATCAAATCTTGCCTTTGCCGTGAAACTTCTTTCTAACGAATATAAGTTTAGTCTTTGAAAGCAGAATCCTTGTTGACTTTTATTTCCTAGGCCTTGATTAGACTCCTCTGGTTACTCTTTAAATTTTCTAGATTCTCTCCAATCAGAAGAAATGTTCAATCTTGTTCTTGGCTTTTGTTCGCACTTTGTGCTTAAAGCTGGAGCCGTGTGGAAAACTCAGTCCCCTGGCTCCATGCTACCCTGGAATGAACATCCTCTTGACCTGGACTCACACACTGCCCACCATGGGTCTGGAATATCAGGAATGCTCCTCTTCCTTCGTGTGCATTTTAAACAGGTGGTTTATTTACTTGTAGCTATGAAGTATTGAATTCTTATTAGAGGATACCGAGGGTTTCATGAACCCATCTCTAAGCAAAGTACAGTGGTCATTTGACCATTCTCTTTCAGAAAGAGCATCTCATAAAGCTGCCTTTAAAGACAGTTTTAAACTTTTCATTTCTCTTTCCAGGGAAACACGGATTTAGAGCCTGAAAAGACTGTAAGACCATGTTGCAACCTATTGCTGATCAAAACCACATTTTAATATGGACTATCAACTGATACAATAATCTTAATTTTACCAAAATCTGAAAAAGAGGCAAACCTCTACCTTTATATAACCTCTACTAAATGCATATGATTGTCCAAGGTCTCTTTCAAATTCATAGCCTCTTTTTTTCACTAATTGTTGTTACATACATATATATCTAAATATTTAAGTACACCCTGTTTAGATTGTAAAATGCTATTGTATGTATATTTTCAGGGCAGAAGATTTGGTATTGGGTAAACATTTGGTATACTCTTCCCTAGGAAGACAATTTCTCCTGTTCTCAATGTTCCTTATTTGCCTATGGTTTTTTTCGCAGGGTTGTGACTTAGTGGGTATTATCTATCATGTTAGTATGTCTATGGTTGTTTTCCCTGATCAACTGATTTTTAGGTAATCATGAGACTTTATTGGCATAGTTTCTGATATTCTCTATGCTGATATTCCGATATCCTCCAGATCTTACAATCTTTTCTCCCTTCTTCCACAATGATCCCCAAGTCTTAGTTAGGTTCAGGAATTGTTGATAGATAAATCTGTTGTGACTGGGCTCCACAATTCTGTTTTGATTGGGTATGAGTTTCTGTAGCAGTTTCCTTCTGTTACAAAAACAAGTTTCCTTGATAAAGGGTAAGGAATACACTTCTCTATGGGTATAAGGATAGATATTTAGAATGTACTTAGGCACTGAAAAAATATGAAGAAATTTACTTTAGAAATGTATATGTTTATCATTTATTTTCAACATATCCAGATAATGTTGTTATATTATTAGAACACATTTCCCCCTGAATACACAACAAACTTACTATGCTTGCAGTAATTTCATGTTGAAATGTCTTTTCTATTGCTTTCTTTACATTATGCAGCAATTGTAGAACAATTTCTCATCTAATTTTATACTCAACGGCAGCTGTTATTTTTTTTAAAAACAGTGTGAGAGAAATGTTTAAGCTCGTTTGATTCGTGAAATAA
Organism: Microtus ochrogaster; assembly: GCF_000317375.1. Lineage (NCBI taxonomy): Eukaryota > Metazoa > Chordata > Mammalia > Rodentia > Cricetidae > Microtus > Microtus ochrogaster. The sequence goes on along the minus strand of NC_022035.1, from coordinate 11,465,452 downwards.
CCAGGCTAGCTAAAAGATTAAAAACAATTATATTTTTATTTATTATAAGGGGAAGACTCATGAAACAGGAACGAGAAGTCCAAGCTCTGCTGTGCTGCAAGGGAACCACACAGAGAAAGTGCACCAGGTCCCAGAAAGCCACACCCTAACTTGGTCCCACCTCTTAAAGATAATTGGGTGACAAAGATTCCCCTTCAGAGAAACTCATTGCTCTTTTGCCCAGAGCTAGTTTCTACTCTCTTCAAGATGAGAGGCCTGAATCAGAAACCGCTATCCTATGAAAATTTAAGAAGTATACTATGAGACAGGGAGCTGGACATCAAAACACTATTGTTGAGGCTTCGACTCACTGTTGGAAGCAATGGCATGGAGTCACTAGTATTTCAGCACTGTGTGGCTGAGTAGGATCTGGGGTTTTCACACATATATACAGATACTTCTCTACACCTAGCAAAGCAAGAAATATGTTGTCAACTTTATTCCACTTATTACAGACATAAACTCAAGCTTGACCAAGGCAAACCAAGGACAACAAAAGCAAAAGCAAGTGTATCTTATTTTGTCTTACTAATTTTCTTCCTCTATTTGGAAGTATAAAAGTTGCATCTTCTGTATTTGGTCCTTGAAATTATTTAGAATTTTAAATTGTGTGGCATCTACATAAATATGAGAGAAATAAAGATAAATTTGTGAGTAGTGAAAGGTTTCTTAATATTCAGTGATGAAAAAAATTCAAAACCCAATGTGTATTGTGATGTTTCTGGCAACTTTCACTTATTCTGCCTTATAAAAGTTCACTGCAGACTTAGTTCTGAATATGTCCTGCATACTTTTTGTTTCATGGACTGTCTGTCATGGCATGTGATGACAGCCCAGGTTTACTGAGACACTAGCACTCAGATTTGAAATCTTGCATGTTCTGAGTTCTATTGCTTTTACTCTTCAAACCAAGTTTGCTCTTCTATTGGAAACATAGTGGTTTAATCACAGATAACAAAAACTTTTAATATTTTTCTACCATCATTCCTCAGCAGGAAATACTGCATTGGGATATCTTTGGATTATATTATGGTAGAAAGCTTGTTTTTAAAAATTTGTTGTTTGAGTTGTTGAGTTTCATAGAAATTTGTTGGATGAATATGAATTGTGGAGCCTGAGAATTAGAACAATATTCTGTTTCTGAAATGGTCCTAAACATACTTCTGCCACTTTTTCTATATATACAAAATAGCATTCTCAAAAATGATGACTATAAAATCCTGTTTGCTTAACTTTTTAAAAAGTTGAAGATGCCCAATATTCTGCAGTATCAAATATTCTGCCCATATTTAATCATTTATATAAGATTATCTACCTCATAGATGTGTTAATTTATTTTTTATCTTTAACAAATGTATAGTAAATAATTATTTCTCTGTGTATATATGTATTCCTGTGGGCTCATATATGTATTTATCCATGTGTTCATATGTAAGTGTCCCTTGGGTATCATTCCTCAAGTGTTACCCATCTTGGTTATCAAGACATAATCTCTCAATTGGAGATCATCAAGACAGCTAGACTGGCTAGCCAACAAGCCTTAGCCCAGTGTCCCCAGGTGGGGTTACAGTATGTGCCACAGCACCTGGCTTTTCTACATGGATTCTTGGGATCAAGTTCCGGTTCTCATGATTAGATGGAAAACACCTTACCAACCAAGGTATCTCCCCAGACTGGAATTATTTTTTAATTTCATTATAATTTATTTTTACTCAATGTTTGACTTGTTTACTTGTTTTATATACCTTTCTACCCAAAGTCATGTAAAAAATGCTAAGGTAATAAAGAGATTACAAATAAAAAAAGGTTTGCAAAGCCTTGGTTTGGATGAACTTTGCTTTTACTAAAGAGTTTCTTATAAACTTGCTTGAGCTTTTGGAGCATAGACTATAACAGATTGCTATTACATCAACTTATCCTTTGGGAGAAATCATTTTGGTTATTATTTATAGCTGTGGAGCGACTTGATACATGGACTAGTAAGCATGGCTCTTTGTCAAAAGGTACATGATGTGGGAGTGTCATATATCAATCTGTTG